>NW_028258308.1:42345075-42648106 GCF_053883595.1 Heterocephalus glaber
AGGCAGATTCTTCAGCTTCCAGCACCAGTCTTCTGGCCTGCCAGTGCAGACTCTTTAGCTTCCAGCACCATCCCTTGGGCTTTTGAGCACAGACCCTTCAGTCTTCCGTAGGAAATTCCCGAGCCTCCTGATACAGACTTGTGAGGGACATTGCCGTGGGCTCTAGGCCTTCAGCTGGATTCTTCAGATCTCTAGCACTTGGACAGATCACTTGTACTCTTCTACATTTGACTGTGGGTGGATATCGTAAGCTACTCTTGAAAATTTCAGTGTAATGCATAAAATCTGTTGTCTTGCAATTGGGAAGGTGGGGAAAGAACTGTTGAACAGCAAGCTGTATGGCAGGGAGAAGCTTGAGAGGAGCTTTTCCACATGGATCTTTGCTCTACTTATTCTTACAGGAGTTCTAAGCCAATTAAGGTCTTAGCCTTTGTTGCTAGGATGATCTGTTGCTAGTGTGAACTAAAGTTCATGGGGTCCAGGAGCTTTCCAGTGAATTCATACAAGCAGGTCTCTAAGAATAATTGTTCTGCACCTGGAAAGGCTTCACATAGGGCAATTTCCAGTAAGCAGCTGCTTATTTCTATAGTCATCTGCCAACAACAGCCATGCCACATGCCCTATGTCCCTATCTCCTTCTCACTGTCCCTAAAATCTCCTTTCAAGGACCCTTTTCTCTTGGGGGCCCATAACAAAATACTATAGGCTGGTGGCTCTGGAGGCTGGAAGTCTGAGAGTTCATGGTCAGTTTTTGGTGAGAACTCTCTTCCTGGTTCAGAAATAGCCATTCTCTCCCTGTGCCCTTCCTTAGAGAGACACACAAGCACACAGGGAGATAGAGGGAGCTCTTTCTTGTCTACTCCTCTTGTAAAAATAACAATTCCCCTGGATTTTGTCCCCAGCCCTACTCACTTAACCTAACTAGCTCCATTAAGGCCCTATCTCCAAATAACCATCAGATAGGAGATTAAGGCTTCAATACATGAGTTCAAGGAAAGACACAGTTCAGTCCATAATATCCCTAAGGATTCCAGGCCATCTAGTAATGCATAATTGATTTTTTAGAATAATTCCAAAGTGAGTATTCTCTGTTAATCCCTAGTTGCACTTTCAAATCTATTTTTCGCTCCTCTCTTCTAGTTTTTAGGCCCTCAAAGTCAATGTCTATAGACTGCATCTACAGAGACTCACTGTTTTTTGTCTTGCAATTGGCTGTATCTATTAGGAAGCACTGGCAAAATCAGGAAGCAGGAAGAGAATGTTTGGGGCATTTCTCCCTCTTGCTCCTCTCCCACCAATGGCTACAGCTCCTGCAATGCAAGCCCTCACTTCCATGGCAGTGTTCTTGCTGGGTTCCTGTAACAGCTTCTTCCTCTTGTCTCTTCCAGTTAAAGCATGGTAATACA
Organism: Heterocephalus glaber; assembly: GCF_053883595.1. Lineage (NCBI taxonomy): Eukaryota > Metazoa > Chordata > Mammalia > Rodentia > Bathyergidae > Heterocephalus > Heterocephalus glaber. The sequence continues at coordinate 42,346,482 of NW_028258308.1, forward strand.
TATGTTGCTGCTAGTTTCTAGATATTTCATGGTCCAAAGTCTGTTAACCATGCAACTTCTCCCTTTTGTTATACTTTAAGTTTGCCTGGACTCTGATTTTTACAGCAAAAAGGCACAATTCTAGTCAAGTTCCACCCCAGCAGCTCTGTGGGGTTATCTGATACTGATTGAACTTTCAGTAAAAGAGAAAACTTCAAAAAGATAGGTGATTTGTCACTTGGGCCTTTCTGAGAGAATCACCTGGCTTGACATCCTGCCATAGGTCTCTACCGGGCCAAGATGGGGCAAGGTGTCTGGTGGGTATCTCAGGTCAAGGAACAGTGGAAGCATCCTGTGCAATAAGCGATGATGCACTGACAGAACTGAGAACCTAGTTCTAGGGAGCTGGTGGGTCTCTACCTGGAACTCTAGCAGAACAATGGCAGGTGACAAAGAAGAGCAAAGTACACTAATTTCTGCCCTCAAGGACAGCCCAGTGGGAAAATCACCTAGTAACCAGTTATAAAACAATGAGATTGGTATTGTAGTAGAAGTATAGGCTAATAAGTTTCAGAGATGAAAAAGTATAGTTGCTTTCTTTATGCTCAGTTTCAGAGAAAGGGTAGATTTTAGATATTAAGAAGAGAGCAGAAGGATGCTCTAGGTAGATGGGTAGCGTGTACAGAATATCTTGGCATGAGCAAGTGCGGGCCATTCTGAATCTGCAGTTTCCATGAGTCAGCAGGTGAGGGGAAGATGCTAACTTTGAGCATACTCTTGGGGAATTCCTTAGGAGACTGACACATAAGACTGTTTTCCAATATTGAAACAAGATTTTAGAGCAGCAACTGAAGAAGTTCACTTATGATTTGAAGTCATGTTCAGCAAAACATATTTTTATTTAAACCCTCGGCTGAGTGGTGGCACATTCATAGGGAAGGGGCTGGCCAAGCAGGTTTATGCCTTCTGTCTCTCAGGTCACCACATCTCAGGGCGAATGCCATCTACCAGAGCAAGAGCCAGAAATATCATTCACTTAATTCAGTGCTCTCCACCCAGTTCCCTCACACTGAGACTCATGGACTTCATTATGGCGTGACCACCACTGGTCAGAGTGTGTACATGGCCTAAGGGGCAGCAGCTGGGAGCAGAAGCGACATGGAAGAAAAATTGGGGAAGCCAGTCAAGTTCTTATGGTGATGTGTTTCATCACTTCAAACTTCCAAGCTGGGAAGTTTGGAGATTGTCTTTTATGTTCCAGGAATTTAGGAAAGGATCTGCATACCATTTTGTTGGAAACATAAAGGATAAACTAAAAGGTGTAAAAGCAGAGAGAGGAAAACCACTAATAAAGACATCGGGGGGCCGGGGATTTAGCTCAGTGGTTCCACCGCCTGCCTTGCTAGCTGAGGACCTGGGTTCAATCCCCGGTACCAAAAAAAAAAAAAAAAGAGACATTGGAAAAGTTCAAATCAAGATGTCAGTTAGTAAGACAATCACTGGGTCCAAAAAATAATGCCCATTTCCAGAAATACTGCAGGGCTTGATGACTTGTGGGAATTAGAGTACAGCCAGGAGGAGAAAGATGACTTAAATTCTTGATATGAGAATCAGAAAAGATGATGGACTTGAACCAAAATTTCTGCAGAGAACCAATACTCTGTTAATTCAGAATAATTTGAGAATTTTCTCTTTTTTATTTCCTATTTTTTTGGTTTTCTCTTCCCTTCCTATGTATCTTTCTCCTTCTTTTCTTCTTCCTTTTTTGTTTCTTTCTATTCTCTCTCCTCTCTCCTCTCTCCTCTCTCTCTCTCTCTCTCTCTCTCTCTCCAGTTACAAAAGTATTGGCAAGGTACAGTGTGACTGTAAGGAATTGCAAAGGATCTTGTGGTTGGATGGGCACAAAGACCAAAGCTTAGAATTGCTTCTTATAATCAAGAAGGCAAGTCCTCTACAGAGAGTACCTTGCAAAACGCAGTGCTCTTCAGATGAGGGAACCAGCAAGACCAAGGTGACCACTCAGAAAGGAGCTAGGAAAAAGACACCTTAGCCTCATCCTCTTACTCCTTTCGTCTCTGTTGGCACTCCCCATTGATACATCTGACTGGAAACAAAGTATGTAGGAGCCTTTTGATTTGATCCTCACCATGTCTGCTGAACAGAAAGCAATTTGGAAGAGGTTTAAGGAGGGATTCACAGGCCAGAGAAAGAGGGAAAATCTAGTTTCCCCAATCCAAGTACCTTCATAAAAGTAGGGGGCTGAGGAGACAGAACAGGCTCAAGAGAAAAATGACATGGTTCATTCATACAAGCTGAAAATTTGGAAATCCAAGATTCTAGTTCAAAAAGATCCAAGCAATTCCAGGCAGAAAAGAACCACTGAACAAGCAAATTCAGATCCTTTTCTAGGTGTTTTTTATACAGACAACTTCATTCAATTCTTATTACAGTACTTCAAAGAAATTTTTTCTCCATTTTGCAGGTAAAGAAAGTGCAACCCTGAGAAAATGTAGCTATTCTGAAATCAAACATGCTTTAAAAAGGCAGGATTTGAATCCAGCCTTGCCTGGTTCTAAGAGCACATTACTTCCTTTCTGAAAGTTAATTAAAGTTGGGCACAAAACAAGAGAGAATAGAAACTCTAGCGTCCCGCTTCAGTGCCTCCAATTATCCAGACAATTTATAAACAATTTCACACACTTCACCTTCAAGTTCAGATCAATGTCTGTTTTCTATGGCTTTTTCTGTAGTGGTGTAGTGGTTCATTTACCCACCCGTTCCCTGCAGACTTGAAAAGCCTGTTGGATAATGATATTTGGGGCTTTTTCCTTCCATAGAATAGAACAAAGGTGAAGATGGCTGTGTGGCGAGCATAAAGGAACCAAGGGCTCAGTGTCACATGCCACAAGAGGATGCCAAGCACATCTTCCAGTAGCAGGGATAGTCTGCATCCTAGATCCCTGTGTTGTACATCTCCATGCCAGTGGCCATGGTCCCTGATAAGATGACCCATGTGGCCCTTGGAGGAGGCCATACCTAGTGCAGAAACCTGGCCTTTACAATGCTCATTTTAGCCTGAAGAGGGACCAAAGGACCAGATTCCATTGGAGTTTGTTGCTTGTTACAGTCCTAACACGTTTTCCTCCTGTTTTAGAAGTTAACTTTTAAAAATTCCCTGTTCTTCTCCTCCATTCTCTGTCTCCTTTCTACTTCTTCCTCTCCTTCCTTTACCACCCCCCCATTCACATTTTTTATGCTCTACTATCTGAATCAGTGTAATAGATTCTACTTCTGTAAAAAGTAAGCACTTTGACAAAATTCACCAAATTTCTCAGATATTTGGGTAGCTGAGACAGAAGAATTCAAGTTACTCTTGTCAACTGGGCCACCCCAGGCTTCATAGACTGGCAAAAAGAGGCAGCTACAGTAAGCAACGTACAAACCACAAGTACAGAAGTTGTAGCTCAGAAAAGTGCCACAGAAAACCTCTTTGAGATGAAATATCTCTCTTGTAAACAAAGGACAAAAGGCAGAAAGGGAGGAGAAATAAAGGAAGACAAATACTGTCATAATAGGAAATGAGCTTTTTTTATTCTGTAGGTTAGAAAAAGAGTTCAATGACACAGACAGTTTTGGGTAGACATTGGGAGGACATTTTATGATCTACTCATAAGGGTGGCAGCCACAGGGCCTCCCCAAGATGTACTGGGGATGGTATTCTACCCAGAAATAGCATTTAGGGCAGTTAAGTATCCTGCAGTTCTGGGAAGGAGGGGCTGCTACCCTTGTGGCAGGATGTGGTGAGAACCTGCCAAGTCCCTGTGGAGTTTGAGAATCAGAAAGTTGCAAATTGAAGAAAGTGCATCCCTATGACTCAAGTATCAACTGAGAAAAGATTACATTATCAGTCAGGATGGGTGTTAAATGGGTTTTGTACACAAGTTTAACTAAGAATTATGAGTTGCTATTTGCAGTTCATATTCTTGGCATTTCAGATAGTATTTTGTGTCCATTACACTTCTTGATATTACATCATGGTAGGAATGACTGTAAATCCATAGTTCAGATGTTCTCAAGATCATAGAGATAGGGGTGAGGGATGCTTCCTTCATGGCAATAGTCCATGAAACCAATCACCTGAAAAGTTCATGCCAAAAAGTTCCTGATCAGATGTTATACATTTCCAGCATTTTTAAACGGAAGGAGAGAAAAGAGATGTCTCTTCCTCAGATTGTAAACCTCGTGTCACTGTATACAACGTGTCAAAATCCTCCTCTTTCCTGTACAGGCATAACTCAGAGATATTGTAAGTTCAGCGTCACACCATCACAATAAAGCAAACACCACAATAAAGCAAGTCACACAAAGTTTTTGGTATCTCATGACATAGAGAAGTTATCTTTACACTGCACTTAAGTGTGCAATAGCATTATGTCTGAAGAAAAGTCAATGTGCATACCTTAATTAGAAAGTTTCATTGCTAAAACTAAAAACTCCTAACATTATCTGAGCCTCCAGTGAGGTAGAATATTTTGCCTTGACTGTGATGGATGCTGGTTGATCAGAGTGGTGTCTGCTGAAAGTTAGGGTAGCCAGGGTAATTTCTAATTAGACAATGGTGAAGTTGCCTGGACTCCTCCTTCTGAAAGCATTTCTCTGAAGCATACAATGCTGTTTTACCCATCGGACTTTCACAATTGAGAGTCAATCACCCAAGCCCTGCTTCTGCTTTATCACCCAAGTGTATGTAATATCTTTTAGTGTTATTTCAACAATATTCATAGTATCTTTGCTAGAAGTTGTTTCCATCTCATGAAACCGCTTTCTTTACTTATGCATAGCATAGGTAAGCAAATATATTGTCTTACATAGGCACAGTTTGTGGATTCCCATACTAGTTCAATAGTACCATCAAAGATCATTGATCACAGATCACCATGATAGATGCAATAACGGTGAAAAAGTTAAAAATATTGTGATAGTTACCAAACTATGACACAGAGACACGAAGGGAGCACATACTGTTGACAAAATGGTGTTGAGAGACTTGCTTGGCACAGGTTATCATAAACATTTAATTCATTAAAACATATACTATATCTACAAAGCACAATTAAGTGAAGAATATCTATAATTTCCATACATGTCTGGTAATCTTTCTAGAAAGATCAACATTGCTATGTGGGTCATCATCTACCATATCTAACCATGTACTCACTCAGCAGACAGTGCTTCAGATCCAAGTCAAAACAGAAGCAAAATTTCCCTCTGGAAACTACAGGCTATGCATCCTTTATCATGAGAAATTGTAAGTAGAACTCTGGGAGTTCAGCAACCAAAACGAGATGCAGTATTTTTCTGAAACTCAATCGTTTGTCTGTATCAGGCAACTTGCAAAGTGTAGTGCTTTCTGGACACAGCTATCAGCCTAGCTGTCCTCATGCTTTTCTATCTTAGAGCTTTTGTCCGTGAAGTTATATTTGGCAAGTCTCATAGTATTTGTCATGGAATCTCCCCACCCAAATGACTGAGACTCTCTCTGTGGGTGAGGTCTTTATTTGAATTTCTCATCAGCCTGTGACTCTAGCTTGAACACTGAGGCTAATGAGTTGGAATGGAAGTACTTCCAAGGGTTTGGAGGAGAAACCCCAGGAGCACAGGCACACCACTTTGTGTGCAGGTGGCTCTGAGCATGTCCTTTGCACATGTTTTTCTAGGATCCCTTGTCCTCTAGCACCCTATAGACCCCTGCTTTCCACAGATGCTCTTCCCACAGGAATGGCAACAGACATCTGGGTTCCATGGCTGCCTTTCTGGCTTCCACTACCTCATCCCTGGTTTTTCCCACAAGTTCCCAGTGTCTACTTCTGGTCTCCCCTGGGCTCAATTCATCCATCATTGTCTGCCCTCCCAGGTCCAGTTCCAAACTTCAGATGGTCTGGACTCTTTCTTTCAAAGCTTTGGTGCAACAAATTCAGTGGCTTAAAACAGTACACATTTGTCAGCTTCCAACTCTGTAGGTAGACAGAAGTCCAGCACTTGCCTTGCAGAGGAGGAAAAGCAGATGAAAAAGGAATTGAGATATGTTATGTACATGTGCTAACTCAACACAAGGAGTGTAATTAGTATGTGCTGCAAACATGTACTAATAAAAATAGTTCTATATTTAAAAAATATAAATAAAAATATGCCAGCAAGGCTGAATTGCTATCTAGAAGCCCTAAGGCAAAATCTTCTTTCTTCCCTTTCCTGGGTTCTTGAAACTACTCATGCTCCAGCTTCAGAGCCAGCAATGGCAGACTGGGTCCTTTTTACGTGACATCACTTATACCTTGCTCCTGTCTGCTCTGATTCTTCTCTTCTGCCTCTCTTTTCACTTTTAGGACTTGTGCAATTGCACTGGGTCCTCCTGAGGAACCCAGGATAATTTTTACATCTCAAATCCTAACAATGACATGTGCAAAGTTCTATTTGCCATATAAGTCACTGGTGCCTGGGATGAGAGGTGAATATATGTGGGATGGTGCTATTTTGGCTACCACATCCTTTCTGCATCTTATTCCCTCAGAATTGTCTAGGTGTCTAATCTTGATATTCAGATACTCCTTGACTTATGATGGGGTTATGGTCCTGTTAAGCCCATTATAATTCAAAATATCATAAGTCAAAAATTCATTTAATATACCTAACCTACCAAACAGCCTAGCTCAGCAACACGCTGCCCCACAGAGCAGAGGTCCTTGACAAGAGAATGCTGCCACACAAGGAGGTAAGAGGTGGGGCAGCAAGTGGAACTTCCTCTATATTTATAGCTACTCCCCATCATTCAGATTACCTTTTAAGCTCTACCTCCTGTCAGAGCAGCAGCATACCAGGTTCTCATAGAAATGTGACCTTACTGTGAACTGCACAGTAGATCTAGATTGTGCACTCCTATGAGAATCTAATGCCTGATGATCTGAGGTGGTGCTGAGGCTGTGATGCTAGCACTGGGGAGCAGCTGCAAATACAGATTAACATTAGCAAAGAGGTTTGACTGCACCAAGACCATAATGAATCAATTGTATGCAGACTCAGTTCAAGGCCCTATTACTGAGTGGCAAGTGAAAAGGGCCTCTCATGGCAGGCTTTATAGTACTAATGTACCCAATTGTACAACTGGATCTGGTGGCAGCCTTTAAGGCAGAATCTGACATTTATTTTAGTCCACCCATTATCATTTCTGACTGCTCCTCTTCCCTGCACTTCCCGATTATCTCAGTCAGTTTTGGTAAGTCCACAGCTAACTCTAACCAAAATGAGTAAAAAACAAACATCACAGAAGAGCTTCTTTTAAAAAGGGGAAAGATCCAATAATGAGACAGCAGAAGACTCTAAGACTGTTAACAATAAGATATCTCCACTTAAAGGAAAACCAAGAGTCTTTCTTAAATACATGCTTATTGCATAGGTGATTCACATCCTCTAAGCCTTCTTTGTGCAGTATGTGGTTGGTGGCCAGTCATCCAAAAAAGTGATGAAACCCTCAAAATTGCTTCCCCAAAGAACTAAAAGAATCATACCACAGTGATATATGTGCACCCATGTTCATAGCAGGAGAATTCATGATAGCTAAAACTTGGAAACAACCCAATTTCCCATCAACTGAAGACTGGATAAAGAAAATGTGGGGCTTTTTAATAAAATGGAGTATTACTTAGCCATAAAAAACAATAAACTAGAGACATTTATAGCTAAATGGATGCACACTGAGGAGATACTCTTAAATGAAATAAATAGGACACATGTGTAAATACTGAATAGTTTCTCTAGTATGAGAAACTAAAAGTATAAATAAGGACTAAAAGGTATAACAGATAATGTGAAATAGGAAGAAAAGGTGCAAAGGGGAAGGGTAAGGGAAAAGAAAGAAGGGAATAGAATTAATATGAGAAAAAGAAAAAATGGAAACAAGGTCTTTGTAGATAGGGAGGGATGGAGAGTTTGAAGGGAGGGCAGGGAATGGGGAAAAAATAAGAACCAAGATGGATTATGTAAAGGTGCAAATTTCCAATGATGAATGTCATTATGCTGTATGCCTTAAATGTACCAATAAAATTAATTTTAAAAAATTGCTTCACCACCTGAAGAACAAGCACCCTGTATTAAAAAACAGCCTTTGGAGTTTTTCAAAAGGAAAAACAAAGTTGAACGCAAAGATCAGAAGCAATTGTTGAAGGTAAACACCTCACTGATTAGCTGCATTGTAAAGCTAAGAAGCCCTTTTCTATTGGTGAAAAGTTGATTCTGTCTGCTGGTAAGGATATTTGTTAAGAACTTTTAGGAGAGGCTGCAGTTCAAAATGTGGTATATGTCCCTCTTGGCTGGCACCATAGGTACGTGAGTTGAAGAAATAGCAAAGGATGTTGAGCCACAATTGTTAGAGAGGACTAATGAGTCATATGGTATGGAATCCAGGTTGATGAGTCCATCAGTGTTGACAACAAAATAACAATGCTTCTTTCTGCTTATATTATAAATTTTCAGGAAGGTGTACACAAGGATATGTTATATGCAATTCAGCTGCTAACCAAAACCACATCTGCAGAATTATTCAAATCTTTAAGGGATTACATATCAGGAAAACTGAATTGGTCATTTTGAGTCAATATATGCACAGATGGAGTGGTTGCCATGACTGGACAGCTTTTTAGTTACACTACTCAGGTCAAAGAGGTCACCTCTGAATGTGAATCTATGCACTATGTCATCCATAGAGAAAAGGCAGCCAGCTAGAAAGTGTCACCTGAGCTTAACAATGTTTTGTAGGATGTGATTAAAATTGCCAACCACATTAAAGTATGTGTCCTTAACTAATGCCTATTCACACAACTGTGTGAGGGGATGAACACAGAGCACACTCATATCTTATACACACAAGAGAGATGGCTTTCTGAAAGTAGAGATCACTGCCCAGAGGCTTGGAGTTACCAGAGCCATCCCAGTTATTTCTTTTAGAAAAACAGTAACCACTGACAGCATATTTCACTGACACAGAATGGGCCCCCAAACTTGCTTATTTGTAGGACATAGTTAACTTGATCAGAAAACTCAACCTATCACTTTAGTGGAGAACAACTGTGTTCAAGGCAGCAGTAAAGTGGATGCATTCAGAGCCAAACTGGAATTATGGGAGCAACAAATGAACGATGGTATTTTTAACATGTAACAAACACTAGCAGAGATTTTGAAAGTAACTGAGTCAGGGCCGTCTTTCTCCCAGTTGGTACATGATCATTTACCTCGGCTTTCAGAAGAGATTAGCTATTACTTCCCAACAACAAAAGATCATGTACTGGGAAGGAACAGATCCTTGACCCCTTTGTGGATAAGACAGGTAAATCACCTTAGTTCATGCTAGAGAAGTTTCAACTGCTTGAAATCACAAATGATGATGGCCTTAAAAATTTGAGACAATTTCAAATCTCCATATGTTATGGATTAAAATCAGGGCAGAATATGTTGAGATTGCCACAAAAGCACTGAAAATCCTGCTTCCCATTTCCAACATTCTGTATTTGTGAAGCAGTTTTCAGGGACATCAACCAAAACAAAATCACAGAACAGATTGGTCAGAAGCAGAACACTTTGGGTGTCATGTTCTCATACTATCCCCAGATGCACTGTCCAGAAAAACAATCTCAGGGATTCAACTGATTCTGCATTTATGTCAAGTTGTAAAAGCATTTCATTATATATTTCAATGTAATAATAATACAAATAAAATACACAATAAATATAATGTGCTTGAATCATCTTGAAACCATTCTCATCCTCCCCTAATCCATGGAAAAATTGTCTTCCATAAAACTGGTCCCTGGTGCCAAAAAGGATGGGAACTGCCTCCCCAAGGTATGGGCTGTTTGTCTCATGATCACTGGGCTGGCTGAGACTCACTCACTGGCACTGCACACCATCACCATGAACTATCACATCACATGTTACTCACCTGGAAAAAAATAGATTTAAACTGCAAGTTCAAAGTACACTTTCTACTGAATGCACATCTTTTTCATACCATAGCAAGATAAAAAAATTTATAAGTTGAAACTTCATAAGTCATGGATCCTCTCTAATAATTCATGATCAAGAGTGAATGAATTATCAAAAATCAAAATAAACTACTAGTAATAAACCTAATCAAGGAAGTAAAAGACCTCTGCAATGAAAAGTACAAAACATTGAAGAAAGAAATTGAAGACCCTAGAAAGTGAAAAGATCTCCCATGTCCATAGAAATAAGATTGTCAAAATAGTCCTATTACCAACAGTGATCTACAGATTTAATGCAACCCCTATAGAAATTCCAATGATGTTCTTTGCAGAACAAGGAAAAAAACTGTCATAAAATTTATATGGAAGCACAAAAGATCCACAATAGCCAAAGCAATCCTGATCAAAAAGAATAAGGCTGGAGCCATTACCTGATTTCAAATGATACTATGAAAGCATAGTAACAAAAGCAGCGTGCTACTGTCACAAAATTGGACGTGTTGTTCAGTGGAATAGAACAGAGGATACAGCAAAAAAAACCCTACACAACTACAGCAATCTGACTCTTGGTAAAGACCTAGAAACATATATTAAAGAAACGACATTCTCTTTAGCAAATGGTACTAGAAAACTGTATCTAGATGTAGGAGGCTTGAAACCTATCTCTTACTCTGTAAAAAAATTAATTCAAAATGGATCAGAGACTTATGTTTAAGATATGAAACCTTGAAACTCCTAGCAGAAACACCTGTTTTAGAGGGATGGGAGGAGATGACACATGAAAGTAGAAGGAAGACTATCCTAGGGGAAGGAGAGATGGAAAAGGGGAGGTATAAATGATCAAAGTGTGTAATGTGTATACATAAATATGCCACAATAAAGCCCTTTATTCTGAATAATATGCCCTGATAAAATGAAACCATGAATGGATTGTGTTACTCTTGCCTGCCCCCAGCACATGTTCATTATATTAAACTTTTCTCTGCTGCCTTCGGTACCCAGCCACAGTGTAGTGACCAAAGCTGGATGTGCGGTGTGTGGTAGGGCTAGGCAGCTACCATTTCTGTCAGGTATAAAGAGAAGTTTCCATCCCTGTGAATCACAAAACTTAGATCTATTGTCCACAAGTCCTTTATCAGAGCATGTAACTTTTGAATCTCCAGTGAGTGTCATAAACTGGGGTGGAGAGCACTTTTGTCTAACTAGGTAGTGTTATTTCCCTGCTCCAACCGTCCACCATTTCAAGTCATTAGAGCAAAGGAGTTTTTCCATGTAGCATTAATTTAGAGGTAAAAATAAATTCTTCTGTACTTTGTTCCTCCTTGGCTAAGTTAAACTCCCAGAGGATGGAGTGAATCACTGATCTACTTACTTTCAGGAAATGCACCACACACACACACACACAAATAAATACACACACTTATGCATGCCTGTGCACATGTGTGCATGCCATGGGGGCCACAGAACAGTGATCAGGAAGTCACTCTAGTGGAGTGAATTTAAGGCCAGATCCTCCTTTCCCGTTTTGAAGATTTTAGAGTGAGAAGGCCCAGCTGAGGAGATGAGAAGTGCTGAACCTTTGAGAAAGGTTTACAGGCAAGGCAAGGCTATTGATTGTTGCATGATGAGAAAATGAAGAAGGATGTGGCACATTTCATGATATTGATCTGACCTATTAGCAACTGTGGCAGGTCATTCCATCCTCCCAAATCCTCTCCAAGTTCAAGCAGTATGGAGAGGAAGAAAGCAGAGTCTGAGAAAGGATTCCCCAGGAAAAAGAGCCCTCTGTGCCATGTGTGTGTGCACACGCGTGTGTGTGTGTGTAACAGAGAAAGAGAGCACAAGAAAGAGAAAGAAGAGTCAGAGAGAGGAGACTATCAAGCGTAAGAGTAGACAGCAACATTTATCAACTGAAGCCAGGAAAATAGGCAGCTCAGTTATGACCTGTCAAGATGCCAAGGTCATAAATTATAGAGAACTTGAAGAATAAGTAGTTGTTTAAACAACTAGCATGAAAAGACAACAGTCTTTCAGTAGCATGGATGCTGGTCTTCCTAGCTAGATTTCAGTGGCTTTGGATTTGCCATTCTTTTCTGTACCAATGGTCATGCTTGAAATTCTACCATTAGAGGCCGATGTTGGGAAGAAGAGAGCTGTACCTTGGCAAGTCTTCATTTTAAAAGGAAAGGAGGATTTTGGGGATGGGAAACTTACAAACTAAAAGATTTGTATTGTAGGAACCGAGTATAAAGCGAGAAAGGTGACTGGAGTGAAGAGGTGGACATTCTGGAGAAAAAGGGGTAGGACAGTGAAAAACTTAGATTGACGAAAGGAAAGGGGATAAGGGAAAGAGAAGAAATATAAGTCTGGAGAAGAAGGGAGACTAGAACAAGGGCTTTATAACAGACACCAGGATTTATGTCTTGGTTTGGCTTTCAGCAATCTATATCTAACAAATTCCTCCATATTCCTGAAATACTTCAGTGCAACTTTTCTTTCTAGACCTCAGAGATAAAGTTCTAGCTATTGCAAAGGTTAGGGCCAGTGTGTAAGAAGTGCCAGGCACAGTGCACAGGTGGTACAAGCAACTCCCTTGAAGAGAAGATTGTGGTTGCTCATGAAGCTAGGGAGGGAGGCAGGGGCTGCTGATACTAAGACTACTTCATACATTTTTATTGTATCTTATTCACTGTTTATATGACCCCTCAAAGACAGCTATGTATGACTCCATTCCAAAGGAGGAGGGGGAGGGGGAGGGGGGAGGGGGAGGGAGAAGAAGAAGGAGGAGGAGGAGGAGGGGAAGAAGAAACAAGCTATGACTTTAGGAATTCTCCCTCTTTCTCTTGAATTATTAATTTCTTCCTCTTTGCTGAATCTTTCCCATCCTCAAAGAAACATGCTGTTATTTAGCTACCTCAAAGAATATTTCTCTGGACCCTGTTTCTAATTTTGGTCTCATTATTTTGCTCCCCTTCAGAGCAAAACTCCTAGAAACGATTGTTCTTCTTGCAATCAGAAACCTCTCCCATCCTGAACTCCCTCAAAGCTGTTCCATCTGGCATTCATCCCCATCCTACAAGGAAGTGGCTCTTGTCTGGACCTGGATAAATTCCACATCCTTCTCTGGCATCAATATTCCACACTTTTTGAGCCACCAGCTACACTGGATGTGGCCATAGCCCTTCTCCTGGATCATCATCCCCTTGGCTCCCATGACTCCACTCTTCGTGATGTCTGCACTATCTCACAGGCTGTTCTTTGTGGAGGTCCTTGCTGGTTCTTCTTCTGTTCTCAAGCCTCTAAAGAGAGACAGCCCCAGGTTCACCTCTCTCTTTCTCTTTACTATTTCCTCATTCTCTTAAATATCTCATGTAGCCTCAAGCTTTATAAACCAGGACTGTTGGTTCTCTTTCATTTCACACCATTTCATTTCATTCCTTGACCCTGAAGTAGCCACTGCAGACTACATTATCCAGCCGTCCCCCCTCCCCCTTGCTGGCTGGCTGGCTCAGGGCTGGCTGCACACAGGAGGTAACTGCAGGAAATGGAATTTTCCCTGGCTCTCATCTGTCTAGCTCCAGGCATACTGCTCCCTTTCCCTCTCTCCTTTGAGCCTGAAAGTGGTAATGACTTTCCATATCTGCAGGTCCCTTGATGCTCACCATCCTTTGCAAATCCTGCCAGCATCTCTGGAAATAGCCCTTCATTAAATTCTGTTCAGTTAAATCCTGGGAATGTGTTACTGTTTCGGACTCTGCTGACACCCCATGCATACACTGATTACTCTGGGCCTGTATCTCCTTCTCAGACTTATCCCGAACTCCAGACCCAAAAAGGAAGCAGCGCACGGGCTGATTTTACTGCCTTCCCTATCTCAGCAAAGATAGCTCCACCTTTCCAGGCGCTCAGCTCCAGGTTCCTAGAACCCTCTTCTCCTCCCACCTGCTACATCAAACCAACCTGGGAAATTCGTGGGTTAAAGAAAATCCAGACTCAATCAATCCCCTTTCCCAATCTTCACAGCTCCTCAGGTCCAGCCACCACCCTCTTGGTCTGGACATTGTCACAGCCTCGTCACTCTGGGCGCCCCTGCTTTCCCTCTGAAATCCTTTTAAAAAATTCACATGGAGTCACTCCCCTACTCAGGACTGCAGTGGCCACCCACTTCCCCCCAAGTAGGAGCCAAATGCTCTGTTTCTTTCCTGTGTACCATTAATTTAATTTTTAAAAAGTTACAATTATTAGCACATTTTAATTATACACAATATGTCTCATTGTGGCATTTTTATTAATCCATATAATATGCTTTGATGGAATCCAGCCTTATTACCCCACTCCTCCTTATCTACTTTCTCTTTCCTAACATCTTTTTCTACTTCCATGTCACCTTCCCCCCATATTCCACACAGGAGAGAAAACGTGACATCCAGATGTCTGAGTCTGACTTACTCAGCTTAGCACAGTGGTCTCCAGTCCCATCTGTTTTCCTGCAGATGTCTTCCATTACCTGCTTCTTCCTCTGACATAACTGGGATGATGCTGGGATCCTCAAGTACACCAGGTTTTGGTTTTGGCTTTGACCAGGGCTGCTGCCTGGAATTCTCTTCTCTGATATTTGGTTGACTAATTCCTTCACTTCTTTCAAGTTCCTTTGTTTAAAACCAAATATCACCACTTGTGTGAGTTTAAGGCTCCTGATCACCCAACTTAAAATTGCTGCACATCTGTCTCTCACATTTCCAGTATTCCTTAATTGCATATTTCTTCCTTATAGAACTCATCAATTGTTAGCAATATAACATCTGGTTTTATTAGTTTTTGTATTTATTTTTAATTTGTAATGGTATATTTGGTGATACATTTATTAGGTTTATTGTTTATCATCTATAAGAAGTACAGATGAGACAGAATCACACTATGCTGTAGTGTGAGTTTTATAAGAACGGGAATCATTGCCTTTTTTTTTAACTATAGCAGTGCTTGGAACATAGATGTTCTACATCTTTTTTGTTGCTTTTTAATGAATAGAAGATAACTATTAAGAAAAATTTCAAAGCTAGCTAAAGGCAGACTGCCACTTAGAACCCTTTCTTTTCATGTGACCCTGGGCTCCTTCAGCTGCTGCAAATATCCATCAAAGCAGAGCAAAACAGCAACTGGGCTGGCCCTTGAGGGAGGCTGAACTCCAATCTAGAACAGTGCTCACCAGATTTGCAAACTGGGGCTGGTCATTCAACCTCACTAGGACTCATTTCGCTTCCCCTCAGTACCTACTCTTGGTGTTATTTTGAGGAAGGAATGAGTTAGAAATAAGCGTATGTATCCCCTGCTTGACAAACACAAACACAAAAATCACACATCATAGTACAGTGCTTGCTTCATGGTTGTGCTGTAAGTGGGCAGAGGAGAAATGTTTCAAGTGTGGAATTGGAGATTCAATCCCTCACATCTTGTCAGGTTAACAAAGAAGGGGAAACATTATTTAACCCTTGAAATCAAGCCATCCTTTTCACACCCAATCTTTTGAAGACATAATTTCTGAGGGCAGCATTTATCCTGCAAACAGTCTGGAGACTCCTGAAAGTCCTGCTCTTAGGGTTACCCCTGTCAACATGGGGTGACAGTGGACTCAGGCCTCTCATGTGGATACATGGCCTTAAGTCATCCTGTCTGAAGCCCTGGAAAAATACCATCCCACAAGTGAGTGTCTGCTGGCCACTCCAGGACTGCAGTCTGCCTTGGACTCAGGCCATGGGGCAGGCTGCCATGGCCCACATGGCTGAAGGGTTCATGCAGTGAGAAAGGACAGTGAGAGATTAAGAAAAACAGACAAAGAGAGATATAATAAGATATAGGTGGGGCCAGGTGGGGCCAGGTGGGGTTCTAACTCCTGATGGGAGGAAAAGACCACCAGGCAAATGGGCAAACATTGGGCCGAGGATTTAGCTCAGTGGTTTCGCTGCCTGCTGCGTAAGTGCAAGGACCCGAGTTTGATCCCCGGTACCAAAAAAAAAAAAAATGGGCAAACATTTATTTATAGTGATAGAGGGCCTGGGATGTAGCTCAGTGGCACCACGCCTCCCTCACAAGCTCACAAGGTCCTGAGTTTGATCCCCAGTATCAAAAAACAAACAAAAAACACTATAGTGATAGAGACAGAGGAAGTGCAGGGGGAGGTAAAAGGGGCTTACAGAGCCAGGAAGGTAGCTAAGGTCTGTAGGACACGTGCTTGGTTTTCTGGTGAATGGGTGGGGAGGAAGACAGTCCTCTTCTCAGCCAGGCCTTGCTCCACCACACCCGCTTTTTGCCTGTTCTTCTCCCTTGGGGCTCTGCCTTGTCTAAGGGAGGAAACCAACAAGACGAGTGTTCCTCCTTCCATTCGGGGCCCTGCCTCATCTTCTTCGGGAGGAGGTGAGTTAGGCCTGGCCATAGCGATCTACAGCACACTGTTCCCAGCAGTAGGCTTTGACAACCACCTCACACTTGCAATTCCCTCCTGAGAATTCTGCATCCCAGACCTCACTTTCTTCGTACAGTGCTTAATGCTGGCCGCAGTTTTTCCTGAATACTGAACTGCCTCCACTTCTGCTGAGACCCAGCACCATGATAAGTTGCTGGCTGTGAACTTCCCTACTGAGAATGATAACTGAGCCTGGCCAAAGTCCCTGACTTTCCTCTTTTTCTTTTGTCTTCCTCATACCAAGTGGCTCTACCTAGAACAGATTAAAGGAAGGAGAGATGGAAAGCATACATCCTGTCAATCTGAAAAGGACATTAAACAGTCATGGACACAAATAGGAATTATGATGCCAATTAATTCAGGTTTCCATAGGGACTTATTATGTAACTGGTAAAATGTTAACTGCTCCTGCCTTCCAGTGTCCTCAAAGGTAAATTAAAATAAGCACAATGAAGGAAATACTTACATGTTGCTAGTACAAATCTGCTATAATCTATATGGCAGTATTCTGACAGTGGCCTCTAAAATTCTGAATCTGAACAATGCATGTCAGAATCTTGTTTGGCTGAGCTTTCTCCCTCCCTTCCTTTCAGTTTTTGTTTTTGTTTTTTTTTTTTGGACAGTAAAGATGAGTTATTAGGCAAATATTTCTGAATACCTATTAATAAAAATGTTAATTAAAATGTTCCCAATTAAATATGTTACCAAATACAGTCCAGAATATAAACCTTAAATCAATGTTTGAAGAGTCATTGAATTACTGACCTGTCCACACTACCCTCGAATCTGTCCAGGTCATGGTTGACCAGTGGTTTTCCAAATGAGAACTATTTCTTAGAAGCACTGGAATCTTGTGCTGTAGCAGTGAAAAGTAGAGACTGCTGACCTCAATAGAGCATTACTAATTTGGAAGGAAAAGACCAACCATCCTAATTTTACTAAGTAAACCCAGTGATTTTCATATATATTCCTAAGTTAATTACTCATAATGAAATAAAGGACCAGAAGAAGAGGAAATGAATGACAAAGCCTAACATACCTGTTTTCTCTGTTGAATAGAGGCCTAACTAGTATTCTTTGCTGCAGGGTAAGTCATGCTCTGTCCCTTCCCCTGCCATTAGAGAGGGCTCTGGTAGTGAGAGGTTACTGAGCCAGGAGCAGTGAGACATCCCATCAAGCAACCAATGGCTCTTATTCATCCTTTCTGGAAATTAATTCTAATACAGCTCCATTTCATACAAAGAAGAGAGATCCTGTAGGGCATGGTTTTATAAGATGTTGCAAGCCTAACTGAAATTCTGTATCTTATTTTGGAAACAACCTTTCCTAAAAAGGTTTAGAAATATTTAATGGTAATAAAAAAGCAGCTTAGCAAACCTTTGCTTCTGGCTATGGAATATTCCCAAAAAGTGTCCTTGTCTATTGAAGCACTTTTAATTCCTAGGAATCTTGACATGGACTAAAACAGCTAAGATAAGTGTGCTGGTCCTAGAATTACAGATTTGCATACCTCAGAGCTGGAATAAAGGCAGCCAGAACCTGCAATGAACTCACCATATGCCGGACAGTGTTCTGGCACCATGAAGGTCTAAATGTTTCTCACAAGTGTGGAAACTACAGCACAGAGTGGTTACATAATTCCCCCCAGTCATGAAGGTGGGTAAAGAAGGATATAAACCAGGACAGTTTGTCCTTAACCTTTCATTGATTCTTCTTTGGAGACAATCTATTTGCCCTGCCCTCTTATTCTCCAGATGGAGACAGTGAATGTAAGGAAATGTAGCCATAGGGTTGCATGGCCGGGTAGCTGCTGAGCTGTGGTCATCCAGCCTTGCTCCACTCCCCTCATTTCTTCTCTAGCTCAGTGCCTGATCCCTGGAGCAACAAATCCATAGCTCCAAGGAAAGGCCAGGGCTCTTGACTCTTATGCAACTCCCAGCTCCTACTCTGCCAGTGCCTCCCATCTTCATTGGTTAGGTGGCTCTATTATTTAGTGAAAGCAAGGAGGGAGGGAGAAAAGTCTCCACTCAGTTCTTTCTGACTTTTCTTGGGCATTTGTCCCATCTGATCCTTAGGCTGCTCTACTAGCTAACACTGAAACTGTTTTTCTCCTAGGCCCAGGAAAATTGTCCATGAGCACCTTTTGAGGTTTTTGAAAAATGTCTACTAAGTAAGGAAGGAGACAGCTCTGAGGAGGTTGGGACTGCTTGCCTAGCTCTTTCTCTCCATCAGGGTTTGCTGGCCCACTCTTCCCCCTGGCTAGCTGGTCAGCTGGCATGAGTGAGAGGAAAGAGGCTTGGTGCGCAGCCCAAGCAGACAGATTTCTCTGTGCCTAGCCCAAGGTGTTAGCCCACCATGGGGGACACTGAAAGTCAAGAACCAGGCCTAGGGTCCTCAGAGCTCCTAGAAATCCAGCTGTTGCACATTCCTCCCCCTGCACTTGCTTGTTCATTCACTTTCAATTTAATAGCATGGGATCCCTATATTTTATGTTGGATTTGACTTTAATATCCTTTGAGCTCTGGCTAAGGCCTTTCTCTAAGATTTTCAAGTTTAATTTGTTCAATCTAACTGCAAAATCACCAGCTCTAAGTTCACCAAATATGTCTTCATTTCAGGAGAAGCCAACTGACCTATTAACCATTGTAGGTTATCTGTGTCATAAAAGGATTCCAAACACTTTCATAATCTGTGAAGTATTGATCATTTGAAGTCAGATACCACTGGTAACTCCAAAGTCCTTCCATACTCTTTAGTGTGAGTGAATTTCATTGGGAGGAAGTATTGCTTTAAAAATAATGAGCTGTCAAGTAGAACTTAGACATCATTTAGCTAAGCAGAAATTTCACCACTGCAGCTATCCAAATTCAAGAAACACCACTTTGATATGCAAATGCATTTAGTGTGTTCCAAGCCTTGTACTTTGGCCCATTCTAGAGATGAATTCTTACCTCTGTCTCACCCTGTACACATCCTTGGGGAAAATGACCTCACTCTGCACCTGTATGCTATATCACTTTCACATGGTGACAACTTTCAGAAATACAGCTCTAATCCAAACACTTTCCTTAGCTTCAAATCCATTTACTTACCTGCCTATTCAGGTGCTTGTTTGATATCTTTGCAAAGATGTACCTCTCCCTAACTGAAGTGATCTTCTGCACAAAGCTGTTTTATCTTCCTGCTTTCCTTATCCTTGTGAATCCATCCAGTCATGAATTTCTGTAACCTCGGGTCTACTGTGCCCATCACCCCCTTTCACTTCCCCACACCAAAATAACTACAGAGTACATTGAACAATGCCTACTTTCTACTGCACATCATGTCCCTCCCCTCCTTTTTAGAAAATCTTGATTTCTATTAATTTTGTTTCTCTCCTCTCTCCACATCCAGACACAGCCCACTTCCTCCTGGGAAGTAATTTCATCATCAGCTTCAGGAATTGGCCCAGTAGTGACTCTGTTCCCCTTGCTGAGATGACTAAGGAATGAACACGTGACTCTATTCACATTTCCATGAGCATTAAGGAGAGACTTGCTGTGAGCTTCTGAGAAGTTTATTCCTAATTGCTGGGCAAACTTCTGGAAATGATGCTCTCTTAGATGATTTCATACATGGATCTGAGGTCTGGAGTTGTAACCATCTCGCTACCATCTTGAGAATGAAATCAACACAAAGTACAGTCAAGAAAATCAAGTTCAGAGCAGAAGCTTCTGTAAATGACAGATTTACCCTCTTTCTATGCTTAATATTTGGCTAGCAAACTAACTTATTTCTTGTTGAAGCTAGTTTGTGTTATTTGTTACAAAAACTCTGTGAGTGATTCATTGCGTCTTATCAGTAGTGTCTCAAGTCCCTCTCCCCCCACTGCCTCCATCACCACAGTATTAGGTTCAGACTTTCAGCACTTCTCACCTAAGATTAGTAGAACAATTCCCCTAACTGGTGTTGCTGTCTCTAATCTCAATCTATGGCAATTCATCCTCTGCATCTGCCAGCCTTGATCTTTCCAACCTAAAACAGAAAATGGAAATCTGTTTGCCCCTGACTCCTGCTCAAAAATCTCTTCCTGTTTTTCCTTTTTATCATTAACCACTTAAGTCAAATACAACTATTTGGAAAAGACTTTAAAAAGGATGATATTAGAGTGTGAGGAAGGAGCTAGACCCTGCCCAATCTCTAGACAGAGGCTGAGATCGAGCCCAAGGAACCAGAAGCACAGCAGCCCCTCCATCCTGTTTGAGTACATCTCTAATAAGGCTGTATGCCAAGGTCAAAGTCACAATCAAGACATGCTCCAGTTACAATGTGCAGTTCTGGAACAACCAGGAAGAGCTGGCAGCTGCTTTGCCAATACTGAAAACTTAGAAGATGCTTAACTCTCTCCTTTCTCTCTCATGAACTCCAAAAATGAACAAAGTAAATTAAAGTCACCACAAACACCCATACTGCAAGCTAGAGCAGTATATACATGCAATACAATACATACATACATACAGCCATATATACAATACAATACATAGGGCTGGGGATTTAGCTCAGTAGTTCTGGAGCCTGCCTTGCAAGTGCAAGGTCCTGAGTTCAATCCCTGGTACCAAAAAACAAATAAACAAACAATACAATTTTCTGTTGGCAATACCAAAAGAAAATCCTCAGCATATTATTCAATGTCATTCACAGTCATACCCTGGGGTCTCTCTTTAATAAGAATGGGTATGTATGGTTTTGTTTTCTTAGTTCACCTCTCTTTTATACAGAATGGTTTGGAATTGTCACCTTCCCACAGGAATTCCCATAGGAATTTCCATGTTTCCTTTGTGGCCTCAGAAAGTTGTTACAAGTGTGGGTCTCAAACAAGGGCAATTAAAGGGGGTGAAGGGAACACAGGGAATGGGGAAAAAATAAGAACCAAGATACATCATGTACAGGTACAAGTGCCCAATGATAAACGTAAATGTATTGTATACCTAAAATGTACCAATAAAAGAATTCAAGCAAAAAAAAAAAAAAGGACTTTGTTGGTGACTTTTGAACTGGAACTTCAAGTGAGTCAGTCTCTGATGGGTGTCTAAATTGGAAGTTATGAAGATGCTGGTGGCTACATTTCCTCCCATATAAACTGGTGAAGCTCTGGATGTGGGTAAAGAAAGATTAGGAGCAGAGAGGAGAAGAGAAAGAATGAGAACCCAGGGAGGATCAGATAGGGAGAAGAAAGGTGTCCATCAAAGTTTTCAGTTTTCTGATTACAGTTGCTTTCAAGACTGGTATATTGCTGTCCTAAAACTCACTGGGATACCATGGTTTTGCTTTATGAAATAATTATCTTTCTCTTCCTACTCCTTTTCTTCTGCTTGAGCTTCTTCTATTTGACTTCTGTGACACATGAAACTGAAACACGCTTGTCTCCTACCCTTCATTTAGCCCCCATGGGTCTGTCATTTCTGTGCCCTAGGTCTTTGAGCTCATCTCCTCTCATGTATCTGTGTCTTGGTCCAGAGATTTCTTCTTGTTTTCCTGGAATACTCACTTTCCTCACTTCTTGAGTGAATGCCTGCTGCCTGCTCTCTCAGGTGCCCCATGCGCACCCCAGCCACCTCTCCTACAGCCCTGCCCTGTAAACCCTGTGCTGTGCTACGCTCTGACATGGAGATGCTCAAGTCCTTTCAAGCCCTCTTCTCTTCTCTCTCCCTCTCTCTCTCTCTCTCTCTCTCTCTCTTTCGCTCATAGCAAGGTATTTGTTTCATAATTATCTCTTAACTGACTCATTTAGTGAATCAATCAATCAATTGATCAAATAAATGCCCTTATAGCACCCTGAGTGCATTTTACCATCCAAAAAATTAGTAGTAGATAAATTAATAAAAGACAAGCCAGTGAGATTCCTGGAAAACTGGCACATATGTATCCTCTTGGTGGCATTTGAAATAAGTATGTCACTTTTGGTAATCAATATTACAGTGTGCAGCAAGAAAAATAAAAATGATCATATCTTTACTCCAAACATGAATCCCACCCACCTACTCAAGGAAAAATTCTACAAAACAATAAGAGGGAGTTTAAATATATTTTTGGAATCAGTTTACAATAGCAACAAAGTTAACCACTTACCAGTCCAATTATGTAAATACAGGATGACCAAAAATTATATATTTTTTCATTAATTTTTATAATATAACAAGAAACATAAAAATAATAATTTAATTAAATTTATTCATTATAAAAATCTACTGGTTGAAATGACACTTCCCTGAGAGGATGCTGGGTACAGAGAGTATGTAAATAAATGCATTGCCTGAGTGATGCTTGGGATACACTGTTAAGGGGTTAAAAGACAGAAATTTGCATTATAATGTATCAAATCAGTAAACTATCACAGTTTTTTGAAACAAATGAATAATAGAAATAAGAAAAATGCTTACTACATATTAAATTTTAAAAGGAAAAATGGTAAATGGGTAAATTCATGCTGCTTTTTAAATTTTCAAACAAAATTTTAAAGCCTAAAAAGCAGAAAAGCAAAAATGAGATAATTCTGTTGCATGATTGGATTACAAGTGTTGTATTTGTTTTATCAAAATTTTACTTTAATTAAGAGGATATTGTGACAATATTTATTAAGCAGGAAGAATCAAGTACTATCCTCCCAATTATGAGACATATCTACCTAAAAAAAATACCAAAACATAAAATGTAGTATATTCAGTTGCAAGCCATTATATCAACATTGTCTCAGTTGGCAAATTTGCATAATGATTTATGGACATTTGTCCTAGCAATTGTGTGGGGATATGAAGCAGCTGTTCACTAGCTTGGCACCGGCTTTGTTAACAAGAGGTGGTCAGCTGTGGTTAATGAAAAACAATTGCTAATAGATAATTCAAATATAGCCTTGATGCACATTCTGGTATGGCCAATACACAAAGTGACTGAAATACAGATCTAGAACCTCAATACTTGCTCTTTCGTTTCTTCTCGTCAGTCTCCACCCTCTTGGGCTGGACCTCACGGGAGATAATTCCAGCATGGGGACCAGGCTGCACAGGAGGGGGCTGGATCCTGTTTTGGCTGACTGCAATAAATACAAGGACAGTGATGTAGATAGTGTAGTTTGTAAATAGGTAGGATTAAGAACATCAGGATCAGAACAGAGATGTGATAGGTCCACCCCTTATTGTCTGTCCTTCACTGCCCAGTCTAAAACATTAGGTACCTCCTTACAGGGACCTTACAAAGTGGAAGTCACCCAGGAATTCAAGGCACCCTGGGGTACTCAGGACCTTGGCTTCTGGCCATGGTCTGTCACCCCCCCCCCTTTATTTGGAATGGGTTATAGTCTTTGGACAAGCCCTAGCTCATCTATAAAAGGAAAGGTTTGAAAACAGATCCCTCAGCTGCTTCCAGCTTTGGGATTCTTGAAATACTGTACCAGTTAGAACTGATATCATTTTAGGTAGTTTTTAAACCCAAATTGCATTTAGGGCATGCTCATGGTCATATTCAGTCATTTCTTCTGAGCCTGTCTTCTGAGTTGAAGCACAAAGCTGGAATGACAATGAACTCTAATTAAAAATTGGATAATTAGTGAACTGTGTAGTGGGATATTTTTAATATATTGCAAGTTTCAGTTCATATACCACAACTTAATTGAATTTGCCCTAAAGCCCTTCAATTAAAAATAGTGCAGAAACTAGCATTTTCAAGATAAATGTGAGACCTTGACCAAACACCAAAAAAAAAAAAAAAAAAAAAAAAGAAGGTAAAAGAAAAGGAAAAACAAAATGGTAAGTTTTTGAAAGGTTTATAACATTTTTCTAATCAAAGCAATAATGGACATGAAGAGGCTATTTTCTCTTTTATAGTGTGCAAGAAAATCTGATAGTTCCATCCCTGGAGCAACCTGACACCATCAGGAATTCAGCTGAGAAATGAGCAGCCTTTGGAACCATAAAGTAGGATCAGCTTTAGTTGAGCACTTGGCTCAGTCTACTATCACTCTGACCTGTGTCACGAGACAACACAACCCACTTTTGGGGCCCACCCTCACTGCAGTGCCAGCTCTTGCTGCTCTGGGTTTCTTTATCCTTCCACTCTGTGATGTTCCTGTGCTCCCTGTCTTTCCATCTGCTGCTCGTGCATCCTCCATCCTTCCTCCATCTTGACCTGCAAATCTCCTTCTGATCTTGGAAAGCTAGCTCAACTGACTTTGGAGTCAGCAAAATTTAGATTAACTATCTAGCCTTACTACTAATGAAAGGAAAGGAGTCCATTCCAAGTTGGTTTTTTAAACAGGGTTTAGAGTGTGTCTCTTATAAAACAGAGAATATGGCAGTCTAAGAAAAAGCAACAGCAGGTCCAAGACACAGAAATGTGGAAAGAATAGAAAACTTGACATAAACCACTGGCTGCAGAAAAGGATCACAGGAGACAGAAGGAATTTGGAGATGAGCTAAGAAAGGTAGAAACAAATAATGAAGGCATGTTATACTTGAATCGTGACTTTGGAAATATTATCTTTAAAGAAATACTTTGAAGGATTCCATTTCATGGAGCCCTTGATTCTTATACTATCTTTGTAGTAGCATGAAGAAGATTTTCTACCTAAATGTTCTGGATCAAACATGCAAAAATTCTACTCTTTTCTTTAGGGAGAAAATGATATATGTGCATAGATAATTGTGTGCCTCAGTTTACCTGGCACTATCCTGGTTTCACCTGTGTTCCAGACTTGAGTATTTATAGTGTTTCTTTTCTACTGTCAAAACTTCCTCTTTGAGCATTATATATTATTTTCATTACCTCAAAAAGTCCCATATATAGAAATTGAAAATTATTTCTAAAAGGCTTGGGGTATAATTCTTAAAAGAAAAATTAGAAATCTCTTCTAAGAAAACAAGAAGGTAACCAGCCACCCAGGATCATGCCCAGAAGGCTGATCAGCAATCAGAGGGAGTTGCATATGTGGACCCTGAGGGAGCCCCTACAGCCGGCCAAGCTCACAGCACTTGGATGCCAGCCATACACCAGCTGTCTGTGTGTCCTTTGACCAAGCATCTAATCACTCTGTGCCCCATTTCTCATCTGTAAGGCAAGGAAGACATTGTTAGTGTCTGCTTGTACTGCTGCCATGAGACTTAGACTAGTTAAAATAGGTTAAATGCTTTGAGGAACTTGACACGCAGACAGAGCTTGATGGAGGTAAACACTGCTTCTTGTAGTGGCAAGTGAATGAGGCTTCACCTGTGGATGAGGCCCATACGTACACTGGGGTTTTTCTGATCTTCTCTGAGGATCCTATGTTTTTCCTGCCTGCACAAACCTAAGATGTCACTCCTTTAAAAAACATAACAGGACCCTCCTCATTTATTTTTCTAAAGTTTTTCAATTAAGCAAATAAAGACAAAATTCTCTTAAAAAATAAAATTTCATTAAGGAAAATGCAGGTGTAGCTCTTGGCCACACTTTTAAAGTTGTTTCTTGACATCTCCGTCCTCCCTGAGTGAAGTAGCTCTCTGTGAGCATAAGAACTCTAGGTTATGCAGGCTTTCTTCAGAAAAGAATAAGTATTTGTTGGAAATAATTGGGGATTATTTGCCAACCCTTGTTGAATAGCTTCCACGTTAGGTTTCATGAGATTTCTCACACTGCCATCAGGCTGATGGGGCCCTGTAATAGCTAGCATCCTTTCTGAGGAGACAGAATAAACAAAGTTAGCTGTTTATACAGGAGGCCTCCAGCTCCCAGCCTGGAGCAAAGAGATTAGATTTAAGTTTGGGAAAGGTAGAAAACATCAGCAATCTACTTGGTAGATAGGAAAAGGTCATTTTTAAATATGATATTAATTTTGTAACCCAAGGTTTTATTTCTTCATTTAGAGGCAGTTCATTAAGTGGTTTTAAAGACCACAACTTCTGGGAACAGACTTTGGGGCTGTAATCTTGGCCCTAGGACTTACTAATTATAAAGATGCTGTTTGAGTTCTTTGTCCAGGCTGGGTTCCTCAAAATACATTGTACTTTTTTTTTTTTGGTACTGGGGATCGAACATGGGACCTTGCAATTGTGAGGCAGGTGGCAAAACCACTGAGCTAAATCCCCAGCCCCTGGTTCCTCAGAATACAGCGAATATGGTGAATGGTTAAGTATACACAGCACTGGGGAGTGCAGACCTGGGGAAATTGATGAAGAGAAGGAAAAGTGAGGCAGGAGATAGGTGGTCACTACCTCAGGATGAGCTGGTTTACCAGTCTTGCTGGATCTTTTCAAAGAAATGATATAAGACTACTCCCTGAGGGGAGCAAAAAGAGTCTATCTGCATTCTTATTTTCCATTGCCCATATCTCATCACCACCAGTAGATAACATTCCTGAACTTCTAGTTTGCATCTGCATGGGTGACAGTAGTTCTTGCCCATTAAAGTTTGTAGGGTCCCCAAGCAAGAGCTGACATACAAGTGGCTCCCATGTTGGTCAGACATTAGGAGGTTGCTCAGCAGCAGCAGGAGGGGCTGAAGGAGCTGCTGCCTCCCGCCCCACAGCATCAGCAAGCCAGCTCCACGGTGCTGAGGGTGACCTAGGCCATGGCCGGATGGGCTCAGGCCAGACAGAGCTTGGACCCACAGGGATCCACATTCACAGGGATGTGCAGATCAAACCTGCTGCACTGCCTGGCCTCTCTGCACGTCGGTTTCCACCCTTAATATGGTAATGCAATCCCTCACCCACCTCACAGGCTATGGTGAAGTCATACAAGCCAATGTACGCCAGGAGCTTAGGCACTGCCTGGCCCTCAGGAACTCTTGTACAAGTGATAGCTGTCATTATAAGAAAAGTGTGACAGTTCCCACGTATCCAGTGGTAACTTTTCTGGGTAGCCTATCCTTATCTCATTTCTCTTTCCTCTTAGGAATACACTTGAATGAGGAGTTGTCAGGAATGAATTCAGTGCACATTGTCCCAAGCATAAGTGTCTCTCATCTCTGAGCCTGTTCCCTGCCAACTGACGCTATAACCATAGGGCTGCAAAGCAACCCCCAGGATGGAGCCCTGAACTCAACACTGCCTTGGCTCTGAAGGCTGGTCTGGGAAAAGGTACCAAGCCCACAAGCTCTTATCATGGTAGCTTTGTACACTAGCTTAACTGGATTTCCTCTAACTCAGCCACTGATGTTCAGAAAGAATCTGCCAGATGCCTAAGACAGGCTGTCAGTATGGTCTTGAAAGCAGAGGTTGAAGAAGTGTTAGTAAAATTGTTTTAATGTGAGCTTCCACTCATTCCCCTAACAACACTGTAGAACAAGCTTCCAAGCATTGCTATTTCTCTTCCAACAAACAGAAGTCAAAATTTTAATATATTGAAAACATTTAAAATTATGACATCTTTCATTAAAATTCCTGTAGAAGAGAAATCAGAAGGTTGACTAACTCTGGGCCTGGATTTGCACATGGCAGCAATTAGCTGAAGCAAAACGGGATGCATTTGCCATGGTCCTCACCAATCCCCTTTGTCTCACTCAGTCTATCTTGCACATTTGGATCATTTCTTACTGCAGATATATTACTTTTCAAGTCTGAGCCCAATGCTTCCCAAGCTGGACACACAGGTTTTCAGACCTTAAAGAGACTTTCAAGGTGATCAGATCTCATTTATATGACTTCACCTCACCTCCTCAACCAGCTCATTGAGTACTGACTTGACCTGCCTTGGCTTTTCAAGGTGATATAGGTTTTGTTTTATATTAATATTATCATATGTTTTTAGAAGACTTATGAGGTATTACTAAAAAATATAGTGAATGATTAAATAAAAAATTTCTATGGTAAAAGATACATTGCCATTATTGTCCCTCAAAACAATCACCCTCGCTTCAAACACACTTGTCCCATAATTCTTGCCACTTCCTGGAGGAGTTCTAGAAGTTCTCTTTTGTGAGTCTCTTTAGTTGGACTGCCCTAGCTGCCTCCATGTCCTGAATCTATTCAAAATGTCTACCTTTCATGGTCACTTTGACTTTAGGGAAGAGCCAGATGTGACACGGTGACAGATCTGGTGAATAAGGTGGACAAGGACACAGCGTTGTGTTTTATGAACCTGCCTTTCCTTTGGATGGTGCTCTGCAGCAGCATTCATCATAGTTTTCATCATGCCTCATAAAGACACTCACGAAAGAGGACATGCAGTACTGCTTCATAAAGCAGAAAGACGGATGGAAAAAGTGTATCTGAAGTGAGGGGGATTTTGAGGAATATTAATGGTAGTGTGTCTTTTACTGTAATCAACTTTTAAAATTGAAACGTTCACAATTTATTTTTATCACATCATATGCATAGAGAAAAATAGAGAAAGAAAAAGAAAATAATGAAATACTATCCCATGGTATAGAGAAACCTGCCTTTGGTAGAACAGTCCATGTACATATGTGATAGGTGCTGCAAAACAACTCTCTAAACTGTGTTCAAATTCCCACCTGAGATTTTCTGGCCTTTGGAGGCTGAACCTGTACAGGGTACTTCTCAGACTCCCTTCAACCTCAGTTTTCCCAAGCGGTCCACCTGCCCCAAGCTAAAGCACAGGGAAGGATTAACAAGGTGGAAGCAAATGGGAGTTGATGCAGTTTGTCCAGGTGTCATAGGGTAGCTCCTTTAGAAATGGCTCACCACTCAAAAGCATTCCAGGTTCTTCCTGCCTCGGACAAAGAACTGGATGAGACAAGCCAATAACAGTGCCAAAAAGTTTATTTGAAAAACTCAGGGTGAACGGGTATGGGAGAAACCAGGTCTGCAGAGTGGACTTGGGTGAAATAAAGAGAAAAAGAGGGTGAAAAGAAAACTAAAAGTACACACCGCATTCAGATGCAGCGCGGGCTACCTTGCAAACTCACACACAGTAGCTGCTTTACACGAGGACTGGTTCTTTTCATGTGTGTATGTCTCCTGGGAGCTGGAGAGAAGTCCTGCCAGCATGGCATCTTGTGATTGGCAGGTCCTGCTTATCTCCCCCCACAGCTTTGCCGCTCCCTATCTCCTATAACATAGGCAGCTTCTGTCTCCACTCCTACCACGTCGCCCAAGGCTCCAGCCCAGTCCACTCATCAGCTTTCCAGTGATTCTGGCAGAACTTCGGGTTCTTAGAGCTAAATCCCTCTGTGTCCCTCTATGCCTGTGCTAGCTAGAGTAGATTCTGTTACATGCCACCAAACCCTGACAAAAGATGTATTCTTTCCACTTTTACTATGTGTTTTATAAAAGTAGGCTGCTTTTTTTAATAATAAATGCTGTAAATCTCATTTATTAATCCAATGTTTTATTTTGAGGTACTTTTTGTTTCACATTCATTTGTAACATAGTACAGAGTAATCCTGTGTGCCTTTCATCCAGTTTTCCATTGTAACATCTTAGAAAACTCTAGTGCAATACTTAGCCATCATATTGACACTGACACAATTTGACTTTACTTGAATTTTCCTTGTGTTATTTATACATGAGTGTGTACACACAATTTTATCACATGTATAGGTTCATGTATTCATCGCCACAGTAATATGCAGAAAGTTCTAGCATGTCTATCCCTTTCATTGCCCTTCTCTAATGTTAGCGACTGTCTTCCAATCCCCTCCCCAACCTTAACCTCTTCAACGAATCTGTTTTCCATTTCCATAACAATGATATTTCAAGAACATCATGTAGATAGGGTGATACAGTATGGAATTGCTATGTTCTGAATATTTGTGTTCCCCCAAATTCCTATGTTGAAAGCTAACCCCAGTGCAATAGTATTAAGAGGTAGGGTCTTTATGCAATATAGTGGTTGTAAGAGATAGGCCCTTTAGGAGTCATTGAGTGCCTGAGGGAGCTTTTAACTTCCACCCAGGAAGGAACAGCAAGAAAGCACCATCTAAAAGGCAGAGAACAAGCCCTTATTGGCCACTGGAGATGCTGATGCTTTGATTTTGAATTCTCATCCTTTAGAAATATAAGAAACAAATTTTTGTTATTACAAATTATCCAGAACAAGGTATTTTATTATAGAATCCTACAAGAACAAAGACAATAACCTTTTAAGACTGATTTTTTTTTTCAGGGGCAGAATTCCCTGGTAATGCCTACAAGTTGTATATACCAATTTTTTTTTATTGCTGAATATTATTTCAAGGTGTGAATGCTCACAAAGCTTAACCATTCATTCTATAAAAACATGTGCTTCACTTCTAGGTCAAAGTTATCATGTATAAATATGAAGTGAACATTCACATAAGAATTTCTTTGTGAATGTAGATTTTTATTTCTTTGGGGTAAATATATCAGAGTGTAATATTGGCTTCTACGGTAATTGTACAGCTAGTTTTATAAAATATTGCTAAACTGTTTTCCAGAATGGTAGTACCATGTTACTTTCCCTGCAGCAACATATGAATGAATGGTGCAATTTCTCTGCATCTTTGTCAACATTTGGTAGTTAATACTTTAAAAAAGTTTCAGCCATTTTGATAAGTGAGTAGTAGAAACTTTCTTGAAGTAAGCATCATTTTATGACAATCTACATAGAGTCACATATAATTTCAATAGTTGTACAGAATTTTTATGTCATTTTCAGCATTTATATCCTGTGATTCATGTATATTTATATATACATTATTTTCATGTATTTTGTTGGAATCAATGTTTACTAACCTGTGATTTATTATCACAAGTCTTTCTCTATTGAAAAAATGGAGAGTCAATGAAAATAAATTATCCAAGATCACTCAGAGAAATGTAAACATGTTTGTTGGGCAACTACTAGATGGTACACTCGTTTTATTATACCAATATTTCTGCAAGTATACACCATCTTTCTAATTTAGGAAGTGTAACAAAGTGGATGCTTCTTTCTAATAAAATGTGATCAAGCTAAAATTGTCATATATTTTCTTCATCAAAATTATAGGCATAGAAGTAGAAGAAAAAAGAAAAATGTATTTTATCTTATGATATAGTGAGACTCATTGGAAATTTTGGCATATTTCTAGGAGGTGCAGTGTCTCACTAGGCTCCATTCAAACTTTATAGCTACAGTTTTATTGTACTCTGCAGGTGCTGCTGGAAATAAGGAAGTGCTGTGTGGAACTGGACAGCTGATGTCATGTCTGGGGAACATGTCTGTGCTCCAGCATAGCACAATTACCTCTCCTTCTAACTTGAGAACACGAAAGACACCAATGCACATGGCACAGGACATTCTTTTTTTTTTTTTTCTTGTTGAGCCTTATTTTATTTCTTTTTATTAGTGCATGTTTAAAATACATAATGAACCCATTCATCATGGGGAATGGCCTCTTTAACAAATAGTGCTGAGGAAACTGGTTACTCCTGCAGAAAAATGAATCTAGATACATAGTTTTCACCCTATACTAAAATTAAATCAAAATAGATTCAAGACCTAGATATTAAAACACCAAATCTCCTGGAAGATAAAATAGGTAAAACTCTTAAAGACATAAGCACAGGCAAGGACTTTCTGAACAGAAATTCATTTGCACAAAAAAATAATGCCAAAAGTCAACAAGTGGGATTATATCAAATTAAAAGGCTTCTGTGAAGCTAGCGACCAAAAGAGAGCAGAGACAACATACAGGATGGGGAAAATGATTTGCTGGCTACTCCTTAGAGAGAGGACTAATAGCTAGAATATATCCAGAATCCAAGGGATGATCTAATTTTATATTTCTGCTGATGGAGGTGTTTTCACCTGAATGCTTCAGTTTTCATCCCTCCCCTTGCCTGTGCTCCTGAAATACCCTCCTGGGGACCCTTCCAAGCTCACCACTCATGACTGGATAAGTGCATCCTGGGAGGCTTTGTTGGGGAAAATTAACACACCCATGGACTCTGGGAGGGGACCAGGTCAGATGGAAGAGGGGAAGCCAAGTCCAAAAATTAACCAATCTTGGACAAGTCATACCATTTCATCTATAAAATATGAGGTTTGAGCCAGGCTATCTCCAAGGCCCCTTCCAACTCTTTGATTGACTTCAATTTGCCTTTTGATTGCCTACTTGCCTGGCTTCACAAAAGTGTAGTGACTCCAAAAGCTTCCTTCCATAAGCAAGGATAGGTTAGAAGAACTCAAGTCTTCTCAGGACTTCTGCTCGCACCTTGGCACCTTGAGGTGCCATGTTTGGACCAAGGAAGTGGAGCCCACACACAGGAAACAACCTGACAATTTCCTAGGAATATGATTTCGAACATGGACATGTAGCCTCACCTCAAAAAGTAACATAAATAAAAATAAAACAGTAGAGCCACAGTTCTGCATTTACATTTTAATTATCAGAAGTGACTTTTCTGGAGATTCCCAAGATGGTGCTGCTTGGAGGATGGATGTGCTATTTGTCCACATTGCTCTCTTTCTGTGCCAAGCAGGAAAGGTTTAAAAACTGTACCTGTGAATAAGAATTAGAATGCTATTTGGCACCACAATACTTTTTGCCTCCCCAAGCTCTCTGACTTCCACCAGCAGTGAGGGGGAAACCACCTCCACCCTACAATGATTAATAAATGACTGTGGAGACAGATATGCAGTTTGTTGACCTGGACCTTCCAGAGCCAGTTCTTATCCCACTGTCGGTGCCATCCCTAACTCCAGGGCTGGCAGCTGCTGAATGGTATTACCTCATTGGAAGCACATGGAGAAAAAGAAAACAGCCTCAGCTGGCTTCCTCATCTTACACCATGATGGCCAGGAGAGACTGTAGATCATTTATTCTAATACTCTCATCTCAGAGAAAATTTCACGGCAGTTCAGAGACCAGTAGCTGGCTAGCAGGAAAGCCAGGGCTTCTCAGATTTCCAGAACCTCCCTGCATCCGGCCATTAGAAGCAGTCTGTTTTGCCTCTGGTGGTGTTCAGAGGCAGCCCATGGGGAGGAGGGTCCACCTAGACGTCAGTGCTCACAGGTTGCCACACAGCAAAGCTGTGGAGATAGCAGCATCTTCACATCCCTGACTCATCTCTGATTTTCCAAATTCTACAAAAAGTATTTTAAAAATCTGGATCAATACAATGATTCACTATCTGAGACCTCTTTCATTTTGAGTGGTAAAGCCAAAGTAAACAATAGACAAAAATAGCCTGAGGGGTGTCATGGGTCACATTTAAGGAAAGCTATTCAGCCAGATGTGACATCCCAGCTGGCTTGTCATCGTGTTACTACTTTGGCTAACGAACGGGACAAAATAAAAGCAATTTACAACAGGCAGGGCTGGGATGGTGGAATGATGCCAGGTAAAACCCTGGAAACTCCACAGGAGTGGAGACTATGGCTGTGTTACTCACAGTTTTATTTCTAGGGCCCAGACAGCTCCTTGAATATGGTAAACTCTCATTAAGCACAATATTCCATCTCATTTTAAATAGTGTGATTGTAAGAAACACAAATGTATCCTGTATTCTTAAGAAACACACCCTATAATCCCCGCACTCTGGGAGGCTGAGGCAGAAGGTTTGCAAGTTCGACCCCAGCCTGGGCAACTTAGCAACTTATCATAACCCAGTCTCAAAATAAAAAAATAAAGAAAAACGGGTTAAGGATATAGCTCAGTGTGAAGGTCCTGGGTTCAATCCTTCACACTGAAAAAAAAAATACGTGTTAAAATGTAAACAAAACCAGTCAATGAATCTGATGTTTCTGAAGGAAACATTGAATGAACAACCTGGCGTAGAATGCAGGGGTCACTGTGGGGGTGATCCTTGGCAAATCACTTCAAGCTTTATTGTCTTCAAAGTAGAAAATAATAACAGTAAACCCTATCTCAAAGATTATTTGAAATGACTAAAATGTGTCACTTATGAGAAGGTAGTCTGTAAACAGTGTTTCAATAGGAAATGTTAACTGATTAAGTTCTAAAATTGACTCGTGCAATAATTTTCATGGCTTAATAAGAAAGAGCTTTGTGGAAAGGACAGCATTATGAAAGGTTTATTAGAAACCATAAGGTGTAGCCTGTGTCTTGAAAGATGGAGCCAATCTAGATTTAAGGTGCATTTTCCACAGGCTTTAAGCCATCAGTAGGCTCAGGTCCGGAGTGAAAGCAGTTGGATGGAAACCATTATCAGACCCAGACCTAGGTTATGGGGATCAGAAAAGAGCTTCCCAGGGCACTTACCTCAAAAGAACAAAAACTCAGGAATGGGGCACTGGTGGAAGCATTTTCAGGTAGCACTTTTCATATAACTGAAAAACTACAAGTGACTCTCAAACCAGCAGAAGGAGACAAAAGTCTGGAGCAGAAATGTTAAAGCAGCTGCGTTGCCACCCTGTCTGTCAAGCTTGTGTGTGTTGCTGGCTGGTGTTGACACCCAGTTAGCTGAGGTTCTGAACAGAACAATCCCAGGTTTAGTACTGCTTCCCAAAAGTAAGTGATTCCTTTAATTACCCAGGATTCAAACCATTAATACATGCCCCTAGAAATTGCTTACTCCTAATAATAATGAAAGTAAACTGAAGAACAAAGGACAATTGGAAATTAAGAGACATTTTACAAAGTCTGTTTATTTTTCCATGCATACTAAATCTGCCTTAGCAGATGAAAATAAATCAGTAAGGAGAAGTTTCCTCAAGAAGTTCGTATCAGATTCTGTTCAAGATATTGACTAACAGGAAGTTCTTTGTTCCCTCATCTACTAATAAATAGTGAGCAAGTGTTTAAGAAACAGTAGTTGACAACTTTATCCCCTCTGGGGTTCCCTGTTGTCATTATCTTGCTTGGATGAGAAGTGAGCCTTAATCTTCCTGAAGCAGCCACTGGGCCACCTGGTCTGTCTGCTCTTGCCACACAGGAGAGAGGCTTCAGAACTACTGGAGAAGGCATCTTACTTTCAGGCCAATTTCCTTTTCTGGAAGTTACCCCGCCCACCCCCACCCCTCCACAAGCACATTCTGGTTTTGTTTGATGCATGATGTAGCATGAAGATAACTAAAAATAAAACCTGGACCTAACATTTCATGAATAGCATTGAGCATATATAACCTGGGGGTGGGGGCATCACCCTGCCTTCCAGCCACCTATTTTCTAATAGTCTTTGTTAGGAGCTCCCACAAGAAGAATCACGAGTCCTTCCACCCCAGTGAGCCTTCCATTCCCAAGGATCCATACAGAGCAGATTGGGTCATTCACTGGGCCACTGAAATTCTCCAAAGGGACATGTCCCTATTTCCTCATTGCTGCTCTGTTCTCATGGCCTCCATGGTCCATGGAGAGCATCCCTCACCATCAAGTTATTCCCAATAACTTGAGGTATTTTTTCCCCTCTGTGAGTCTCAACAACTGGAATTTATTTTTTTATAGTTCTGGAAATGAGTTATCTCAAATCAGGGCATTGACAGGGCCTTGCTCCCTCACTGATAATCTAGGGGAGAATCCTTTCTGACCTCTTCAAACTCAGGATGGTTCCAGGTATTCCTTAAGTTATGGATTCCTGGCTCCTCTTCTGCCTTCATCTTTGTGTCTCTCTCTTTTTTTTTTTTTTGAACTGGGGATCAAACTCAGGTCCTTGTGCTTGCGAGGCAGGAGGCAGAACCACTAAACTAAATCTTCTGTGATATTCAGGATAAGCAGATTCAACTGTATACTTCATTTTCTTTTCAGTGCTCCTAGATAATGAAAAGAGCCCTAAATATGTTGATCATCAGGAAGTCTAAATTTAAAGATTATGCTGATTTCTAGTAGACCTCTTTTTTTGGTGGTGGAGGCAGTGGTAGTAGTACTGAGGATTGAACATCGGGTCCTCACGCTTAGCTACATCCCCTACCCCTTTTAATATTTCATTCTAAGATGGAGTCTCTCTAATGAGCTGAGTGGTTCATACTGAGCTCAAACTTGTCGTCTTCCTGCCTCAACCTCCCAGGGTGCTGGAATACAAGTGTGCACCATCACACCTGGTCTCTAGTGCTCATTCTTGAACAACTGAATTAGAATATAGTGAGGCCAGAGGCTCTCTATGTTTAAAAATTCTCTATAGTAATCAGAGAATTCACCTGTGGGTTATAGACCACAATCAACATCCACTGAGGATTATCAGCTAGCGGAAAATGGGGAAAATAGCTAGAATGTCTAAATTTGGACTTGCCAGGAGAACTATAATAATATAAAATCTACACTCAAATTCCACATCTTTTAATGCAAAGAACTGTCAGGTCATATCTGCTTCTGTTTCATATTCTTACAAAAATATTGCTCTGGTGAGAAAATTCTCCACTTGTTATTACTTTTTCATATTAAAATCAGTCCTTTTGCAGAGCATTTTCCCAGAAGGTGGATCCACAGGGACTTTTCTGCAGACCACATTTCCTTCCTATCATAAAGGTGAGAACAACAAAGAAAAGGCTCACAGAGCAGTACTTATTTATGTACAGACTCCCATTCTTGATCACTGACCTTAAACATCTCACGTTTACTTGTGGGGTTTTCTTTTTTTCCCAAAGATTTAGTGTTAAACAGGTTCTCTCAAATCTCCCACATTTCTTTAAGTGTCTGAAGTGATTCTAACTACATAGATTAAGGTATCTGCTATGGTTTCCAATTCACAGTTTACAGAGAATTAAGCTATTTTTTAGACAACAGTTTCTTCCTTTGTTTTTAGATTTTTCTTTTTGCTTCTTTTCAGGGAAGCCAGTTCTCTTGCCTTTTGTTCTCATTGTTGTTCAGTATTCAAGCAGTATTTTTCGTACATACAAATTTATTTTGCTGTAGAGAGGAAGGGCACATGATAAATTAATTGCACACAGCTTTCACAATAAAAATGAGAAGTAAATAACAGGATCTACAGAGAATATTTTATTGACTGTCCTAAGAATGCCAATGCCAGTGGAAACACATGTTCATTGGTTAAATCACTTATCTTTTCAAGATTTTAGTAACAAAACTAAACCCAACTTTTTGGTTATTAATTGATAGTTTACTCATCTTGAATCTCTCAAACACACTGCAAATGAAATCCTGTGTATCTGTTGCCCCTGGACATTGTGTAGTGCAGGATCCATGACCCTGCTGACCCCCAAGTCCCTGCCTGCTCCATCAAGTGTTATGACCAAGTCAGCCAAATGTGACCACGGAGTTTCTCCTCTGGGTTCATTGTCCGTTCATTGTTTGGTTATATTTCCAAAGTTTTTACAAGATCCTAAAGATAAAGAGGGTGCCTTGGTTGCAATAGTTACAGAATAATGGTACTCTTCAGCTGGCATTTAAAGGCTTGAGAAGGGGGTCAGGGAGTTAGTTATATTGTGAATGTTGATTTCCATGTAATCCAAGATTTTCTTCATGGTTTCATTTTTTTATGCCAATAAGATACAGGAAAGCAAAGCCAAAAAAAGTGGACTGAAGATTTTAGCAGAGAAATGAGCTCATAAATATTTAAATTAGACAACCAGCCTTATCATGTAGCTAGTTCCTCCATTAATAACTTACATAAATCTTTAACACATGCTTATATCTTTGGATGAGAGATATGGTTTTATTTAGCTTTTTGAAAATTATATTTGACACTTTCGGAGGTTCTACTGAGATTTCCAGTTGGTTTAGCTTCCATGTCCAATTAAACTTATGGTCCAGAGAGGCCTCTCATTGGTTGCTCAGGCTGACATGCCTTTCCCCAACTTTGGGAAGATTCCTCAGAGGAAGTAAAAGTTTGCTATTTTTGTCTCTCATTTTTTTCTTTCTTTCTCTGCTTTTTTTCCCTTCCATCTTTCCTCCCTTCCTATTTTCCTTTTTTTCTCCCTCTTAACTCTGTGCTTTTGTTCTTTGCTTCCAACTGCTTGCTGAGTTGGGCTCTGGTTATGATGTGTTCCTGTCCCCATTACTGTTCCCTGGTAGTCCCTATGACTAGGGTTTATGTCCAGCAGTGTAGCAACCTCTGTAAGACAGAGCCAGGAGACAGGTTCACCAGGTGAGAAATACAGCCATTCTCTCACTTTTTTTGTGTGTTAAGAAAATCTTTTGCTTCTACTGGAAAGGAGAAGAGAACTTTAAGATAAGAATTGGTGTGTGCTTTTTTGATGTTATTTTGTCCTATGGCTGAAATCTTTAAAACCTAAGCTTCATGCTCTCTGTACCTGTGACTAAGGAAAGACTTTGCCTCTTAGTGCAGGAGTATGATGGATATATATGTGTCTATGTATATATGTTAATAATAGAATACACTCATAAATTAAGTAGTAAAGTCTGTTAACATGAACAAACTCTGCTCCAACTAGTTTATGGAGATTTATGAGACCAAAAGACAAAGACACTGAACTTCTAAAGTTTTAAATGTTCTAGCCTTTTAAGAAAAAAAAAATACCACTTTTCATAGAAGCTGCTAAATCAAAAGCTAAGCTCAAGTAATGACAATACACTCTTGAATGAATGAATGAATCAGACTAGTGTAATAAATTTGCTCTCAAAACAGCTATATGTTTCTCTGATTTTACTAGTATAGACTATAATAAAAATGCACATTTTATTACATTTTGCTTTTAAAGGAAAATAAAATTTTCTTTTTAATTTCATTTTCTTAACTAAGGGGCTGGTTAATCTAATCTTTCTAAGATGAAACTAATTCAGTTACTACAGAAGCTGATACTAATCACATATGCTTCAGATTGTGAAAAATATAAAAATATGGGTTTAAATTGAATTATAAATTCTGACAAATGATTTATATCAATAGTAATTATGTTGTGCAGTGTGTCAGTTTAAACATAATTGCCAAATCATTTACTTAATCTAAAAATCTTAGACCAATATTAATTGAGTTGCTTAAGAAATAATCTTTCACTACTTGCCTAATTTCAACATATAATAGAAAGCAACCCAGAAAATAAAGATGTGT
Organism: Heterocephalus glaber; assembly: GCF_053883595.1. Taxonomy (NCBI): domain Eukaryota; kingdom Metazoa; phylum Chordata; class Mammalia; order Rodentia; family Bathyergidae; genus Heterocephalus; species Heterocephalus glaber. The sequence goes on from NW_028258308.1 coordinate 42,385,792, forward strand.
GTGCGTATCCTTTTCTTCTTAGCTTTGTTATTTTTACACATTATAGAGTGGTCACACAGTTTGCGGGCCAGGGATTTAGCTCAGTGGTTTCACTGCCTGCTGCACAAGCACAAGGACCCGAGTTTGAACCCTGGTACCAAAAAAAAAAAAAAAAAAAAGATTTAATTTTGGGCTGGGGATTTAGCTCAGTGGTTCCACTGCCTGCCTTGCAAGTGGAAGGATCCCAGTTCTATCCCCAGTACCAAAAACAAAAAACCCAAAACATTATAGAGTGGCTATACTTCTGAGTAGTACTAACAAAGGTGTTCATGCTGCCACTTTATGGTAGAATGTATGAAAAGACATTGGTGACTGCAGGGTTCCTGTCATATATGCAAATAAGCTTTGCAGACCTAGTAAAGCATTTCCATGAGACAGTTGTTGCCTACCTCCTAGTTCTTCCTGTGAAACAGTTGTTACATAGTTTGGTTAGAAGTATACAATTAACATACTTGATGGATATGAAATAAAAGCATAGAGGTATAATTTAGTAAAGTACTGAGGCATTTTTATTAGGCAAAAGAAAGTAGTTTTATTTAAATTAAACAAATTATTTTATTGTTCTTATTATTCTGAAGTGTTTAAGTGAATAGTGAAGAACTAAGCACAAATTCCTTTTTCTGAAGGGAAATTTATTTGTTTTGGATTATGACATGGGTAAGTAGATGAGTTTGAAATGAAACAAAACATATTAACATTTTGCCAAAGTTGACTCAGGTTTGGTGAGTTTATTCAAAAAAGCTTTCGAAAGAGCTGATTCCTTTTGTATCGACATATTAATATTAAGATGAATTTTATAACCCATATTAATAATGAAGTCAATATAGATGAAAAACTAGCATTGGACTTTCTTTCTAATGAAATGACAAATTTGGCTTGGAATAAATATTGCTTTGCTCTTCTGTACCAGCTATATAATTTTAAGAACTGGGTAATACCTGATCTGTAACACATAGACTGTACCTGGTGGGATAGATCTGTTGCATCAACTATTTTTGTAAGTAAAGTTTTATTAGAACCCAAGCACAGCCATTCATTTATGTTGTCTATGGAGTTTGTGTGGTATAACTAGAGCTGAATAGGTGCAGCAGAGACTTCATTGTCCTCAACATGTCAAATATTTGCTACCTGGCTCTTTACAGAATGCTTACTGACCCCTGGGTTAAAGCTTCCCAAGCTTACAGATGGTACAGAAAGCTACCCATTGCCTGGTCATGAACATTAAAGAGGGAAGAAAGATCTACTCACAATTATAGACATTGCAGGCAAAACTGGTAGAGATAAATGTCTTGCATTTGATTTCCTAGCCTCCAACTAGAAGAGAAATAAAACACATCTCTGAACCAATAGAAAGTATTCTGCTTCTCCAAGTAGAAGCTAATTTTCTGCCCTTCCATATTGCTTGATGAAATAGAGCTCTAGATTTATTGACAGTATCAAAAGGTGGTTTATTTGTATTAATTAATGCTGTTTTAAAACTACAGCTATGTAAATAATCCAGGAAAAAACACAATGAGACTAGCTTTTTGCAATCAAGAATAAACTTTAGAGATTATCCAAAAGGAAGAGACTCCTTAAAAAATTTATCCAAATAGTCAAAATAGACCAAGGGGTTACTAATTTTCTCTTGATATAGGGGAAGAGACGTAACTCCCAAACCTACTAGATATCTGAAATGCAAGTTTGTGTTTTCTAAAATCAAAGAATGAATTCTAGGAACAATGGAGGTTAAGAGTAGGAAAACTTTATTGAGAGAAAGAAAGCTTCTGTATAAGAGACACTGAAGGGGGACCAGAAAGTGGATTGCCCTCCCACTCCACTTTTCAAAGATGTTTTATACAGCAAAGCCATGTGGTGAGGTGGGTACAAAGTGGGACAAAACCATAAAACTCAATGGAAATTTACAAGGTGGGCATGAGGTAGGACAAAACCATGACCAACCAATAAGATTATAAGTACAGTCACCCAGGTAATATTGATTAAATGGGGATCAAATGAGAAGACAAGTCACATACACAGATTTTCCCATTTAGAATATCAATCACTGCTGTCTATCTCTAGGGGAAGTAGTACTTCTTTTCCTTTTTATAATGTTAACCAGTGAATGTGCCTCAATTGTTCTCCATGTCAGTTCCTTGCTGTGTTGGCTCCTGGAGGGCTGGTGCCTTAAGGGAGTCCCTGTCTACCTGCCAACAAGATATCTAATTAACTTACCTATCTATAATACTCTGAGTATACCACTGTTTTCCAGTTTACTCCCAGGGGATTAGCTGACTATCTGGGGCAGGGTCTTCAAACACTGGTGCATGGGTTACAAAGTGTGACCATGGTTACTGGTAAGAAACAAAGTTCAGTAAGAATACAGCCATGCCCCTCTATTTAGAAAGTGTCTCTGGCTGCTTTCATGAGCAGGGGTAAATAGCATGGCCCACAAAGCCCAAAATATTTGTCAGCCTTCACTCTTGATGTGGTTTCCTCTGTTTGACTCACTATTTGCTATTGAATAGGGTCATTCTCAAATTGCAAGTATAAATGACAATTTGCAGAAAACTGAGAGCAATGCAAAATGAATGTTGTTTGATAAGAATGCAGTTGGGAGCAATTCTACATTTTGGGGAAAAATCATTTCATAATTAAATCATGATTAGGGCCTAGTTTTCCTGGCTGCAGCATGTCCAGATATAACTCCATTTTCACTTCCAGCCACACCTAAGACCTCAATGATCCCAAGATGCTGTGATGCCCCATGGCAGAACTACACCAGCTGGAGACATTCTGGGAGGAATCAAATCTCCAACTGCATAGTTCCTCATTGTTCTAGGGTCAGTGCTGTGCCTTCTGAGTCAATTGCTACTTTTGTTCCTGCTGATGTTCTGAATAAAGTGTGGCAAGCTCAGGTCTGAGGTCTTTGCTGCCCAGAGCAGCACTGATCAGGCCAAATTTCAGCTTCTTCTCTAAGTCTCATTTTCTGTCTATATACTAATTAATTCCTCTTATGCTGTTGTGGCTCACAGGAGACTAGGACTTACTGCAGAGGCTCTAGTAACATGCCCTTTCCCTGTTCCCTACAGAATGCAAAAAAGTAAAATTGTTTGGTGGAGGTCCAAAAGACTTCAGGGTTGTAGAGGAGATAATCACAGAAGTTGCAGTTGTATTATACTGCAGGAAATTGACTAAGCTTTGTACAGAAATTAGCTATCACAGGTAAGAATTCCTTTTATCATTCAATATAGATATTTTATTCTCTCCTCTCTTTGAAAAGCCTCACTGTTTTGTTGATTTTCTTATTGATTAATTAATTCAATAAATCTGTCATGTGTTCACTTTAAAATAAAAGATGATTAATACATAATATAACTTTTAACCTCAGAGGAAAAATTGATCAAAACCTTCTGATGCAGTTATGGCTCCAATATCATTAATCTCAAAAAAGTAGAATTTGAAACTGTATGATGAAATACAATTTCAAAACCATCATTATTGTCAGGATCTATTTGTTTATCTGGTAAGACTTCAGGAGTGTACCATTGTTTCTGTGAAAGGAACATCCTGTTTGCTAAGTAAAGAACATCTGCAACCCCCACCCCCAACCATCCCCTAACTGCAAAAATTCCACTTCTGTAGTTCTGCTTGCTAAGCACCCCTGCATTCCCTATAAAACCTTCCAACCCCCTGAACTCGAGGCCCTCTCTAAGCCTGTTGCTTGGAGAGTGCCATCTGGCCAGACTAATAAAGGTCTGTTTTACTTTTCCAACTTGTTGGGTGTGTTCCTTCCTGGGTGTTCCTCACTGCAGTCAGCTCCTCAGAGCATTTGGTAAGGCCCTTGGTCTTACATTTTGGAGGGCCCAGCAAGATCCCCGGATAGGAACCCTGGTTCAGCCGAGACTCTGTGTCGGGATCCAGCAGGAGACTCTTGGGTACAGACCTCAGAAAACCTCCAGAGGTAAGTTTTCAGCTGGTTGCAACTGTTTGTTAAGTCAGGAGTGAGGTGGCTGATGAGCTGGGAAGCCTCTCCTGACCCCAAGGTTCCTGACGAGGAACAAGGGAAGATTTAGTTTCAGTTTGATGTGACACCCATTTGTCTCATCTTTTATGTGTTAGTGTTGTGTCTGTTGTCTGATTTTACATTCTTTTCAGTCCTCATCAGGAGCAGAGTGATGGGAGGATCCTGCTCTACCAGGTTCACTCTGCTTGACTGTTTTCTCACTAATTTTAAATTGGATTTTTCTCCAGAACAAGAAGATGAATATGGGGAAAAATTTTCTCGCAAAAGACTTCACTTCCTGTGCCAACTGGAATGGCCAGCCTTCGGAGTGGGATGGCCAGCTGAAGGGACTTTTGACCTCAGTATTTGCTGGAAGGTGTGGGACAAAGTCACCGGTCACCCTGGCCACCCAGACCAATTTCCCTACATAGACATCTGGGTTCAGGCTTGTGAGGAGCCCCCTGCTTGGCTGCAGTGCTGTTCTCTTAGAACAGACACTTGCATTTTAGTCACTGCCCCGAAAGGACCCCGGGGACTTAAGACCCGGGTTCCCAGCTGGTACTCTCACAGGAACCTGACCCCCTAGATGCCTTGGGAAGGCCTCCGTCCTATGTGGAACCCTCCACCTCCTCAGATGAATCCCGTTCTAGACCCCAAACTCCTTTCCTTCCTCCATCTGTTCAACCTTCAGCTCCTACCTCTCTCTATCCTCCTCTCCCTGAGGGGCCCCACTCCCCAGATTTGGTAACTTCTCTCACACACATGTGAGCTGGGGCTGCATATGGATCTAGTGAGGTCCCCATGGGGGAAACTAGTTCAGCTCCTCTCTTGCCCCTTCGGGAGACTGAGCAAGGTCACTATGTTTATATCCCTTTCACTACCAGTGAGTTATACAATTGGAAACACCAGAATCCTCCTTTTTCAGAGAAACCCCAAGCTCTAATCTCTCTCCTGGAGTCTGTCTTTCATACCCATGATCCTACTTGGGATGATTGCCAGCAACTCCTCCAGGCCCTTTTTACCTCAGAGGAGAGGGAAAGAATCTGGGGACAAGCTGTAAGGTCGGTATTAGGTGGAGCAGAGGGCCCCCTAAATGAACAGCAGTGGGCCCGTATTGAGGCACAACTCCTGTCCACCCGACCCCATTGGCAAGTTAATTCCTCAGGTGGGAGAGAGGCTCTCCAGAACTATCATCAGCATCTCCTGGCAGGCCTGAGGGGAGCTGTTCAGAAGCCTACCAATTTGAGCAAGGTAAGCAAGGTCCTTCAAGGATCAGAGGAATCCCCTTCTGCCTTTTTGGAGCATCCGTTGGAAGGATACCATGTGTATACTCCAATTGATCCAGACGCCCCTGAAAATAGGCAGGCAATAAATTTGGCATTTGTTACCCCGTTGGCCACAGACATTAGAAAGAAGCTGCAAAGGCTAGAAGGATTTGAGGGAGAGAATAGAGAAAAGTTGATGAGTGTAGCCATGAAGGCATTTAATAACAGGGATCCCCCAGAGGAGAGAATGGCCAAGAGACTGCAAAAAGCAACCATAGCTGCCTTGGCTGATGGAGGATTTGTCCAGAAAGAAAGACCTGAAAACAAAGGAGGGAACAAGGGAAAGATCCAACCCTTATTAGAAAAAGATCAATGTGCCTATTGCAAGGAAAAGGGCCATTTTAAAAGGGATTGTGAAAAGCTAAAAAGAGAAAGAGAAAAGGAGGCTCAAAAGGAAAAAGGTGGAATCCTCTTAGTAGATGAAGAAGATTGACAGGGCCGAGGCTCATGGCCGCTTAACCCTAACAAGCCTATGGTGACTTTGGAAATAGGGGGAACAGATGTCCAGTTCCTTGTGGACACTGGCGTGGCCCACTCTGTCCTGAAGACCCCCCTTGGAACCCTCACTTGCTTAAAAACCTCCATTACTGGAGCCACAGGAAAGTCAACCTCCTACCCGTGGACCACTAAATGAACTGTAATTCTAGGAAAAGGCACTGTCACCCATTCCTTCTTAGTTATCTCTAAGTGCCTGTACTCATTGCTGGGAAGAGATTTGCTACAAAAATTGGGGGCTGTTATTCACTTTGAGCCTGAAGAAGGGACTTTTGAACTCAAGCTACCCTCTGCCATTTTGGTAATGGTTCCCCTTGAAGATGAATTTAAATTGTTAAAGGAGGGCACAGAGTCCCCCTAACAGAAATGGGACTACCTTCAGAAAAAGTTTCCCTGGGTATGGGCTGAAACCAATCCATCTGGGCTGGCCAAACACCATGCCCCAGTGGTGGTTCAATTGTTGGCCTCTGCTACACCCATCTGTGTGCGACAGTACCCCCTCTGGCTGGAGGCCAAGGTGGGGATCTCCAAACACATCCACCGACTCCAGGAAGCTGGCATCTTGGTCTCTTGCCAATCTGCCTGGAATACACCCCTGCTTCCTGTGAGGAAGCTTGGCACCTCAGACTTCAGACCAGTACAGGATTTGTGGGAGGTAAACAGCTGGGTGGAGACCATCCACCCAGTGGTACCAAATCCCTATACTCTGTTGAATCTCATCCCTCCTGCTCATGTGTGGTACTTGGTATTTAACCTCAAAGGTGAATTTTTCAGCCTGCCCCTAGCACCAGTGAGCCAGCCCCTCTTTGCCTTTGAATGGACTGACCCAGACACCAGGACTACTGGACAGCTGACATGGATCTGGTTGCCACAGAGATTCAAGAATTCCCCCACTCTGTTTGGAGAAGCTCTCAGCAAAGACCTACAAGAGGTAAGGAGAGTTTTTCCTTAAGCAACTATTCTTCAGTATGTATATGACCTCCTAGTGGCAACTTCGATGATAAAGAGTGTCTTGTGGCCACAGAGGGCCTTCTGGAAGTCCTCCAAGACCTGGGATATTGGTCGTCTTGGAAGAAAGCTCAGCTCTGCCAGACCAAGGTAACCTACTTGGGCTATATTCTTGAGAAAGGAAAGAGGAGGCTGGCAGAATCGAGGGTATCAGCAATTCTCCAGATTCTGGAGCCAAGCTCAAAGAAACAGGTGTGGGAATTCTTAGGGGCAGTAGGGTATTGCAGAATTTGGATTCCTGGCTTCGCTGAGACCAAACCCCTGCACAAAGCCACTGCAGGGGGAAATACGCCCCTCAAATGGACTGAGGCTTGCCAGCAGGCATTTCAATTGCTCAAGACTGCGCTTGCATTGGCACCAGCCCTGACATTGCCAGACTTAAACAAGCCCTTCACTCTGTATGTAGCGGAGAGAAATGGGGTAGCCAAGGGAGTGATTACTCATATTTTGGGACCATGGAAGCAGCCAGTGGCATACCTCTTGAAGAAGCTAGACCCAGTGGCCCGAGGGTGGCCTACCTGTCTGAGGACAGTAGCTGCAGCTGCTGCCCCAACCCAAGAGGCTAACAAACTGACCTTCAGACAGGATTTGACTTTGATCACTCCCCATGCCATTGAGCCCTTGTTGAAAAGCTTGCCTAGCAAATGGCTGTCTAATGCCAGACTGTTACAATATCAAGGACTCTTGTTAGAACAGCCATGCATTAAGTTTGCCACCACTGCTAGCCTCAATCTGGCTACTCTACTCCCAGAATCTGATGAACAGATGCCGATCCATGATTGCCTTGAGACCCTTGAAAACTTGAGGGGAGGGCATCTGGATTTAATGGACCAGGCCCTCCCACATGCGGAGACAATGCTCTACACTGATGCATGCAGTTTCATGCATGATGGAGTGCAGTATGCTGGGGCGGTGGTGGTCAACAAGGACCAGCAGGTGGAATGAGAGCAGGGGCTACCCCAAGGGACATGGGCACAGAAGGCTGAGCTGATTGCTTTGACAAAGCTCTGGAACTGGGAAAAGGAAAAAGGATAAATATTTTCACTAACAGCCATTATGTTTCTGCCACCGCCCATATGCATGGGGAGATTTATCAGAACCAAGGGCTGCTGACCTCTGAAGGAAAGGAAATTAAAAACAAGACTGAGATATTGGCATTGCTACAAGCCATCTGGTTGCCCTGAGAGGTTGCCATCATCCATTGCCATGGGGAGCAAAAGGGGTCTAGTCCCAAGGTGATTGGTAATAATGCTGCTGATCAGACGGCAAAACAAACTGCCAAAAAAATCAGTGGGGAAGCAACTGGTTCTGCTTCCCATGCCAGTACTCCCAGAAAAACCTGAATACACAGATAAAGAAGTAGCAGAAATGAACAGGAAACACTGGACTCAAGGTAAACATGGGTGGTGGATGACTAATGATGGAAAGATGGTGCTCCCAGTGGCTGTAGCAGACATGTTGCTGCATGAACTACATGAGTCCACCCACCTCAGTGAGAAAAGGATGATGGCTGCCCTGTGACCCCATTTCGTCAGGGAGGGATTGGCCCAAAAGGCCCAGGACATGGTGAGATGGTGTCCCACCTGCCTCAAGGTAAATGCAAATCGGGTGACTGGACCCCCCGGGGTCCAACACAGAGGATTAACTCCAGGAGAACATTGGGAATTGGACTTTACTGAAATGAAGCCTGGCATGTATGGGTATAAATATTTACTAGTTTTTGTGGATACCTTTTCAGGATGGATAGAAGCATACCCCACTAAGAGAGAAACAGGTGAAGTAACCATCAAAAAGCTCTTGACAGAAATAGTTCCTCGTTTTGCCTCACCCCTAGCCCTGGGGTCCAATAATGGCCCAGCCTTCACGGCTAAAATATCTAAATTGATTGGTAAAGCTCTAGGGATAAAATGGAATTTACATTGTGCCTATAGGCCTCAGAGTTCAGGGCAAGTAGAGAGAGTGAATCAAACTTTAAAGGAGGCCCTAAGTAAATTATGCCTGGAGACTGAAATAGGTTGGGTAGAGCTTCTCCCCTTTGCTCTTCTTCTCACTAGGTGCACTCCTAAGCCACCCCTCAATTTGTCACCCTTCCAGATCATTTATGGGCAATCTCCCCTGATCATCCCCTTGGTTGATTTGGAGTTGGGGGAAAAGCTTTCCCACCTCCAGCTCCTTGTGTTTTTTTTTTTTTGGTACTGGGGATCAAATAGCTCCTTAAGTCTTTAAAGGCTGTCCATCAGCTTCAGTCAGAATTACATGATAAATTGAGAAAGACCATGCCTGAGCCCAACAAGAAACCTCTACAACCCTTGCCTTATAAGCCGGGAGATTTGGTTTTTATTCACAGGTTGGACTCCAAGACCCTGGAACCCCATTGGAAGGGACCATTTCCCCTTGTCCTGGTGACTCCCTTGGTGGTGAAGGTAGCTGGACACTCTGCCTGGATCCACAGCAGCCATTTGAAGGCGGCACCCCCTGAGGAAGTGATGTTGACATGGGGGATCGACCAGAACAAAGAGGACCCCCTCAAGATAAGATTAATCAAGGATTGAGATGGGTAATGTGGGGATTTATAGGAACCTTGGTCCTGTTGGCTTGGGTACAAGGAGATGTTCAATGGCTGGCACCTTCCAGCCATGTCCCCCAAAATTGGACATGGTCTCTCAAAAATTCACTTACTGGAGCCCTGATTGCCATTGTTAAAACAGAGAGACAGCCCATCTTTCAGGTTGACTTGTGTGATATAGGACTGGTTACTGGGACCGTGGGAGTGCCTGACATTGCAGGACCATGTTCAGATCGCACCTTCAACCCCTGGGGGAAAACGGGGATGGTCTACACTTAACAGAGAAAGGGGTCTCCAGACCATAGATATTTATGCATGTCCTATAGGTAAAGACCCAAAATGTAATGGGGGGCCAGGATACCACTGTTACTATTGGGGCTGCGAGTCTGTAGCCCCATGGAAAAATAATGACCAGTATTTAGCCTTGGAGTGGTGAACAGCTAGTAGCTCAGGCTCCCTGGGACATTGTAACCCCATTCGGTTAATGCTAAAACAATGGCAAAATCCATACAAAGAATGGGAGGAAGGTAAATCTTGGATGGTGGCACTGAATGCAAATGGACAGGACCCAATGACAGACATCATCATTCACCAAAGTCTGGTAGTGACACCACCCAAACCAGTGGGAAAACTTTATAAGATATTGAGCCCCCAAAAAGACAGTGGCCAACCCCACAGGCACTGAGGAAATTCCACTTCCTCGTGGCCGAGAAAGAAAACATGCACTCACCCTGCCAGCTGCCTGGGTAACACCCTACCCAACAAGGTGCCCGTAACTGCCCCAGAGTTGCCAATCCAACCATACTTAAAAATTCTGGATGCTATGTTTATGGTGTTAAATGGATCAAACAATAATGTTACTAATGAATGTTGGATGTGTCTAAACCCAAAGCCCCCATATTATATAGGAATAGCAATCAATGGAACTTACACTGAAACCAGCCAAGATGGATGTGATTGGAAACAGATGAGGTTGTCAATAGGGGATATACATGGAAGAGGGTCATGCGTTAAAAACCCTACGGTCACCTCATCTTACTTGGACAGTGCTTGCTTTTACCAAACAGCTTCTACAGAACCTGATAAGTACCTAAGGGCAGAAAACAACTCATGATGGGCATGCACAGGAGGCATAGCCCCTTGCCTCTCTGTTGCTGTCCTACAAAGGGAGCCCGAGGTTTGTGTGCTGGTCCATATCTTGCCCCAGATATTTATATATGGTGGAGAACAGGAATGGGAATATTTGACCAGGAAAGTCCACCCTATAAGAATAAAGCATCATCCTGCCCTCATCCCAGTACTGGCTATAGGAGGGATTGCAGGACCTGCAGCCCTAGGAGCAGCAGCATTGGCGGTGCAAGATGCCAACTTTAAGGCCCTAACTCAACAGGTAAAGATAGACTTGGGCCTGATCACTAAATCAGTGTCCCATTTAGAAAAACAAGTGGACTCCTTGGCGGAAATGGTCCTCCAGAACCACCAAGGTCTCGATCTCCTGTTCATGAAAGAAGGTGGGCTGTGTGCAGCCTTAGGAGAACAGTGCTGTTACTATGCCAATAAATCAGGAGTTATTCAAGACATCCTGGCTACAGTGAACAAACATTTGCAAGAAAAATATGACAGATTAGAAGAAAATTCTGGGTGGTATCAGTCTTTGTTTAACTGGTCTCCCTGGCTGACTACCCTTGTTTCTGCCTTTGCCGGATGACCCCTGTTAATCCTGTTACTAGCTCTGACTTTTGGCCCATGCATTATTAATAAACTTATGGCCTATGTAAGGGCCCAGGTAGGATCTGTTCACCTAATGGTTCTAAGCCAACAGGTACTGTCCAGTACCTCTTGATGAAGAAAGCCACACATAAGATTACTTGCATAAAATCAGTGGGGAATGTAAGACCCAGATGAGACTTAGCACAAGGAACGCCATCTTGTTACAGGCCCTCCATCTTGTCCCTGTGGGTTTCGGGTTCACTACAGAACACAGAGTTCCCAGGATGTACTTGTTCATCTGTTAAGACGTCAGGAATGTACCATTGTTTCTATGAAAGGAACATCCTGTTTTCTAAGTAAAGAACATCTGCAACCCCCCCCACCATCCCCTAACTGCAAAAATTCCACTTCTGTAGTTCTGCTTGCTAAGCACCCCTGCATTCCCTATAAAACCTTCCAACCCCCTGAACTCGAGGCCCTCTCTAAGCCTGTTGCTTGGAGAGTGCCATCTGGCCAGACTAATAAAGGTCTGTTTTACTTTTCCAACTTGTTGAGTGTGTTCCTTCCTGGGTGTTCTTTGCTGCAGTCGGCTCCTTGGAGTATTTGGTAAGGCCCTCGGTCTTACAGCAGGTGGGAGAGCACTAGTCCATTGGTGGGGGTGGGTAATTGGGGCTGGGGTATGTAGCAACAGGTGTTGGTCAAGGGGATGGACTAATTGCTTTTGGGAAGCCACTATCTTACAGGAACATCTGACTATGAAACCAGTGGGGCAGAAAGACCTTAACTAGGCAGAGAGTCACTAACAAAGGGAGGTCATGCCTTAGTTATGTGGAAGTTCCCTGTTCCCTGTGGCCAGAGTGGGGCAAGGGGAAAGGGGGGGGGGCTTACTCTGTAGGGGCCCTGAAATACCTAACAAATACATTATAGCTACATGCAACAATACAAAAGAATCCTAGAATGTAGTGTCAAGCTTAAAACATAAGTCAAGAATGAATATAAACACTGTGATTGCATGTATATAAACTTGAAAATCATCCAAAACTATTATAAATTATTTAGGGATACAAATGTATAAAAATTATAAAAATATGTAAAGAAAAGCATGTGAATCTAACACAAAATTAAAGCTAGTGGCTATTTCTGGGGTGTAGGGAAAGGTTTAAGATCTAGGAGAAGTCTTAGGAGAACATTTTTTTCCATCAAAATTTAGAACTTTAAATGACATCATTAAAATGAAAAGTAGTCCTTAAACAGACCATATTTACAATGTGTATAACCTATGACCAGAATATATAAAGAACTCTTAGAGCTCATTAATAGACAACCCAATTAAAAAGTAGACATAAGAAGATGATAAATACACAGTAGAGCACAAAGAAAGGTGTGCAACTCTAGAAACAGAAAAATACTAATCAGTACAATAACAAGATTGAAGATTGAATTATACACTCATTAGGGAGATGAAGTTAAAAGTTTTAAAAGCCTTGCCATGACTTTTTCTTTTTGTTGGATTCTCCCCCTTTGTGTTTAATTTGTCATGCCCAGTGGATTCATTCTGCTGGGTTTCCTGGGGTTGTGATCCTCATTGTCTTTTCCTAGGGTATTGTCTAAAATTTTTTGGAGTGCCAGTTTGGTATTCATGAAGTTTGTGAGGTGCCCTTTATCATGAAAGTATCTTATTTCTCCATCAAGTTTGAAAGATAGTTTTGCAGGATTCATTAATCTGGGTTGGTGGCTGTTTCCCTTTAGGGCTTGGAATACATCACTCCAAGCTCTTCTAGCCTTGAGGTTTTGCATTGAGAAGTCTGCTGTGATTCTGATGGGCTTTCCTTTGTATGTGATTTGTTTCTTTTCTCTCACTGCTTGTAGAATTTTGTTCTTCTGTTGGATTTCTGGAATCCTAACTATTATATGCCTAAGTGTAGATTTTTTTTGATCAAGGCTATTTGGAGTCCTATATGCTTCACTTATCTGTATGTCAAGTTCTTTTCCCCTCCTTGAGAAGTTTTCTGCCATCACTTCTGTGAACAGTTTTTTATGCCATCTGCACTCTCTCCTGTTTCTTCATTGACTCCAATCAGTCTTATGTTATTCTTCTTTGCATCATCTAGAAGCTACTGGATTTCTTTCTCATGTTCCCTTACAATTTTAAAGCAATTTTTCTTTTCCTTGTCACTAATTGCAATCTTATCTTCTGTATCTGAAATTCTATCCTCACATTGGTTCATTCTGCTGTGCAGACTTTCAATGGAGTTTTTAATCTCCTGGAAATCTGTTTGCATCTGCTTTATGGATTCCATTTGTTTCCTATGTTGGGATTCCATCATGTTCCTCAGATCCTCTATTTTTTTATCTGTGTCCTCTCTAGATTTATTAATCATGTCTTGCACTATGGGCACAATGTCTGCTGTTATCTGAGAAATTATGTCTGATTTCATTTTTTTCAGATCCTCTTTTGTTTCCAGTTCAGGGAGTCCAGGTGGTTGAGTATCAGATTGTTCCATCGTTTTTCCCCTTTGGGGTTGCTGTAGGTGATCTGGAAGTCTATTTTTGAGGCTTGTTTATGTGTCTTCTCATTTCCATGGGGGGGGGGTGCTTCTGGCACAAGCGTGGCTCATCTTCTCTGCCCTAGGAGCGTGGGATGGCAGTAGGAGAGCTTCCTTCCATGTTCTGGGACCGGCTCACCTTCTCTGCCCTAAGAGCAGGGGATGGTGGTGGGGGAGCTTCCTTCCAGGTGCTGGGAGTGGCTCACTTTCTCTGCCCTAGGAGTGTGGGATGGTGGCAGGGAAACTTCCTTCTGGGGTCTGGGACTGGCCTCTCAGAGAACTTCAAAGGTAGTAGTCTGGTCTCCTTTTCTAAATTAGGTGGCAAATAATTAGGACCCTGATTTATACCTGTTCTTCAGATTTTACAAATAGTATTTTTAAAATCCTCAACATTTTATAAAAATGAACCTGTGAGAACAGTCTGGCAGTGACAGCCAATGAGAACAGTCTGGCACTATATCAGCCAAGATACTGTGGGTTGCAAATGAAAAATACCGAAAATGAGTTTCAGTAAAAAGTGGATGAATTAGCTCCAAGGAGTGCAGCCTAAAGCCTCAGTCATAGCTTCATAAGAAGTGAGGAGAGGGCAGAGTGTGGTAAAACTGTGAAGCACATTCTGAACCAGTTTCCTGTGAGTTAGGCTCATTAGGAGGTCACTTTCCCTCGGGACTGGCAAGATGACTGCTGCAGCTCCATTATCACATCTCCTAGGTTCAGGCCTCAAGTGTAGGAGAAAACATGCTGTGTTCATCAGGGTTTCATTGCTGTAAACAAATGCCTGAAAAAAAAAAAAAAAACAACTTAGAGGAGAAAAGGTTTACTTTGGCTCATGGTTTCAGAGGTTTCAGTCCATGGTGAGGGGGGTCTCCATTGCTTTCCTTGTTTAAGTTTGAGTATTGGCTATTTTGTCTCAGCAATGAGAAAAGTACCCAAAATAGCCTAATAGAAAGGTGTGCAGAGAAAAGCTGCTCATCTCACAGCAGCCAGGAAGCAGAGACAGAGTCAAAGGGAGAGGAAGGGTCTGCTTCCTCCAGGTGGGCCTGACTGCTGAATTGCCCATTCAGCTAATGAAGTCATCCATCCACTGAGGAGGCCAGCACCCTCATGGCCCTGTCACTTCTCTAGGTCCCAGCTCTGAACATGCTGCACTGGGGATCAAGCTCTCAATCCATGGGTCTGGGAGACACTTCATATTTAATCCATAGCACATACCTCTTATCCAATAGTCCTACAATAAGTTTTTATTGTGTCCCACTGGCTAAGTTTGGATCATATGACTATTCATGAGCAGCCATTTTCAGGATTACATAATATTTTCATTGCCCAAAACTAACACATGTTCACTCCTAAAGCTAAAGTTGGAAGTGACTTGCATAATTAGGAGGGGAGAAGAGGCAACCAAGTGTCAGAGAAGGGTTTTTTTTTTCCTAAATGAAGGCATATCCAAGTCCAGGTGGCCAAAATTAAAAGTTAAAGTGATCTTAAAATCTAAGTTACTCTCTTAGTGACTGTGACCAAACAGCCTAATCCAGTTTGTTTGAAACCAAAAGAAATGGCAACAAGGTGGGTATGTGTCTTTGCCTGGATTCCTGAAGAGACAAGGCCTGAACCACAGGCATTCATGCTTTGAATTCACCAGGGAACTCCATTAAACATGAGAAGAGTGAAGAGAATAAAGTAGGAGAAAGAGAGAGATGAGAGCATCGATGAGACTGTCAACCTTAACTGCCCTGATGTGACAGGTGGTTCTGTCCTTCAGGACCATCCACCAAGAAGTGCCATCAACTTCTTTCCTGTACCCTAGCCAAGTTAACTCCACGGGTTACACACATGGTACTGAGCAGATAAGCCCTGAAGTGGGAGGCAAGAGTCAAGGTACAGAGGGCAAGGCAAGACACATTGAGGATTCACTGGTGTGCTGTTTGTGTTCTGTGGCTAACTGGTTGTTACACCAGCTGGAACAAGCAGCAGGGATCCAGAGGAACCTGATGGTGTGCTTGGGCAGGGATGCACTGGGGTGCAGAGTCAGACTGTAAGATGGAGGGCCTTACAAAATGCTCCAAGAAGCTGACTGCAGTGAAGAACACCCGGGAAGGAACACACTGGACAAGTTGGAAAGTAAAACAGACCTTTATTAGTCTGGCCAGATGGCAGTTCCAAAGCAAAGTAGCTTCAAGAGGCAACTGGCTCAGAGTCTGAGGCTGTTTTTATAGGGGGTTGCAGGGGAAGTTAACAAGCAGAACTTACAGAAAAGAGAAAAAAATGTTGATGGTCAAAAGATGTTTGCAGATTGTCTTATAGATAGCTGTGTCCGGAACATTGGTTTGGGACAAACAAGGAGATAGGCAATTCACTTAGGAACTCTACATTTGTTACAGATTTTATCTAGTGTCCCAGAACTAGCAAGCACATTTTAACCATTAACTCACAATCAGTCACTATGTTGGGGCTGGGGGAGCTTTTATGATTACAGAGTTATGCAGTCCCACAAGGATGAATCCTTGATGTGTCCCTCACAGTCTTGCAGTCAGCAGGCACAATTCACATCTCATAGGACTTTTACTCTGTTCTGCCTTAGAGGCTTCAGGCCCCCACTTACCCAGTCATTGCTCCACAAAGCTATCTGGAAGCAGCACTGAGTGGCACACCAAAGGCTCAGGTAAGAGGAGGCACACAAGTGACTTGCCTGGTGGCCTGCTGAGCTGACCTCCACGTTCCTGGGCTGTTTCAGCATAGAATCAGTATTAAGTCAGGGCACTTCTGTGTGCCCCACCCCACTCACTTTGCTCCAAGCCTAGTAACTATGGAGAGGTAGGGGGAATTCAAGGCAGTAGAGTGAGGTGATGAGAAGATTAAAGGCACTTGGGACAATTTGCATGCAGGAAGCAAAGTTTCTTGAATGTGCAACTTGCAGATTGTCAAGAGACCAGCGGTCCCAGTAAGGGACTGTTTGCTTGTTGCATGAACAGTTATAGCTCCTTGAAGGTTAACTTTTCATGTAGCACTCTGAACCACTCTGATGCATAATTGGTTTCTGGGAGGTCAGCAGTGCTTCATGAAAAAAGCCCATTTGAAAAAAAAAAATCAATCTGAAACATTAAAGTGGAAATAACTCTATGCTTAGCTACAGAAATATAGAAACACATTTCACTGATGAAAAGCTTTTAAAAATAATATAGGCCTTCATTTCCTAATCTATAAAATGAGGGAGCTGGATTAGGTGATCTTGAAGGTCATTTGTTTTCCTTTGTTTTGGTTGCTAGGGAATTTAAAACTAGTGCTAGTGCAGATTTTAAAGAGGATTTGGGATTTGAGTTCGTTTATGTCTGTCTCTTTCTCATTTTATTTTGTTCTGTCCCTTTCACCTTTTCAGTCTGCACTAATGACTTTGGTATATTTGGCCCTCTCTATTTATAGTGAGCCATGGTAAATCCCTTTGGTAAGCATATATAACCAAGATCCCTTCCATCTCTAACACTGTATGACTCTAATAATGCCAGACCTATTTTTCCCATCTGAAAAATACAAGCAATGATTCCTGCAGCTCTCCTTACTCAGCTGCTGAGTCTTGGTACTCAGAAGTATTTGATTCCAATGACAGAAATAAAAGGGTTCTAGGTGCCTTTTGTTCCCAGAGATCTGCCTGGGACAAAGAAAAAATGTGGTACCTGTTCTAATTTCCTTGTTGCTGAGACAAAATACCCAACATTCAAAGTTAAAGGAAAGGTTTATTTGGCTCACAGTTTTTAGAGGTTTCAGTTCATAGTTGGCTGGCTTCAAGGGATGGTGGCATGGCAGAGGAGCATCACAGGAAATGGCAGCAAAGCACTGAAGGAGCAAAGCAGCAGGAGATGACTGGGCAGCCCTCTTTCTGTCCCTTATAGTTTATCCAGGCCACATGCCCTTAGGGCAGGTAGCACTCACACCCAGGGTAGGGAACCCTTAATCTTACCCAGAACTGTGCCAAACCAATCAGTGGACTGATTTAGAAACCACACACTCTTCATCCCAGCATCACACAGTCTAGACCCAGACACTTCTGAAAAGCCCCACCTATGATCACATGAGGCTTTGGGGGGACATCTAGACACCAGCCATAGCAATACCCAAGTGTCCCAGAGTTCATCTGTACCCACCCTCCCCTCCTACAAACACACATGACACCTCTGCCATCCTGCCTGGAGATGCAGTCACAGAGCTGTTGTACCATGTCTTTCTTACCCATTGAAATGCCCACTCCAGTGGCACTGGGACAGTAGATACTGACACTGTCTTTCTCCCAGTCTGTCCAGCCCCTCCCAGAAGCCCAGTAAATTTGGTTCTAGCAGGAGACTGAGGACCTGATACCTGTGTGGCCCCAAAGCAGGTGGCCTCTCCACATACCATGACCACTCACTGAGAAAGACCCCAGGCAAGATGGAGGTGTTCTGCCCCAGGGGCTCTCTCCTCTCCCTTTCTCTTGAGCTCCCTTAGCTGCTGTGCTAATTTATCTGCCCCCTGGACCTGTGTTGGGAGCAATGCTACATAATTCTAGGGAAAAATCATTTGAGTAGGCCTAGTTCTCCTGCCTACAGGCCAGCTATGACATTCCAGACATAATTGCATTTTGATCTTGAGTCACAACTGAGACCTCAGTGATCCAGTGATGCTGTAATCTCCAGGACAGGACCACACCTGTGGGAGACTCCAGGGAGGAACCAAATCTTCATCTGCATAGTTGCTCATTGTTCTTAGATTTCCACTGCCCCCCAGTCTTTTGTTACACCTTGTTTATCCCAATGTGAAGTACTGAACTCTATATTTCACTTGTTATATTTGTTTCCCCATATACTGAATAAAAGGTGCTGCAAGCTAGGGGGCTTTTGTCTTTGCTGCCCAGAGCAGCACTGATCAGACCCAAAGCTCAGCTTCTTCTCATTTGTCTACCTTTCCTGTAATTTGCCATGTGCTGCCATGGCTCCAAGGAGACTAGGACTTACTGCAGAGGTTCTGGTAATGTCCCCTTTCCCTGTTACCTACAGATCTGAACTCTTCCTATCATTCTGTTTTATTTGTAGCCCTTGAGTTACCCTTTGTTTCCTCTTCCTCTGGATTCTTTTTCTTCTTTCATTAAATGCCTTTTCCTTGAAGGAAAAACTTCTATGCTATTTTATACTCCACAGCTTAGGCCTCATATTTTTAAACACAGGGAAAAGACTTTCATACATTCTTTTTTAAGCTCATTGTAGAAGCCTGGAAGAAATGAGGTGAATCTATGACTTATCACACATATAAATCCCGGGCTTGTGCCTTTCAGGGCTGGTTATAGGTCTTTGTTAAGTGCACAGTTTGGAGGCTCTGCATTAATGCACCTTTTCTTCTTGCTACCTCAGACGGAAAATCTATTCCTGACAGTGCTGTTGCTGGATGCATGGAATTCTCTGCAAGGCCCTGGCTAGGCAAGGTCCTTGTTGGCCTTGATAAATCAATGATGGTGGTGAGGACATCACTTCCTTCATAGGCCCCACATGAGTAGGCGTGTGGTGTGCAGCACAAAGAAAAGTGAATCCAACCTTTGTACACCTGCAGTCTGTGATTTTCCTATGTTCATGAACTTGCATTTAATTTTAGTAACAGACAATCAGAAAATGATTGCTAAACCATTCTCTGAATGAATTAATTGAAGCTCCAAGAGATTAAAGTTTCTACAACCCTGGGTGGCAGGAAGAAGATTTCTATGAAGATTTGTCCAACTGAGAAGCACATGCCTTTCACCAGACACCAGCAAAATACTTTACATAGATTTTTCTCGATTACTGATAACAAATCTCTCAGAAGGATATTACAATCCTCAAACTACAAATCCAGAAAAATTCATGACCTTGCCCAAGTTCATGCAGCTATGACAAGGCAGGGAGCCTGAAAGC
Source organism: Heterocephalus glaber (assembly GCF_053883595.1). Classification (NCBI taxonomy): domain Eukaryota; kingdom Metazoa; phylum Chordata; class Mammalia; order Rodentia; family Bathyergidae; genus Heterocephalus; species Heterocephalus glaber. The sequence goes on from NW_028258308.1 coordinate 42,405,372, forward strand.
TACTTTCTATTGCACAGTCCACATCAGCAGTTTCTCCCATAGGCAGCCAGAGCTGTGATCCCCAAGCAGTGTGGTGGAAAATGCTAAGAAACTGAGGTTCAGAGCTGGCAGACATTGGCCTTGCTGAAAGAGTCCTTGAACATTCTGCTGGCTTTCATGGCTATGTGCTTAAACCCCAGGGATCCTCCCCAAGCTCCCTCACACATTTCCCTCAGCCAAGTCTATAGCTCAGCAAGGGCAGCTGCACCACCAGCAGCCCATCTGGTGGAGGAGATGCAGCCCACTTATCCATAAAGGATGCACCAGAGGAGGCCAGCAAGACAGCAGCCTGGCTTCCCTGAAGCACGATCCCATTTGGAAACATAACAGGGGGCCCAACTCCTTCAGTCCCCACATGGCAGGCCAAGCCAACCTAGCAGCAGGAACCAATTGCCGGGGGACAGATCTGGTAACTTCAGTGCATAGGAACTGCTAACCAGGTTTTCAGTCATCCCTTCCTGTCTTCAAGCAAAAAGATATAAGCAACACCCTTGCTGTAAAGCAAGAAAATATCTATGGAGACAGAACTCATCAGAAAACCACCACAACAAAACTAACTGCAACTTCTCCCTAACAAAATGGCTCTCATGGCTTTCATGGAGAGCACCTGTCCCTCTTGGCACACTAGGATTCAACTTGATAAAAGAACCCCCTTTTCTCATGCTGGGGTCACTTCCTTAGAAATTGGAGAAGTCTCCCTTAGGCTTATTTAATTATTATTAAGGAAGTAAGTAGAAAGACCCTAAGCATGCCATGGGGGAAGAGGAGGGCTGGGAACAAGCAGAGAGGGAGCCTTCTGGAGACTCTGAGCTCAGAGGGCAGCATTTCTCTAGGGCCATCCCAGAGGCCAGATGGGAAACCCCAGACAGCAAGACAGCTACCAGGAGCAGGAGCTCACAGACCTGGGGCTGTTCAGAAGGAAGCCCACCTCCATACATAGGGCATGGTGCAGCCCCCCAAGGTTTTCCAAGATGGTGAAAATCTTGCCTTCTCAAGGGAGTTGCACGCTGCTCTGTCCAGAGAGAAACTACTCTGGAGTGAAAAAGCAGCCAAGAGTGAGCTGTGGTGAACTGTGATGATGCTAGAGGATGAGCAGCACTTTCTCAGGAGCTCCAGGCAGTCCCTGCTGCCAGCTCTGCACTTGAGGACCAGAGGGATGCATTCTAGTACATGCTGTGTTTGGGATTTAGGCTGATGCCTGCATTTGCAGAAAACATTCTTGTGCCCTGGAGAAGTAGTTGTTTCTCCAAGGATGGAGAAACAGCTATGCTTGGTAGTGCACACCTGAAATCCCAGCATTCCAGAGGCTGGGGCAGGATGATCGATGTGAGGTTGAAGTCAATCTGCACTATATAGTGAATTCAAGGCCAGCCTAAATTAAATAGTGAGACCCTGTCTCAAAAAAAAAAAAAAAAAGAAAACACCAAAGCACCCCCAAACAAAACACAAAACCACAACTAAAAACAAAGATTCAAAGAAACTTAACTAGTAAAAAGAAAGAGAATAAAGATGAGAACCTGCAAAGATATGCAATGGCATCAGAAGGCTACTATCATGACAGCTGAGTTTCCACAAAGAGGCCCTGAGGTGTGTTCCAGAAGGTCATATTTATTCCCATAGCAACAATCTTAAAGGTCATTGAAGTCCCTGAAACTGAAAAAGTGTTCTTTCTACTCATGTGTGGTAACTCCAATCTCCCAGGAAGTCCAGGTCAATGCCAACACCCCCCCCCTTCCTCCCTGTTGAAGATAGTCCAAGAGGACACAGGCTAAGGCTAGCACTCAGGTTGGAGCTGAGCAGCAGCCCCACCTGAGTCTGGGCTCTGGTCCTCTACCTCAGATGACTAGCAGTGTCACTGGACCCAGATTCTTGGGTCCAGATACACACAACAAGACTAGAGTGAGAGGAAATAGAGGCGGAGGCAAGACTTTAATGGGATTTCTGCTTGAGGAGGAAGGGAGCACAGCTCTGCCCATACTCCTGGTCATGCCAGCAGTTCCATGAACCAAGGAAAGGGGCAGCTAACAGAGAAAAGTTTCTAGCCAAGACCAAAGGGTGAGGCCAGTTCTTAGGAGGTTGACTTTGCCTGCATCTGTGTTAGTAGGACGTCTTTTCAGCTGCTGTATTTTTAGCTCTGGGGATGTGTGTGAGCCCTGGTTCCCCGTTTATGTACCCTTGTGGCTCTGCTGTGAGAGTGCAGTACAGGCATGGTCCCCATAGGCCCCCGTTCAGCATGTGACCATGATTTTCCCTTCTTGGTGGTCACTGACTCTTAGGAGCTGCACTTTATCAACACCCATAGAGGGCCAGACTTGTGTAGCTATGATTGCTTCAGCCAGCTAAGAAAGCAGAAGAAATTCTGCATAGCAAGTCACAGCTTCCTGCAGGAAGCTGCAGCTTTCTCCTGATTTATTTGAGAGGCCCACTCTGAATTAGCAACTGTACTGTGAGAAGCTCCAGCAGCATGAAAAGGTCATGTGTAGGGATTTCAAGTCTTCAGGAAATGCCATAAGCCTCAGAACTCAGTGAATGAAAAAGGTGGTTAAGGCTAAAGAAGTCACTGAGCAGAGACAAGACACTGGAACTGGGCCCTCTGTGAACTTCTGGCCCTCAAAAGCAGTGAGCACAGTAAACACTTGTTATTTTTTGTCATTCACCTTTGGGTAGTTTGTGGTGCATCATTAATTATAGGGACAGTAACTAGATGGGTGTACTGACTAATAGTTATTTATTTATTTATTTATTTATTTTTGGTACTGGGGATAGAACTCAGGACCTTGCACTTGCAAGGCAGGTGGTGGCACCACTGAGCTAAATCCCTGGCCCCCTGACCAATATTGATACACTCAGTTGACAAGAGTGCATATCCCTCCTTAGAGTCCCCATGTTGCATGTTCTGAGGTTTAGAGAAGAGCTAATCAGACAGCAGAAAGTGGCTTGGAAAATGAAGAGTAGAATGTCAGAGGTTTCAAGCAGTATCTCACTCAGTCCACTGCATGGGGCCTTTTTATGTGCCTGAAATGTCCTTTATTTCCACTCAACAGTCATATTTTCATTTTTTGAGAAAATATTAGAAGATGGGCACTGTACTTAGGGTCAAATATGCAAAATTAAATAAAGATTCCCATTAACTAGCTTATATCCAAAGAAATAATCTAGCCATATAAACTAACACTTTCACCACAATGAATTAAGGTGCATAAGACAAGTAGGAACAGGGTACGGCAAGATGGTAGTAAATGAGCTACACCTGTTGGATAAGTAGGTAGCAGTCAGCCAAAGGAAGAGAGGCCTGAATGGTATTCTATCCAGAGAACGCTACAAAAGCAAGGCAAAGAAGGAGGGAACTATATAGCAGGTGCTGAGAACCATGGCTCATTGGCTTTTTGGAACCTGAAGTATGAAACGGTGAGAGGGAAGGGATAAAGCCAGGTGAGTACTCTGAGAACTGCTTAGATACCATGTTAGGAGGTGGATTTCACAGTGTAGTGGCCTAAAGCCAGGGGATATTTAAAAGTAGGAAGTGATTTGTTGAATAGATAAATCACACTGGTGGTTCTATTGATAATATAACAAAGAACAGATGTCTACTTTCTTTCTTGCTCAGACAAAATTCCTGACACCAAAAGTTAGTGGAGGAAAGCCTTATTTCAGCTCACAGTTTGTAGAAGTTTCAGTCCATAGCTGGCTGACTCCAAAGCAGAGTAACATGGCAGAGTGGCATAGTAAAGGAGAAACAGTCTATGGCAGGGCAGCCAGGGGTTAGAAATGAGCCTTCCCTCCCCTTTTATTCCATTCAGGCTAAGGCCTATTTGTTGATGTCACCCTCACCCAGGGTGGGCCTTCCCATTATCCATACCCAGAACTATGCTTAACCAATCAGTGGACTAATTTAGTGCCACACACCTTTAATCCCAGCATTACACAACTTTAATCCACATTCACACATCCTTGATCCAGCCACCTTTGAAAAGCCCCATTATGAGTTCATGAGGCTTTGGGAGACATCTAGATATAAGCCATAACAGCAGGGATGAGGGCCAAGAAATTTTTTGGATGATTATTTCAACAGCCCAAGTGAGAAACCATAAAAGCCTGAAGGTGAATAATAGTACTGATGCCAAAGAGGGAATGAACACCAGAATATTTTGCAGGTTCAGTTGTCAAGATTTACATACAGGATGGAAATTAGGGAGAAATCAATGGTTATGAGCTTAGGGTGCCTGTGAGATACATAAAAAGAAAGATCCAGCAAAAAATAAGTATTTGAATCTGAATATGAGGGCAATTGAAATTTGGTTGGAGGAAGATACCAGACTAAGAATGTCCAAGAGGGACATGAATGGTTTTATAAATGTTTAAGTAACTCAGTATGTGGGAAAGAGGGCAGATAACATGAGGTGTAGTGACCCTCAGGACTCTAGGAGGAGGACACATCCTAGTGGTCAAATTGTGTCCTTTCTTCATCACACACACACACACACACACAAACACACATACACACACACACACACCCCAATCATGTTAGCCCAAGAAAGGTTCTGCTTTAAAATATCTTAATATAGGAAGGAAGTCTTAATGTTTTCTTGTTCAGGCACCTGAGGGCCACCCTCCTCTTCCACCTCTGCAGGAGCATTCACTTATCTGTGTCTTCCAAGGGCCACCACCTGACACATGAAACTGGACTGGGACACAGCAGATACATCAAATGCTTCCCACTCCATGCATCACATGTTAGAACAATTCTAGAACTCCAAGGAGAAAAAACAAGAACTCATGGTAAAATGCACAATTCTACCAAGATTTTCACTGAATTCAACTCATGCTGGAATAATGTCACTGTTTTAATTTCCAATTTCTCCTTTCTGGGGCTTTGGGAACCAGAAGATTCCATATTATCTACAGTTCCCTTATCCATAGTTTCATTTTCTGCAATTTCAGTTGCCTGTGGTCAACCAAGGTCGAAAACTACTAAATGGAAAAGTCTAGAAATAAGCAAGTCAGGCATTTAAATGGCACATGGCTGCAAGTAACATCCAGAACCTCATGTGGCCCCTGTCTGCGTACATTATCTGCCATTAGTCACTGTACAGCCACCTCAGCTATCAGACAGATGGTTGGTACTCAGTGCTGTGTCCCAGTGACCTGTGTCAGAGCCAAAAAGCCATAGTGTCACCCAACTCCCTGCCTTCCACTCCTTGTGTAGATACTGTGTCACCTCAGGTCACCACAGGACAGATGAATGCAGCACAATAAGAGATGCTAGAGAGAGAGAGACCACATTTATGCAACGTCTGTTACAGTAAATTGTTATAGTTATCCTACTTTGGTATTATTTTTCTTGATACCTCTTAATCTGATTTATAAATTAAACTTTCTCATAGGTACTCTGTGAATGACCTGGCCAGGAATGAATGATTAAACGGAATGATTAAACTGAGGGACAAAAACACATAGGCTAATGAGGAGTGAATGGTTAAAATGCAGAGCAAAAGCACACAAACAATTAAACTATGGGGCAAAAGCTCACAGGCTGTGTGAGAATTGAACGGTTAAACAACAAGAAGTTTAGATTAAGTAAAGTGTGTTGTGTCTGGCTATTGTTCTTCTCTTTCCTCAAGAACAATTCATCAGTCTTGAGACAGCTTTGTGCCCAAACTGCTTTTCTCCTGACTTTTTCTCTTACACTAATATTCTAAATAAAGGCCACAGCATTCTCGGCATCAAGGCTTTCTTTTTTTTTGCTTCTCTTGGAGTCCCCCCCCGATGACCGGAGGCTCTCAGATGACCAATAGCCCCTCTGAGCCTCTCGCTGGATTGAACTAAGTCTCATCTCCAAGGAATCTTTTTTCATCTTCTATGCCTCCCATGGTCTGTCACTGACAGTATGCATGTATAGGAAAAACATAGTCTACATAAAGATCAGTAATGTGCACAGTTTTGGACATTCACAGGGCCCACAGAACACATCCTCTGTGGAAAGAAGACACTATATTTGTCATTTCACTGCAAGTGACTTCAAATTCCAGTTCTATTCCCACTTCTTTATGTCACTGTTTGTCATTTGCTCCTGACCTAGTCAGACATGTTAGGTCCCCACTGCATTTATTAGGATCCAATCATCTTATTACATATGTAGGTTCCTCATATAAGACAAATCATGTGATGTTTAATTCATGTGTCTGATTAACTTCATTGACCATTGTGGTCTCGAGGTGCATCCATTCTCTTACAAACAATTTAAGTTTATTCTTCTTTATGGCAGAGTAGTACTCCATTGTGTGTAAATATCATATATTCTTTATCCATTCATCCGTTGATTGATATATAGGCTGTTTCCAAGATTTAGCTATTAAGAATTGTGCTGCTAGAAACATGGATATGCATGTATCATTGTAATATAATGTCTTTAACTTTTCTGGGAAGATATCTAGAAAAGAAATAGCTGGATCAAATGGAATTCTAGCTTTAGCTTTCTGAGGAATCCCACACTGATTTCCATAGTGGTTATACTGCTTTATATCCCTACCCACAATGTAAAGGGGTTCTTTTTTCCCTACAGCCTGACTAGTATTTGTTATATTTGATTTCTTGATGATAGCCATTCTTTAAGGAGTTACAATCTTAAACGTGAAAAAAAAATCTAACAAATAAATAACAGCAACAGGCCTGATAATTTCAATGGTTGGCAGAGATATAATACCAGGACTTTATTATATGGAAATTGTGTTGTAAAATACACCATCACTTTGTTGGGCAGTTTCTTGAGAAATGAAACATACCCTAATCATATGACCCAGCTCCTTCACTTTTGAGGATTTATCCAAGGCAAAACATTTAGCGACTCACCTGCTTGTACACAGATGTTTTGATGGCTTTATTTAGAACAATCTCAAACTAGAAACAATCCAAATATTCACCAACAGATAAATGGGTAGAAAAAACATGCTCTCTTCATATTTTGGTATATGTTATTAATAAAAACGAACAAATGTGCATGAATCTCAAAAGCATTATGTTGAGTGAAAGAAATCAGGCACAAAAGAGGAACATAAAAGAGTAAATACAATTATTCTATTTGTACAAAATTCTGAAAAATGCGAATTAACTTGTGGGGACAAGAAATTTTCTAGGGATTGCATGTGCCTGGGAAGTAAGAGAGTTGAAGTTTCAGAAAGGCAGCGAGGATTTTTGTGATGATTCAAACATTCTTCATCTTGTTTGTGGCAGTGGTTTCAGGTACACCTATCTGACAAAGCTCATCAAATTGTACACATCAAACAAATGCAGTGGCTTTATGTCAAATAGCCTCATAAAGTTAATGTTTTACAACTGAATGCTAAACTGGGAATCAGTTGGAGCAAGGCAGAGAAAAGAGGAAGATCACATAACACAGATGCTGAGTGGTGTTAAGGAAGGCAGAGAAGACTACAACACCTTTTAAGATCAGGGATTTTTAATATTTGGTTTCAGCTTTTTGGGTTTATTACAACATAAACCCACTTCACATCATCCAAAACACATCAATCTATAATCTTTGCCATGAAAATTATGGCTGGGAACCTTGCTGTACATATGATTTGATGTAGAATGAAGTAGGAAAAGTACACAAAGCCAAAGAAATGAGCCATAAACTACAATTTCAGCAAAACCGGGGCTTAGATCAAAAGTTAGTAGCCAAATATAGTATCTCTCAAATTAGAAGAAATCATAGCAAAGCAATCCTCTTTCTGTAAGATTTGGACTGGGGGTTTCAGACAACTCTATCCAGACCTAAAAGGGCAGAATATGTTTGGCTAATAATCTGTAAAAGTGCTGAGTGAAACCCCATTTTGCCACCTTTATGTGGGTGATGTCTGCAGGAGCTCTGAGTGCTGAACTTTTGGCCACCTTTATCTACAGAAATGAATGTGGAAGTTCTGTATTTTTAGAGTAGAAACCTTCAATCAGAAACCACATAGGATATCTTGGGGCTCTTTAGAAATCACAACAAAGCTCAAGAAATTGTTGTCTGTGAGGCGTGGCCAAGACATATGCACTTTCAGAATTGCTCTAAGGAGCCCTGCACTGGCCTCCAAGTCACACAGAGAGGCACATTTCTTATTTTGGTCCAGGTGCAACTCACCACCTCAGCTCCACAGGTTCCTGCCTCCCCAGAACCACACATAAGTCTTCCTGGTGGTCTGGCTTGGGTCTGACTCCCCATAGCAAACTAGCCCTGACACAAATTTACCAGGCAGAGGGAAGATTTCCAGCAAGACCAGAAAGGTATTTCTTAAGCAATACAGTTAACCACTCTCTATAAAGTGATTCTTTGTATTTCATTCTTAAAGTTCCTCTTTCCTAAATTCTAAGCCAAGGAACAGAAAAGTCATTCTTCTCAGTGTGCCCGCTAAACTGATACTGTCATGGTAAAAAAGTGTTTCCATGCTTTCAAACATCCAACTCCTTTCTGCCCACAAAATTAACATACAAGCACTCAGGATTGCTAGACTGCTGGATATCAATCCTAGATATAAGGAAAAATCAATGAATAAATATGAAGTAGTATATAATAACCATCTATATATTTGTTATCAAGCATTTAACAGTTTTTTAAGTGTGCAAAGGTTAAACAAACTATTATTCATCTTGGTAAATAAGAATAAAATATTTTTATATTTTATAATTTTTTGCATTCTGAACTTAATTACAGTTGATCAATGGGTAATAATTATGGTTAGATAGCACTAATACTGGTATCAAACAATAGAGCTCCTATAGATAACAGTTACATACTGCATATCTCACAAAACTAGAAGATGGGATGTTGAATGCTTTCAACATAAAGAAGTGATACATGTTTGAGGTGATCGATATTGTAATCTGATTTCACATGGCTGATTTGTACAATTTTTATGTTTCTATGCATCAGCTAAAATAGAAAAAAAGGAACAAGATTCTAAGATAAACATAATGACATATTTCATTCCTTAGTTAACACCACTTCAGTTTTTTTCTGTGTGCCATATATTGTTCTAACATTTTACATACATAGATCAACCCTCACAAACCCATTAAATAATTATTACTTTACCCTTGTTTTATAAAAAGAAAAACTTTAGGCATAAAGAAGTTAAGCAACTTTATACAGGGTCATTAACATTTGGTTGCTGATTTCAGCCCTAGTAAGGCTGGGTTCAGATCTTCATGGCCAGGAAGCCACTCTGTTCTGTGGTTGACTTTGTGATTGGACAGTGGCAAGATAAAAATGCTAACTGTCTATGGTCTCAGAGAACAAATGTCATTTTGCCCACAGGAGACAGTTTGGAAATGTAAAATTTCTTTCTGTCCCTCCACTACCCTTGGACTAAAGAGGACTGATAATTTCATGTTACAAGAAGTCATTAAAAATATTAAACAAGAGGGTCAGCTCAGACAGTAAGGAAGCTGCTTGGAACTGTGGCTCAAGTCTCCCTGCAGAGTGCAAACTCAGCTAGAATTGTAGCTGTAGCTCTTCCTATCAGCAGAAAAACATTTCTTTCAGTTTCTGAAATAAGTCTCCCATGCAGCCCAATCCTAAGGCTTTGGTACCCTCAAGATGACATTTCCCATTCTCCCGTTGGTTCCTCACATCGTCTCAGGTGAGAGGGCTGCCTCATATGTCTCTACCTTCATAGATTTTTCCAGAGCAATTGATTTTTAGGGTACATCAGAAATTCTACACTTACCTCTTTTGAACAAGTAATGTATGAAAATAAGAAAATAGAAATTAGATTACAAGTCAAAAACAAGAAAACCAAGGTATAGTATTTGTTCTGGGAATTAACTACTTAAATGAATTGCATTTGCCTTTTCTCTTCTGTGGGCCTCAGTTTGCTCATCTGAAACATAAAGTTTCATCTTGTTACTTCTTGCCAAAATCATTTTTTTTTTTTGGTACCAGGGATTGAACTTGGGACCTTGTGCTTGCAAGGCAGGCACCAGAACCACTGAGCTAAATCCCCAGTCCCCTGCCAAAATCATTTTTAAGTGTCTTTCTCATGCTCAACATAATAAAAAGAACAGGGAGAATGAAGAGAGAACCCAATCCCAATCTCCATTCAGCTTGTAGTGTGCTTGTTTTTCCATGGTGTGATGCAACACATCTGTAATTGACATCTGAGTAATGGTTTTCTTTGGGTGGGGACATGCAAGAATTTGGGATAGATAATCCTGTAAGTCCTTAAATTGAAGTGTAATTATCTAAATATTTAACAAGGCCAAATCTAGAAAGGCATCACAGCATCGTACTGTGGCCACTGGCAATCAGCTCTGCTTCTTTTGTCTTAGCAAATTCTGCTCTTGGACTGTTTCCTTTGTGCTAACAAAGCTCCAGTAGCTGTGTGGAGATGAGAAATGCGCTGTGGCTGTTCCCAGTTGAGCACAAGATCCCAATCTCTTCTGTCAGTGGCCAATCTAGGGATGAATAGCACTGACAGTTCTGACCAACATGAGGCAAGTTGACTCCAGCTAGGGAGCTTTCAGCTAAGATTCATCTCCCAGATAAAAGGAGAGGGTCGCAGGAGGAACCTCTCTCATTTGTTCCTTTGCTCACTCCTTGCTCTCTCCTTTTGCTGTGGCCATTCTCCTGATTCCCACTTTTGAATACAGTCATAAGAAGATGTAGTATCTAGTGTTGACATAGCCATTTGACATTGCTAAGGGAAGGAGAAGAAAATCTCAGACATTTCCACCAGCTCTAGTTTGGAGCTGCTGTACCAATCTAGAAACCCGTAGAGTTACTAAGTAAAAACTATATGTCATGTGGTTTAAACCACTCTGAATCCAATTTTGCTATTTGCTGCTAGATGCAGTGGTACAATATTTCCTGACACTAAGCCTTCTACTTATAAATAAGAGAACCTTGTATAAAGTGAAAACTATAACTTTATTTTTCTGGTACAACTAGCTCAGAGATTCTTCCAGGCTGGAATTTTGAAACTTTTTGTTTTTGTTCAATCAATCATTCCAATCAGTCCAAGAGAATCCCTTCCCTCATAGAAGGAGCAAGTATTCACTCTGTCACATTTTCGACCCATGTCACTTGGAAATACAAAGGCTCAGCCACAGATCTTCAGGCTCAGGCACAGATGAGGAGGGCAGGCCAGGATGGATGAAGTTCTCAGCCTCTAACATTTCTTTCCCATACTGGCCCTTGCAAGATAATCAAGTTTTTAAAGTTATGCTGAGAGATGGTAAATATTTCACAATTTGTTTTAAGATTCGTATCCCTTCAGAAAGTAAAAGATTGTTGGTATGCTAAGCTCCCAGCCCACGTCAGATTGAAGGCTGTTCTCAGCATAGCAGGTTGACAGAGCTAGAGTAAACCACACAACTGTGTTTGAATCACCTGAACTACAAAACTCATGTTTTGGAATGGATGGATAGGGACATGGAGATTCAGTGGGGCCCAGTGGACAAGTAATTTGCATCATGCTTTCAACATAACAGAGTACTGTTAGAGAAATAAATTTTCTCTGAAGTCAACAAATGCAGTAGATTACTAAGAATTAAGAAGTGGTGCATGGCATAAAATCATGAAACTTCAGCATCACCCAGCTCCTGAGCAAGTACTTTTGTCAGATTAGAACCTGCTGAGGAAGCATGTGCTAAATTATTGACCACTTGGCAAAAAGAGGACAAAATGGACTCCTACTTTTGATGAGGTTAGAAATATTTTTTCATATGACATTGAGGAGGGGAAGGTGTTATGAAGTGCGATAAATTTTGTGAGGATTAAGCAAATGTTAGTGGGAATCCCATAAACCTCAGCTCTCCTAGCCAACTTCTGATAGGCCTAAGGGATTCATCCTGGGTTTTGGTTGATTGGATGGATGAGAAGAACATGAGGCCACCCTAGTCAGGGAAGCAAACTCTATGAGGAGCCTGGCTGGGGCAGGGAAGTGGGGATGCAGAAGGAATTGTAAGAAAGCAAATTGATGTCTCTCCTTTAATGGCTAAAGAATGAACTTCTAGAAATATTCCTGGAATCTCTTCTGTCAAGAAGGACCTCATCTTGTATAACTCACAAAGAGAAATCATTGTTGCTGGATACACTGTGGGCAAATCAAAACCAAAAGTGTAGTCAAAGGGCCTGGGGGCACTCTTCATTGTGTCATATCCTCATTTGAGCAAAACATTTTCCTTTACTTCATTAACATATCAAAGATATTCTAGAAAAAAATGAATAAACGAAAGAGTGTTCCCTCTGTATTTTCACTGCTCCACACAAGGGCTCCAGAACTGGGGTTGTAGCAGAGTAAAGCTTCACTGGGAAATACAAAGGAGGAGAAGGAGAAGATGGACAGGTGGGAAAGGGGTCAGCAGGAACAGTAGGTACCCACCCAAGGTTCATCCCAGTGCACTGACAAGAGCTCTGATGGTGAAAGGAAATAAATGGTATGAAAATTTATGTGGGCCTTTGAGAACATTCCTGATAAGCTACTGCATTATTTCTGGAGTAATATATGTAATATATATTATTTTTATAATTTTAACTAAAGGTTATTGCGGACCCACTGACTTTTTGGCACTGTTCTAAGCATCTGGACTATATATTAAGTCAGCAGTGTTTCTCAATAACTCTTTGAGGTTATGACCATGTTCTTGTCATTTTCAGATGAGAAGATGAAATCACAAAGACAATAAGTAACATGCCAAATAAGCTAAGGGCCAGGCAACCTTGTTCCAGAGTCTGTCCTCTTGGACATGATAACTCCACATCATCTCTGATACTCTAATATTCTTCCTTGAAGATTCTTGCAGGCCTACTGTCCTGAATGCCGAAATTTTACCAATGCTTACAGATAATAATGACTCTTTTAAAACTTTCCTTGATGTTATGGTGCACTTTAATGCCTGATGCCATCAGTTAACTTCACAGATAATTCAGTTGTGGGAACCTTTTGCCGGCCCCCAAGACAGCTGTGCAGTGGTTTGGGTTCTGCTTACACAGTGGTTTTGCTGCCTTCTTGTTAATTCAGTTGGCCAGGGTAATTGCCATTTGATACTGAGGCATGGTCACCTGATAAGTTTGGAAGGATCTGGGTGAGGGCCTGTGGGAGAACTTTGTATTATCTTACTACCATTCTGTAAACCTGAAAGTATTTCAAGATAAGAAGTCAAGAAAGAAAAGGTGGCAGACTGAGAGCCTGACTCTTATGTGTGGCTCTGCTACTCATTAGTCTATAACCTCATGTTTCCTTTTTGAGCCTCTGTTTCCTCACTTGAATCCAACAGCAGGATGACAATAGTTAAAGATACTCATTTTGTGAAAATTAAATGAAATAATAAATACAATGGCTTTAAGCAAACTGTATGATTAGTGTTCAAAAATGTATCTCTGACTATATTATTTTTTTCACTTCTTTTTTTATCAGTACGCATTTGCCATACACAATGATCACATTCATCATAGGGAATTTGTTCCTATACATAATATACCTTAGTCCTTTTTCTCATTCCCCTCCCCTTCCTTCAACTCTTCTTCCTCTCTCAATTTACAAAAGATTTGTTTCCATTTTTCTTTCCATTCTCTCCCTTTTTTTTATTAAAGGGACTCTCAGGCCCTCTTCTAAATTGGATTGTAAACATTCCCATTTGCACATAAACAGCATGGGATGAATTTCCATGTTTGTTTTTTTAAAATTAATTTTATTGGTACATTTTAGGTATGCATTATAATGACATTCATCATTGGAAATCTGCACCTTTACATAATCTCTCTTGGTTCTTATTTTTCCCCATTCCTCTGCCCTCCCTTCAACCCCTCCAACCCTCCCTATCTGCAAAGACTTTGTTTCCATTTCTCTATTTTCTCATATTAATTCCATTCCCTTCTTTCCTTTCCCCTACCCCTCCTACTTCCCCTTTGTCCCTTTTCTTCCTATTTCACATTATCTATTATACCTTTTAGTCCTTATTTACACTTTCAGTTTCTCAAACTAGAGAAACTTGTTGATATTTACACGTGTGTCCTATTTATTTCCTTAAAAGTATTGCCTCAGTGTACATCCACTTAGCTATAAGTGTCTCTAATTTCTCATTTTTTATGTCTTAGTAGTACTCCATTTTATTTTTTAAAACCCCCACATTTTCTTTATCCAGTCTCCAGTTGATGGGCAATTGGGCTGTTTCCAAGTTTTGGCTATTACAAATTGTGTTGCTATGAACATGGGTGAACATATATCACTGAGGTATGATTCTTTTAATTCTTTGGGGAAGAGACCCAGCAGGGGAAGAGCTGGGTCAAATGGGACTTCCAGTCCTACTTCTTTGAGGTATCTCCATACTGATTTCCACAGTGCTTGCACCAGTCTACACTCCCACCAGCAATGGAGCAGGGTTCCTCTTTCCCCACAGCCCTGCCATCATTTGTTATTGGTTGATTTCATGATAGCAGCCATTCTTTCTGGGGTGAGATGGAGTCTCAGTGTTGTTTTCATTTGCTTCTCTCAAATGACCAGTGATGTTAAACATTTTTTCATATGTTTATTTGCTGTTTCTACTTCTTTGTGTAAGAAATGTCTGTTCATTTCAGATGCCCATTTTCAGATTGGGTCTTTAAACTTGGGAGGTCTGATTTCTTAAGTTCTTTATAGATTCTAGATGGTAGACCTTTGAGGAACAGCAGGTGAAAATTTTTTCCCACATTGTCGGTTGTCTGTTCACACGGTTGGTGGTTTCTTTTGCTGTGCAGAAGCTTTTTAACAAGAAGAGATCCCACTTGTTGATTGTGCTAGTTCACAGGCAACTGAGGTTTTGTTCATAAAATCTTTTCCTACATCATTGTCTTCAAGAGATCTACTTAACCTCTGTTCTAGCTGGTTCAGTGTATGTTTTTTTTCAATATTTGGAAATATTGGTGCATGGTGAAAGATAGAGGTCTAGATTTAATCTTTGGCAAGTTGAAATCTAATTTTCCAGCACCATTTATTAAAGAGGCTATCTTTCCTCCAGTGAGGGTGTTTTGCTCCTTTGTTGAAGATGAGGTGGCTGAGTGTATCTGGAGTTATTTCTGCATCTTCTAGTCTGTTCCACTGGTCCTCAGGTCTATTTCTTTGCCAGTACCATGCTGTTTTTTTCACAGTAGCTTTGTAGTATAAATTCAGCTGTGAGTTGTGATACTCCCAGCCATGTCTCTCTTGCCTATAATTGTTTTTGCTATTATACGTCTCTTCTTGTTCCAAATGAATTTTTGAATTGTTTTCTCTAGGTCCCTGAAGTATGCTTCAGGGATATCAATTGGGACTGCATTGAATCTACATAGCAGTTTTTGAAAGTATGGCCATTTTCACTATGTTGATTCTTCCTACCCAGGAACAAGGGATGTTTTTCCATTTTCTGATATTGTCTTCAATCTCTCTTTTCAGAGTGCTATAGTTTTCAGAAAAGAGGTCTTTGATTTCTTTTGTTAGGTTGATTTCAAGGTATTTCAGTTTTTTGGATGCTATTGTGAAAGGAATTGTTTGTTCTATTTCTCAGTGAGTCTCTTGTTCATGTAGAGGAAAGCTATTGATATTTGTGTGTTGACCTTGTATACACCTACTTTACCTAATTTGGTTATTAAGTTTTGAAGACTTTGGTGGAGTTTTTCAGGTCTTCTATATAGAGTATCATGTCATCTGCAAATAATGACAATTTGACTTCTTCATTTTCTATCTTTATTCCTTTGATTTCTTTCTCTTGTCTAATTGCTTTGGGTAATGTTTCCAAAACAGGAGTGGTGGTAGTGGATATCCTTGTCTTGTTCCTGATTTTAGTGTGAAGGATTTCAGTTTTTGATCATTTAGTATGATATTGGCTATTGGTTTTTCATACATGGCTTTTATCAGATTGAGGTAGAGACTGCCTATTCCAATTTTTTGTAGGGTTTTTATCATAAATGCATGTTGGATTTTATTGAATTGTTTTTCTGCATCTATCAAGATGATCATGTGATTGTTTTGTCCTTGGCTCTATTGATATAGTGTATTACATTTATTGATTTGCATATGTTGAACCATTCCTGCATCCCTGGGATGAATCCCACTTGGTCAGGTTATATGATCTTCTTGATGATCTTCTGCATTTTTTTTTTTGCCAGTATCTTATTAAGGATTTTTGCATCTATGTTCATTAGTGAGATTGGTCTATAGTTCTCTTTTTCGGTTAGGTCTTTTTCTGTTTGGGGATCAAGGTGATGCTTGCTGCCAGGAATGAATTCAGGAGTATTGCTTCCCTTTCAATTTCATTGAAGAGGTTAAACAGTAGTAGCAGTAGTTCCTCTCTAAACTTCTTGTAGAATTCAGCATCGAAGCCATCAGGACCCAGGCTTTTCTTAGTTGTTAGGTTTTTAATTACATTTTCAATTTCATTGGTTGATATTGGGTTGTTTAGAATTTTTATGTCTTCTTAGTTCAACTTTGGTAATTCATGCATATCTAGGAATCTGTCCATTTCTTCTGGGCTTTCCATCTTGTTGACATATAGTTTCTCCAAGTAGGTATTGATGATCCTCTTGATTTCTGCTGGGTCTGTTGTAATTTCACCCTTTTTACTCCTAATTGCATGGATTTGGGCCTTTTCTTTCCTTTTTTGGGTAAATTTTGTTTATTCTTTTGAATAACCAACTCTTGGCTTCATTGATTTTTGTATCGTTCTCCTAGTCTCCATTGCATTGATTTCTGCTCTGATCTTTATAATTTCCTCCCTTGTATGAGCTTTGGGTTTATCCTGCTCTTCTTTTTCTAGAAGCTTGAGGTTCAGCATCAGGTTGTTTAATTGGGGTTGCTCTGTTTTCCTAATATAAGTATTTATGGCTATGAATTTTCTTTGTAAGACAGCTTTCCTTGTGTCCCATAGATTCTGATATGCTGTTTTGTCATTGTCATTTAATTGTAGGAACTGTCTGATTTCTTTTTTACTTTCCTCTGTGACCCATTGGTTATTCAAAAGTGTCTTGTTCAGTTTCCATGTGTTTATGAAATTATTGCAGTTTCTTTTGCTATTGATCTCTAATTTCATTGCACTATGGTCTAATAATATACAGGGGATAACTTGAATTCATTTGCTCTTACTTAAATATGTTCTATGAGCAACTATGTGGTCTGCTTTGGAGAATGACCTGTGTGCAGCTGAAAAGAATGGGTATTCTGATTTTGTGGGGTGGAACACTCTGTGAACATCTTTTAAGTTCACTTGTTCAAGAGTTAGATTGAGTTGTAGTATTTCGATGCCTATTTTTTGTTTAGTTGATCTATCTGTTTGTGACAGTGGCATATTGAGGTTCCCCCACTACTATTCTATTAGTATTTATTTGATTTTTCATGTCCATTAGTATTTGTTTTATATAGTTGGGTACACTAGTGTTTGGTGCATATATGTATAGGATTGTCATCTCTTCCTCTCGGATTGTTCCCTTTACAAGGGTGCAGTGTCCTTCTTCGTCTCTCTTAATCAGTGTTGATTTGAAATCCACTTGATATACACAGAGGATAGCCACTCCTACTTTTTGGGAGGTTTCTGTCACATGGAGTATTGTTTTCCACCTTTTAATTTTCAGTCTATGAGTTTCTTTTTGAATTAAGTGTGTTTCTTGTATGCAGCATATTGTTGGATCTTGCTTCTTGACCCATTCTGCCAGTCTATTTCTTTTGATTGGTGAATTGAGACCATTAACATTGATGGTTATAACTGACATGTATTGACTTATTCTTGTCATGACTTTTTCTTTTTGTTGGATTCTCCCCCTTTACATTTAATTTCTTGTTGTGCCTGATGGTTTCATTCTGCTGGGCTTCCTGAAGTTGTGATCCTAATCTTTTCCTAGGACACTGTCTAAAATTTTTTGGAGTGCTGGTTTGGTAGTCATGAATTTACTCAGATGCTCTTTGTCATGAAACTGTCTTATTTCTCCACTGATTTTGAAACTCAGTTTTGCAGGGTACATCAATCTGATTTGGAGGTTGTTTTCCTTTAGGGCTTAACATACTTCACTCCAGGCTCTTCTTGACTTGAGGGTTTGTGTTGAGAAGTCTGCTGTCATTCTGATGGGCTTTCCTTTGTATGTGATTTGATTCTTTTCTCTAACTGCTTGTAGAAATTTCTTCTTCTGTTGGGTTTCTGGAATCTTAGCTATTATATGCCTATGTGTATATTTTTTTGATCATGGCTAGTTGGAGTACTATATGCCTTACTTATCTGTACATCAAGTTCTCTTCTCCTGCTTGGGCAGTTTTCTGCCATTACTGATGTGAACAATTTTTTTTTATTCCTGTTGCAATCTCTTCTGTTTCTTCATTGACTCTGATCAGTCTTGTTATTCTTCTTTGCATCACGTAGCAGCTGGTGGGTTGATTTCTTATGGTCCTTTACTATTTTAAAGAACTTTTTCTTTTCCTGGTCACTAATTGCAATCTTCTATATCTGAAATTCTGTCCTCACATTGGCTCATTCTTTTGTGTAAACTTTCAATGGAGTTTTTAATCTCCTGTAAAGCTGTTTGCATCTGTTTTATGGATTCCATTTATTTCCTATGTTGGGATTCCACCATGTTCCTAAGCTCCTCTATGTTTTTATCTGTGTCCTCACTAGATTTATTAATCATGTCTTGCACTATGGGCACAATGTCTGCTGTTATCTGAGATATTATGTCTGATTTAATTTTTTTCAGATCCTCTTTTGTTGCCAGTTCAGGGACTCCAGGTGGTTGAGTATCAAATTGTTCCATCTTTTTTCCCTTTGGGGTTGCCTAGGTGACCTGGAAGTCTGTTTTTGAGACTTGTTTATGTGTCTTCTCATTTCGGTGGGGGGTAAGGGGTGTGTGGTGCTGGAGCCCACTAAGCTCACCTCCTTGGCACTGGGGGCAGTGGTACAGCAGCCTGGAAAGCTAACTTCCTTGGTGCTGTGGGCAGCTCTCTCCTTCCATTCTCTTTTGTAAATCTCTTTTCTCTTTCTCCCTTTCCTCCTCACCCCTCCCTTGTATCTCTTCCCATTTGCAAAAGTTCTTCCTATGTTCCAATATCTATCTTCCATTTTGCTTCTTATTTGCCCTTTGGGTTTGTCACAGAAAAGAAACTATGTGCTATTTAAACTTGTATGCCTGATTTATTTCACTAAAAATTGTGGTCTCCAAGTGCATCTATCTACCTAAAAGTGTCTCATGTTTATCCTTTGTTATGGTAGAATAGTACTCCATTATATATGAATACCACCATTCATTTGTTGATGTGCATATCAATTGCTTTCATAATTTAGCTGTTATAAATTGCACTTCTATAAGCATGAGTATGCATATATGATTGGCATATAGTGCCTCTAACTCTTTGGGGAAGATAGCTAGAAGGAGGATACCTGGGTCAAATGGAACCTCTAGTTTTAGTTTCTTTCAGTAATCTCTATGCTGATTTCCATAGTGGTTGTAGCCATTTATACTCCCAACAACAACATCACTTATTATTGGTTGGTTTCTTGGTGATAGCCATTCTTTCTGGAGTGAGATGGAATCTCAGTGTTGTTTTAATTTGCAATTTCTCGAATGTCCAGTGATTTTGAGCATATTTTCATGTATTTATTTGCTGTTTCTACTTCTTCATCTGAGAGATGTTTTTTCATTTCATATACCCATTTTTGGATTGGGTCTTTAAATTTTGGAGGGTCTGATTTTTTTTGAGTTCTTTATATGTTCTAGGTAGTAGTCCTTTTTCTTAGGAGTTGCTGGTAAAATGTGTTTCCCAGTCTTTGAGTTGTTTCTCTACTCTTTAGTGGTTTCTTTGGCTGTGCAAAAGCTTTTAAATTCTAATTTGATGTGATGCTAGTTATTGATTCTTTGTAACATTTCCTGTACAATCAGGGTTTTGTTCAGAAAGTCTTTGCCTGTGTCTTCAAGAATTCTACCTATTTTATCTTCCAGCAGATTTAGTATTTCTGTTGTAATACTTTAATCTTTGATACATTCTTATTTTAGTTTAGTCCATGGTGAAAGATATGGGTCTAAGTTTAATTTTTGGTGGAAAGCCAGTTTTCCCAGCACTGTTTATTACAGAGTCTTTCTTTCTTCCAGTGAAAGTGTTTCACCCCTTTGGCTTTGACTATAGTATGTGTCAAGTCATGTATTTGTTGCTGTGACACGATACCTGAGGAGAACAACTTATAGGAGGCTTATTTTGCTCATAATTTCAGAGATTTCAGTATACAACTGCTTCTATAACATTTCTAGGCTGAGGTAAGGCAACTTATCACAATGGATAGCTGAAGCAAACTGAAGCCACTCACTTCGTGGCAGAGTGGACTTAGAGAGAGCAAGGCACTGGGAATATGTACACCCTTCAAGAACAGGCCCCCGAGGATGTACTTCCTCCTAGGAGACCCCACTGTTTCTTAATATCCCATTAAGTTATGAACCCACCAGGGGTTACTCTCTTAATGAGCTCAGAGCCTCCTGATCCAATCACTTCCCACAGAAGCTCTGCTGCACAGGGGACCAAGCCTTCCACACGAGAGCCTTTGGGAAAATGCCAGATGTGAACAGTGACAAATCCCACCTGAGCCCATGAAGACTTCCATGAACCCTGAAACCCTGAAGCTGTGCATGAGGTTTCCTACACAGGCTTGTGTGCACTTACCCAAGAAGAAACTTTAGCGATTTCATTGGATACTCAAAGAGGAACCTTATGAAATGATTTTAAGAACTTTTGGTTCAAAATAAAGGTTTTGAAGATCCTTGGGAAGAAAATGAGGAACTTACCTCCACAGTGAATTTTGTTTTTGCTGTGTGTTTATGCTTGTGTGTGTTTCCTGAAACTGGGATGCTCAAGTTTTTCTCACATAAAGATTTTGTTTGTTTGTTTGTTTTATTACAACTAGTCTGGCCTAAAGAAGTGAGAAAGGGCAAAGGAGTGGAATATAACAGCCACCTCCTCACAGAAGACTGATGGTGCCTTCTAAAATGTCAGCCTCCATTACTCTTAACTACCTGATTCACTCTTCCTTTTAGCATTCATCATGGCTGGCCATTTTATCTCCTGTACATTTGTTTATAGTTTGTTTCCATTTTAGATCATGCACTCCAGAAAGAAGGGATATGGGGATATTTTTGTTCTATAAACTGGACCTTCAGTCAACAATAAGTGAATAAAGACAGCAACATGGAAGCTGGCAGGAAGGAAGATCTTTGGTGAGACCACTTGGTGTGGCCTGCATGAAGGTGGGCCTCCCTTTCTTACAGCTCAGACACTTCCTGGAATGAAACTAATGCTATTTTCACTCCTCTCCATTTTCTTTCAGAATTTGCAGAACCACCAAGGGGCTCCTTCTAGCCCTTCCTCAGCACTATTTCTAAGAAATTGGGTTTTCATGGTGCTAAGAGCACAGTTATTGTGGGCTCAAAATTCATATGTTGGGATCCTATCAATACCCAATGCAACTGTATTTGGAAGTAGGATCTTCAAGGGGTAGCTAAATTCAGACCAGGCCATTAGGGAAGGCTCTGAGCCACTGTGGCTGGTGTCCTTATAAAAAGAGGAGGTCCAGGCACAGACACATAGAGGAAAGATCTTGACAGGACACAGTGTGGCTGTCTATAAAGCAAGAAGAAGGTCTGAAAACAAATCAGCCTTGTTGATACCTCAGTCTCAGATGTCTAGCCTTCAGAACTATGAGAAAATAGATATCTACTGTTTAAACCACCTAAACTGGGGCACGTTGTTACAGTACCCTTATTGAATTAGTACACAAATATGTGAGCATTTAGGGTTTATGTTCAGGCTCTGTTTAGGGTTGTGTCCTCCAGACAAAGAGATGACAATGCTGGTCCTCCCTAGTGAAGACAACAATTCTCCACAGGTGGTCTTGAGACCAGGAGCACTGGCTGATGTCAACAGTGAACTTGCTAGAAATGGAAATTCCTAGGTCCCACTCCTGGGCATGGAGCCCAGGAACCTGAATTGGATCCCCACCTGTGCCTCAGACATGAGAACATCTGAGGATCGTGGGTGGAGAAGTCATCAAGTGTGAATTTTATCTTTATGAAATTAGCTCAGCCATTTCACTTGCCACGGTTCTAATCAAGTGTTCCACGAGGAAAACAGCAAAAAGCACATTATTTGGTGGCTTCCTTAAAAAAATACATTCAAGGCTCTCTAGTATTGGGGCGGACAATGAGCTCGCTGGGAAATGCAATGAGATATAAGCAATCAGCCTTTGAAACTACACTGCTGGTAACTCAGTCAAGAGAATAAAAAATAATTAGCTTTTTCCTGAAGGAGATCAATAAAAAATTGAGTTCCATTGCAGTGGGATATTCTAAAACTCTGATGCTCCAAGCCTTGTTTAATTGCAGGGTTCTGGGTGCCCTTGCACAACGAGAGTCCTACGCTCCTTCGCAGAGGAACACAAACTCAAGTCTGAGGCTGCATGGTTTTTTTCCACCTCTAGGTGCGCCATCTAAATGAGCGATTATGCTGACAGAATTCAGAAGTCCTGGCAAGGTGAAAATCCAGTGCAGGCAAAACTTTGCAAATGGAAAAGTTTGAAAATGAATGCTAAGTCCAAACATCTATAGATTCATGGGACTTTGTTTAGCCCCCTTGCCTCACAGTGTTTTTATACAAATGAGCTACATTGCCCAGAAGACTTTAATTTTGCTTCTGCTTCTCACTGGTGGCAGAAAAGCCTGGAGGCCTCCTTTTCAGGCCCACAGGCATGTGGAATCAGCACCTTCTCCCTTTCTGGGGTCCTGGACAATTCTAACCCCTCATTGCCCTGGTTTTACACACCACCTGTACCAAATCCACCCCACAGCATCAGCCCTGATGTTCCTGACTCATTTTGCTAATCAATCTGGTGATTTCAATCTGAGTATTTTGTAAGCAACTGAAATTTATGTCTTAGATTTCTGCAATATCAATAATGGTCACACTTCCATAATTTCAGTGCTAAAGGACTGCTCTGTATTTACCATTTCCCATGTATATGTTATCGCTCCTGTGACATTTCCATTGATTCAATGATCAATTTAGTCAATTAAATCTAATGGTAACTCTTCAGTCCTGTTGTTCAGCCTGAACAAAGGGTTTGGCAGCCAAGAACCGTGGGGGAGGGGGGAGGAAGATGGAGAAGGAGAAGGGAGAAGGGAGAAGGGAGAAGAGAGGAGCTGGGGACAAGAATACACCCTTCAGTGACCCACCTCTTCTGACTAGGTCCCACCTCCTAACAGTGCTCTGTTCCACTCTGAACTCAGTCATGGATTAATCCATTGATGATGTAGCACCCCTAGGATCCAGTTAGCTACTCAAGTCTACCTCTGAATACATGATACTTTGGGGGAACATTTTAGAACTAAACCATAAAAGCATTTTATAACATCTATCAAGGCAATCACAGTACTCTGCAAAAAATAAATGAACAAACAATAACAAAAATCCCTCCAGACATCTGTCACCGCTCTCATTGTTAGAAACCCAATTCTCTAGAAGCGTGCAAGGTCGATCAGGGTTGCTGCACCCTCATCTTTCATGCTGCACTGTTCTCTCCTCTCTCTTTTCCTTTTTTTGAGGGTTATTCCCGAGGGCTTTCACACTTCCCTTTCCTCCTTCTGCAGCCCTCTTCCTGCTGGGTCATTCTCTCATCTTCTTCGGGGATCGGTTCCAATGCCTCCAATGTCACTGCTGTACTCACACCCAAGCCTCTTTGACCTTCCTATTCCTATCCTCGGATTTACTTTCCTTCTTAGCCCTACCAAGACATGTACCGTATGCTGCACTAATTTTTCTCCTATACCATCTGCTTCCTCTGTTAGATTATTGACTAAACAATACCAGTGATTTTGTCTGTTTTGTCCATTGCTGAACTTTCTGAATCTAGTCTGATGCCTGACAACTAATAAATGTTAATAATAAATGTAAGATAGGAAGAAAAAGTCCAAAGGGGTAGGGGAAGTGGGAGGGGTAGGGGGAAGGGAAAACAAATGTAAAATACAAGCAACATTATTAAAATCGATTGTTAAATCAATATTAAAATAGATTAATACAATTAAAATATTAATTGTAGAGTTAAAAATCTATAATTAATATTTGTTAAAAGAATGAATAAATGACACAACAGGTTAATTTTCTTCTCTAAATTTGCCCCTTCTTCAGGCCACATTGAATACTCAACCTCCTAGTTCCTGAATGCCCAGCAGTTGTGCTTTGCTTTAGCAGCTCCTTACCCCAAAGCACCAGAAGGTCACCAAGTCCTGATCAGTTTTTCTCGTGAATTAGTTTTTAATTCATACCTCCTGCCCATTTCCACCAGTTCAGTCTCTCTTCAGCTTAATGGAATGGCACAGACTCCGGGAGTGGAGCTGTGAGAGGTGGGAGAAGTCTGACCTGCAGCTCCCCACCCAGCTGCACTGAGGTGCCAGGATCCCCCAGCTGCCTTCCTGGCAGCTCATCCTACCAGTACTGGGGAGTGAGTGTAGTACTTGGAAACATGGAGATTTGTGTGACTGGCCACTTAGTTCATCTGTTACACCACTGACCAAGTCGAAGGAGGCCATTTGTTTAGGTAAAAAATAAAAAAAGGATTTATTCAAAGCCAGCTCCAAAGAGATGGAAGGGCTCATCTGCCTCCAAACACACTCTCACATCTCACCATGTACAGGTGGGAAGGGTCTTTCATACTAAATGACAAGGGGAGGGTCACAGAGGGTCAGTGCAGAGCTCCACACTTGGTTTAATCTTCCCCCTTTCTGTGGAAAGGAAACTGGGCTCCAGCCTCCTGGCAGGGAGGCATCTGCATATTCTGTTCCTGCTTTTGGACTGAGGAAAGGAAGGGGTGTTGGTCAGGTGCTCAGCAGGAGAAAGTTTGAAGAAGTTGCTTATCTGTAAAAAAAAGTCTAACCTTTATAGCTCCAATTTGGCACTGCTGGATACACTGGGATTCCTGTGGCCATTGGAAAAAGGAGCTACTTTCAGAAGCTAAGAAGCTGGTGTCCATTTCTTTGGTTGGCTTGGAGCAGAACTCTAAGGCCTCCATACCTCAGCAGATGGTGTCTGAGATCTGATAAGATCAGAGAGAAAGACCCCAGAGTCTGGACTTGCCCAGCCTTCCACAGCTCCCTCATAATGAAAACTGGAGGGCAAGGCTGTCATCTCATTCCCCCAGAAGATTTTAGAAGAGAGGAAGGAGTATTCCAAGATCAGGATGGAGATATAGAAACCTTCTGAAATTCAAGAGGTGCAAACTCTGTGTCAACGCCTCCTCAGTGGTGTTTTATGTGATGGGAGTGAGGTAACACTAGGCTTGAAGGCAAATGTCTATGGAGGTTAGATCATAGGATTTTAGGGCTACAGTAAGTGGCTGCTCTTCTAGTACCACCCACCTATCAACAGGTAGCCAAGGCAGAAGACAGAAAAGAGCAAAAAAGCAGAATTGCAGAGCATTCCAGTAATGGTAGCAGAAGCCATCAGAGTCAAATAAGGAAAGAGAGAAATGAGGCCGTGAGGTACCATGCCACAGAGGTTAAAAGCAAGGAGATCTTGGGAAACTCTGAGGTACAATAACCTGGAATTGCATGTGTTTGATCACCATACAGGGGCTTTTCTTAGAGCCCAGTCTGTTGATTTTAAAAAGGTAGGTGAGAAGAGATGCCAAACACTAAGTGTGGATGCAAAAGTGATACTTCCTGCCCTCTTCATTCCATCTCTCCATTTTTCTTCCCTATTGAACACAGGCCTTCCAGGGCCATGAAGGCAAATGCTTTGGACAGATCGAGTTTGCAGGCTAGATGGGAGCACAAGGCCCTGGAATCCCTCCGTGAAGGCAGCAGCCCTCACTGCCAGTGCTTGGGGCTGGCCCTGCCCAGCACCTGTCACAGTTCCTCACAGACACTGGGAAGGTGATGAGATCACAGCATCTCATTTGGTGAAATTACATTTAACAAGGGCAGTAATTTGAGCTCAGTCAACAAGGACTTAGCTCTATGTGCCATCAAGTGCAGAGGAAGGAACAAGTCTCCAAATCTATGTGACAAGCAAAGATCAACTCATCACGTGTCTGCTATCCAGGCCAAATTAAAAATGGAAAATAGGTAGATCTTAAATAAAATGGGTGTGTGATGTTTGCCATCTCTACCAGATGACTATGGCAGAGTGGCCAAGCACTCATCAGGACAGTCTGAAGTCTAAAGGGACAATGCATGCCTTTCCATGATAGCCCCAGACTGCCAGTCTGAATGCTTGGTGACACATCTGAAGGTTACTAGATGCCATTATGCTGACAGTTTATACCTATCTCCTTGGAGCTCACTAATCATTGCTCGGTAAAACTTTACCTGAAAGAAGGTAGGTAAGTTTTGTGACAGAGATGGGACCTTCCCCCTTCCCTCCAATTCATAGACACCATAAGGTTTAGCGATTTAGCGAAAAGATTTCCAGCAAAATGCAAAATTTTCAAATTACCCTTGGACATCATCCAATCATCATCTGATTATGACACCACTCAAATATTCCCAGTGATTTGTCTCTGGAAGTTGGGAATAAGGTTGATTTGTATTTTTATTTCTTTATACTTTTCTGGATATCTCAAAAACATTTTTTTAATAATTCTTTTATTGGTGCATTGTAGGTATACAACACAATTACATTTCTCATTTGGAATTGTACCTTTACATAATGCACCTTGGTTCTTATTTTTTCCCCATTCCTAGCCCTCCCTTCACATCCTCCACCCTTCCCTATTTACAAAGACTTTATTTCCATTTTTTCCATTTCTCAGCATTTTTTCTTTCCCTTCTTTCCTTTCCCCTGTCCCTCCCACTACCCCTACCTCTTTGGACCTTTTCTTCCTATTTTGCATTATCAATTAATCATTCTGATCATTGGTACATTTTAAGTATACAATATAATGACATTCGTCGTTGGAAATTTGCAACTTTACATAGTCCCTCTTGTTTCTTATTTTTCACCCTTGCCCAGCCCTCCCTTCAACCCCTCCAGTCCTCCCTATTTACAAAGATTTTGTTCCTATTTCTCCATTTTCTCATATTAATCCCATTCCCTTCTATCCTTTCCCCTAGCCCTCACACTTCCTTCCCCTTTGCCCCTTTTCTTCCTATTTCACATGACCTATTATACATTTAGTCCTTATTTACACTTTCAGTTTCTCACACCAGAGAAACTATTTGGTATTTACACATGTGTGTCCTATTTATTTCATTTAAGAATATCGCCTCAATATGCATCCACTTACCTATAAATGTCTCCAATTTCTCATTTTTTATGGCTGAGTAGTACTCCATTTTATTAAAAAAACACATTTTCTTGATCTAGTCTCCAGTTGATGGACATTTGGGCTGTTTCCAAGCTTTAGCTATCACAAACTGTGCTGCTATGAACATGGGTGCACATATATCACTGAGGTATGATTCTTTTAATTCTTTGCAGAAGATCCCCAGCAGGGGAATATCTGGGTCAAATGGGGCTTCCAGTCCTAGTTCTTTGAGGTATCTCCATACTGATTTCCACAGTGGTTGCACCAGCCTACACTCCCACCAGCAGTGGAGCAGGGTTCCTCTTTCCCCACAGCCCTGCCAGCATTTGTTATTGGTTGATTTCATGATAGCAGCCATTCTTTCTGGGGTGAGATGGAGTCTCAGTGTTGTTTTCATTTGCTTCTCTCAAATGACCAGTGATGTTAAACATTTTTTCATATGTTTATTTGCTGTTTCTACTTCTTTGTGTAAGAAATGTCTGTTCATTTCAGATGCCCATTTTCAGATTGGGTCTTTAAACTTGGGAGGTCTGATCTTTTTAAGTTCTTTATAAATTCGAGATAGTAGACCTTTGTCTGAGGAAGAGCAGGTGAAGATTTTTTCCCACATTGTGAGTTGTCTCTTCACACTGCTGGTGGTTTCTCTTGCTGTGCAGAAGCCTTTTAATAAGAAGAGATCCCATTTGTTGATTGTTTGTGCTAGTTCACAGGCAACTGAGGTTTTGTTCATAAAATCTTTTCCTACACCAATGTCTTCAAGGGTTCTACCTAACCTCTGTTCCAACTGGTTCAGAGTTTCTATTTTAATATTTAGATCTTTAATCCATTTTGATTTTAGTTTAGTGCATGGTGAGAGATATAGCTCTAGTTTTAATCTCTGGCAAGTTGAAGCCCAATATTTCCAGCACCATTTATTAAAGAGTCTATCTTTCCTCCAGTGAGAGTGTTTGACTCCTTTATCAAAGATAAGATGGCTGAGTGTGTCTGGCATTGTTTCTGCATCTTCTAATCTGTTCCACTGATCCTCAGGTCTGTTTCTTTGCCAGTACCATGCTGTTTTTGTTACAGTAGCTTTGTAGTAGAGTTGCAGGTGGGGGATTGTGATACCCCCTGCCATGTCTCTGTTTTCTAGAATTGCTTTTGCTCTTCTGGGTCTCTTCTTGCTCCAAATGAATTTTTGGATATTTTTCTCAAGTTCTGTGAAGTATGCTGCTGGGATCTCAATTGGAATTGCATTAAATCTATATAGCAGTTTTGGAAATATGGCCATTTTCACTATATTAGTCCTTCCTACCCAGGAGCATAGGATGTCTGTCCATTTTCTGATATCATCTTCAATCTCTCTTTTCAGAGTGCCATAGTTTTCAGAGAAGAGGTTTTTGATTTCTTTTGTTAGGTTGTTTCCTAGGTATTTCAGTTTTTTGGATGCTATTGTGAAAGGAATTATTTGCCCTATTTCTCTCTCAGTGAGTCTGTCATTCGTGTAGAGGAAAGCTATTGATTTTTGTGTTGATCTTGTAACAAACTACTTGACTGAATTTGGTTATTAAGTCTAGAAGACTTTTAGTGGAGTTCTTGGGGTCTTCTGTATACAATATCATGTGATCTGCAAATAATGACAATTTGACTTCTTCATTTCCTATCTTTATTCCTTTTATTTCTTTCTCTTGTCTAATTGGATAATGGATAATGCCTTGGATAATGTTTCCAGAACTATATTGAACAAGAGTGGTGATAGTGGACATCCTTGTCTTGTTCCTGATTTTAGTGTGAAGGATTTCGGTTTTTGACCATTTAGTATGATATTGGCTGTTGGTTTTTCATAGATGGCTTCTATCAGTTTGAGGTAGAGACCATCTATTCCATTTTTTGTAGGGTTTTTATCATAAATGCATGTTGGATTTTGTCAAATGCTTTTTCTGCATCTATGGAGATAATCATATGGTTTTTGTCCTTGGCTCTATTGATATAGTGTATTACATTGATTGATTTGCGTATATTGAACCATCCCTCCATTCCTGGGATAAATCCCACTTGATCAGGGTGTATGACCTTCTTGATGATCTTCTGCATTCTATTTGCCAGTATCTTATTAAGAATTTTTGCATCTATGTTCATTAGTAAGATTGGCCTATAGTTTTCCTTTTCGGTTGGGTCTTTCTCTGCTTTGGGGATCAAGGTGATGCTTGCTTCCAGGAATGAATTTGGGAATATTGCTTCCCTTTCAATTTCATTGAAGAGTTTGAACAGTAATGGCAGCAGTTCCTCTCTAAATGTCTTGTAGATTTTAGCCATGAAGCCATCAGGGCCTGGGCTTTTCTTAGTTGTTAAGTTTTTAATTACATTTTCAATTTCATTGGTTGATATTGGGTTGTTCAGAATTTTTAGGTCTTCTTCGTTCAACTTTGGTAATTCATATGTATCTAGGAATCTGTCCATTTCTTCTGTGTTGTCCATCTTATTGGTGTATAGGTTCTGGAAGTAGGTATTGATGATCCTCTGGATTTCTGCTGGGTCTGTTGTAATTTCACCCTTTTCATTCCTAATTGCATGGATATGGGCCTTTTCTTTCCTTTTTCTGACAAGGTTGGATAAGGCTTTGTCAGTTTTGTTGATTCATTTGAAGAACCAACTCTTGGCTTCATTGATTTTTTTGTATTGTTCTCTTAGTCTCCTTTGCATTGATTTCTCCTGTGATCTTTATAATTTCCTCCCTTGTATGAGCTCTGGGTTTGTCCTGTTCTTCTTTTTCCAGAAGCTTGAGGTCCAGCCTCAGGTTGTTTAATTTGGCTCATTCTGTTTTCCTAATATGTGTATGCACTGCTATGAATTTCCCTCGTAAGACTGCTTTCATTGTGTCCCATAGATTCCAATATGTTGTATTGTCATTGTCATTTAATTGAAGGAACTGTCTGATTTCTTCTTTCATTTCCTCTGTGACCCATTGGTTATTTAGAAGTGTGTTGTTCAATTTCCACGTGTTTATGAATTTTTTTGAGTTTCTTTTTCTATGGATCTCCAATTTCATCACACTATGGTCTGATAATATACAGGGGATAACTTCAATTCCTTTGCACTTACTTAAACATGTTCCATGTGTGAGTATGTGGTCTATTTTGGAGAATGACCCACATGCAGCTGAGAAGAATGTGTATTCTGATTTTGTGGGGTGGAAAACTCTGTAAATATCTGTTAAGTTCATTTGTTCAAGAGTTCCATTGAGTTCTAACATTTCATTCCTTATTTGTAGTCTAGCTCATCTGTCTATTTGTGACAGTGGGGTGTTGAGGTCCCCCACTACAATTGTATTAGTGGACATACAACTTTTCATGTCCATTTGTATTTGTTTTATATTGTTGGGTGCACTAGTGTTTGGTGCATAGATATTTATGATTGTCATCTCTTCCTCTTGGATTCTTCCCTTTACAAGGATGTAGTGTCCTTCTTCATCTCTCTTAATCAGTGTTGGTTTGAAATCTACTTGATCTGCAAAGAGGATAGCTACTTCTGCTTTTTTTCGGGTTCCTGTTGCATGGAGTATTGTTTTCCACCCTTTAACTTTCAGTGCATGAGTTTCCTTTTGAATTAAGTGTGTTTCTTTTATGTAGAATATTGTTGGATTTTGCTTCTTGACCCATTCTGCCAGTCTATTTCTTTTGATTGGTGAATTGAGACCATTAACACTGATGGTTATAACTGAAACATATTGACTTGTCATTGCCATGACTTTTTCTTTTTGTTGGGTTCTCCCCCTTTACATTTAATTTCTTGTCATGCCAGATGGGTTCATTCTGCTTTGCTTCCTGGGGTTGTGATCCACAATGTCTGTTCCTAGGATATTGTATAAAATTTTTTGGAGTGCTGGTTTGGTATTCACAAAGTTCCTAAGGTGCTCTTTGTCATGAAAGTATCTTATTTCTCCATCCATTTTGAAAGATAGTTTTGCAGGGTACATCAATCTGGGTTGGAGGCTGTTTTCTTTTAGGGCTTGGAATATGTCACTCCAAGCTCTTCTTGTCTTGATGGTTTGTGTTGAGAAGTCTGCTGTGATTCTGATGGGCTTTCCTTTGTATGTGATTTGTTTCTTTTCTCTGACTGCTTTTAGAACTTTCTTCTTCTGTTGAGTTTCTGGAATCTTAACAATTTTATGCCTATGTGTAGATTTTTTTTGATCAAGGCTATTTGGAGTCCTATATGCCTCACTTATCTGTATGTCAAGCTCTTTTCCCTGCTTGGGAAGTTTTCTGCCATTATTTCTGTGAAGAGATTATTTTATGTCATCTGCACTTTCTCCTGATTCTTCATTGAGTCCAGTCAGTCTTATGTTTTTCTTCTTTGCATCATCTAGAAGCTGCTGGATTGCTTTATCATGTTCCCTTATAATTTTGAAGCAATTTTTCTTTTCTTGGTCACTAATTGCAATCTTATCTTCTATATCTGAAATTCTGTCCTCACATTGGCTCATTCTGCTGCGTAGACTTTCAGTGGAGTTTTTCATGTCCTGGAAATCTATTTGCATCTGTTTTATGGATTCCATTTGTTTCCTATGTTGGGATTCCATCATGTTCCTGAGCTCCTCTCTAGATTTATTAATCATGTCTTGCACTAGGGGCACCATTTCTCCTGTTATCTGAGAAATTATTTCTGATTTCATTTTTTCCAGATCCCCTTTTGTTGCCAGTTCAGTGGGTCCAGGTGGTTGAGTATCAGAGTGTTCCATCTCATTTCCCTTTGAGGTTGCTGTAGGTGATCTGGAAGTCTGGTTTTGAGAATTATTTACGTGTTTTCTCATTTCGACTGGAGGGGGGTTGTTGGTGCCTGCAGGGATTACCTCCTCTGAGCTGGGAGAGGTGGGAGAGGGGCCGGGAGCAGCAGTAGGGATGGTGGCCCAAAAGTCCTTTCCTGTGGGCTGGGAGCAGCGGGAGGGATGGTGGCTGGGAAGCCCCTTCCTCTGGACCAGGAGCAGTGGGACTGTGGCGCAGAGGCCCCTACCTCTGGGGTGGGAGCAGCGGGACTCAGTACCATGGCCTGGTGGTCTGGTGTCCTCTGCATCTTTGTAATGTGGAACCAGGTGGCTGTACAGAAGGGGGGGGGTCCAGTGGATTGTTGCTGGGCTGTGGGCTGGTTCAGCATGTTCCACATAACTCTGGACCTCGGTAGGGCATGCGCAGACCTGCTTGTCTGCAGTGGGCTGGTTCGGCATGATCCTGTGACTGGGGACCTCGGTAGGGCATGCACAGGCCTGCCTGTGTGCAGAGGGCTGATTTGGCATGTTCCGCACAACTTGGGACCTCGGTAGGGTGTGCGCAGACCTGCCTGTCTGCAGCAAGCTGGTTCGGTGTGTGCCGCGCGACTCCACAAAAACTTTTCACTAATTTTGTATACTATTTTTATAATCACAAAATAACTACATTCAAAAGGAAGGTTGGAATTATAAGACGAAATGAGACACTTCTTTTCAATGAGGAGATAAAGTTGATAAGACATAACCACAGTGACAGAGTAGGCTTAAGGGTGGCTGCCCCACCACATCTATGGGCCTGTCATCTAGTCCTACACCATTTGTAGTTCTGTGAGGACCAGCACCCCCTGGTTTTCTTTCCTCACTCTGTGGAGAGAAGTCAGGTGGCTTCTGGAGGATCTGTCATCCCCATGGCCCTGCAGTTCTGGCTGAGTGGGTCTGTCTGCTAGTCACACTGTGCTGATAGCTTCATCGGCCCCTTGCCTGTCTCTAGCTGCATGGAGAACAACAGCATTTCACCCCAAGGTTCTGTGCCAGGTTAAACAATCTGCTGACTCTCACCCATCAAACTCCTCCAGGGCTGCCAAAGCTTTCTGCAGGTGCACACCCTTCTGTGCTACCCATGGGGCCTGCACTGGATGACAGAAAGCACATCTTCTTAGCTCCTGATGGATGAAACAGGCACAGTCCTGACCTGGCTTATATGGCCCTGTATTATTCATCCCAGTTCGGAATTTCAGGCTTCCTCTGATTCCACCAGACCACACAGTTTCCAGTGTAATCACCTCATCTTTGCTGCTTTTTCATTTTTTTCCACCAAAAACATGGGCTTTTTGGGTTGTTATCCATTTGAAAAATTCCCATTCTTCCTCTGTTCCCAATATTCTCAACTGTCTCCTGATCCAAGAGCAGCCCCTCTTTCTTTTGGACTCACTGCCTTTTGTATGTGGTGGGTTCCTGCCTTTCAGCTCTCTGAGTGTGCATTTGCCTTCTAATATTTCTAGGCCTTATAATTCACACATGTGTACACAAATATACACACAAAAAAACAACTATTCATTCATCTGTACACTCCCAACACCTAGTCACATAGTAGTAGCTATTCTCAAAACATTTGATGAATGAATAAGTGATTTCTTCTAGAATGTTTACAAATGCTACAAAATTATGCATCCCAGCTTAATCACAAATGGAATTTGTTTATTCTTTTGTTTTTAATGCCTTCCATTGTTCTTTAATTTCTGTTTGCTTTGTTTTGTCTGTTTTATTCAAGGTAAAAAATAATTATAAATTTAAGCCAATAAATATGGGTAACTATTTGCCATTCTATCAATAAACATGCATGTTTTTCACCCCTGTTTTGAAGCCAGCTCTATATTGGATTCTGGGGAGACACATCTTTTATTAGGCAAGAGGGAGAAGGAAGACATGCACTAAGGGGAGTAAAGCAGGAAAGACTTGAATATGTATTTGGTTGGGATAATAAATAAGGTGGGCCAAGGACCATGCCTTTCACATGGCCCTGTGTGCAGGAGTCTGCGTTTGCAGACTTGGAAGCCTGGTTTCTTGTGGGCAGCTGCCTCTCACATAGCCAGGACAACTTGTGCCCAGCACACTGACTTCTTTCGGCTAGGACTCTCAGCCCAGCATACTGATGTGTGAGGTGGACAATTCTTTATTGTGGAATTGTCATAGGCACTTAAAAAGGTTAGTAGCATCTGTGACATCTCCCCTCCTTCCTGTCCCTATAGCTTCATTGTGGCAATTAAAATCATACATATTTAGGGTACAATGTGATTATTCTGTAATGTGTGCAATGTGTAATGATCAAATGAGAGTAATCAGCATGTCTACCTCCTTCAACACTTATCATTTACATTAGGGGTCTTTGAATTTTTTTCCTATAGTTCTTTAGAAAATATAAGCTGTTATAAACTATTGCAACCTTGCTACATTTTTCTTATGGCAGAGAGAGAGAGAGAGAGAGGATCTGAGACTAAGAGTGAACATGCACTATGTGTTACAAGGAGTGTGGGAATGTAACTCCTAAAGAGACAATATTTTTACATTGTAAATAGCTAGTATTAGAAAAATGAGGAAAACACACTATTCATTGTCTATTTCCTAGTGTTTATTACTTATCCAAGATGAACCAGTAATACTCTAGTGATATTAAAATGGTACCCAAGGCCATTGAATATCACTTTGAATTAAGCTTTGAAAATATTCCTAGCAACACATTTAATTAACTGGGATTCTTGGTTTATATTAAATCTACATCAACTAATATTAAAAACATATATATTGAGGCTTAACAGCTTCAGGAGGGCTCAGGATCTGATTGTGGTCTTATTCATTTCCATGTACAGGTTCATTGAATCTTTCCAAATTGAGCATTGGGGACTGGAACATTACCACTGATTTGGAAAGCAAAGTGGGGAAAATTAAGTTCTTGTGTAACAATGTTTATACTAAGCAATGTTTATAATGAGCTATGAAGAGGTTGGGGGATTTTGCTTCATTGACTGTTATATTCTTCCTCCTAATTCAAAATGTCTGGGTCTCATTTCCTTAAGCAAAGTCAAGAAGACCGCAGAGATAACATGACTACGTGGTGATGCCTTTCTTTATTTGCAGGAGAAACTCCTGCCTCCAGCAAAGTTTAGCTCAGTAGCTAAAAGCTTCACCAAGGCCATCTTTTTCAGATTTGAGCTTGGAGGAAGCAAATGAGGCCAAGATCTGGAAGTAATTTGTCCACTCCTACCTGTGATGAGGTAGGCATTTGAGTTTGAGCAGGGATTATCATAACAAGAAGACAGTGGTAGATGAAATACACTGGTGAAAGAACACTTCCTTAATGTTCCATCCAAAAAATAGGTTAGATAGCAGTGTATGTAATCTGAGCTCTAAAATCCAAGTTATATGTTGAGAACCCTCTCAAAATAACATTAATATTTTGCTTGATTGTATAACTTCATATGACTCATCACACTTATTTGCTGTCATCGACAGCTCATTTATAATTTTTTTGTTACTGGTATCTTCCCTAAAATAGTAAAAGATTCTAAAATATTGAATTAGAGGAGGGAGTGGAGAATGTGAGATTTCAGACCCCACATTTCTTCTTGGGCCCCATGCTCCCTGTCAGAAATCCCCTCACTACTTCCTGGGAGTGCTCCTCAACCTGCCATGCTCACCCACATGGGTCCCTAGTAGGGGTCAGTATCTAGCTTTTGAGCCCATGTTGGTCACTACAGACCCATTTCTGGGCATATGCCCACTTGTGAGGATGTAAGAATGTTATAACACTGTCTGTAGGAAAGTTTTCACATCATCCTCCACACTCACTCCAACAGCTTGCTCTTCTCCCCTCTTCCAATAGATGGCCCATCAGGAAGTTGTCCTAGACCTGGACCATTCTACAGGCCCTGCAGGGTTTAGTATAATTGAGAAAGAAAATCCTAAACACCCAATCCCGAATGTTTAAATTCTAAAATATTCAAATCCCTAAGGTTTAGATTCCTGGAAATGACAGTTTTGAATGAATAAAATCCAAAATGTGGAAATCTTGAAAGCCAAAATCCTCCAACTGCAGGCAAGGAATTTTGGATTGAAAAAAAGGAGGAGCTGTGTAAGAGAGACAGAAAGCCGAATTCCAGGCAAGGCATAAGTGCATCCTCAGTTGTACACAAGATAGCTGCATCATGTTAAGTGGAAAGAATACCCAGAAATCTGGCAAAGTATCTTAGTTACTTTCTCATTGCTGGGACAAATACCCAACACCTAAAGTTAAAAGAGGAAAGGTTTATTTCAGCTTAGTTTGTAGAGATTTCAGTCTATAGTCAGCTGGTTCCCAGGCAGGACAGGATTTCAGAGAAGCATCACAGAAAAAAATAGTCCACAGCAAGCAGCCAGGAGGCAACGAAGCAGTCAAGCAAGCTTCCCTTTTCCTGTTATCCCATCCAAACTACAAGCCTTCTGGGTGGTGCCACCCACACCCAGGGTGGGCCTTCCCATTATCCAGGCCCAGAACTATCCTAACCACTCAGTGGACTAATCCGGTTATCACACCCTAAATCTATTTCACACAGCCTGAATCCACATTCACAGATCCTAGGTATAGCTACCTCTGAAAAACCTCACCTATGAACATATGAGGCTTTGGGAGATCATTTAGCACAAACACAAAGCATTTCTCTGGGTATGTCTGTGAGGCTGTGTGCTGATGGATCAGTGTGTGCATGTGAGTGAATGACAAGGGGAAGACTGCCCTTATTAGGGCTGGGCACCTGCAGAGAAGGAGTACGAGAGACAAAATGGTCTCCTTCTGAAAG
Organism: Heterocephalus glaber; assembly: GCF_053883595.1. Lineage (NCBI taxonomy): Eukaryota > Metazoa > Chordata > Mammalia > Rodentia > Bathyergidae > Heterocephalus > Heterocephalus glaber. The sequence continues at coordinate 42,442,239 of NW_028258308.1, forward strand.
CTGGGACAGAGTTCTGTGCTGCTGCCTTGGGTATCACAGCCCCAGGCTTTGAACTCCAAGACTTGTATCAACCCCTGCTACATTTGTTTTATGTATTTTTCCAAATTTGATTTTATGAAAGTGCATCTTGTGGAGCATAAAAGCATTACATGGGTACATACAAGTGTTGGAGCTTCCTCAATAAATAGAGATGTCCTTTATGTACATGCTGCATTTGTGAAAGATAAAAATGTCTCAATATCTTGGCTCTTTGGGTGACTACATATGTGGTTTATGGTCAATCTTGTCAAAGGCAGGCTGTCCATCCTGGCATTTTAGGTGACCACAATTATAAAGTTGGGTGTATGCGATTACTGACCATAGTGATGCACAATTATACATTTCACATTTTAATTTATTTATTTATATTTTTTGTCTACTTATAACTCATATACCTATGCAATGGTCATGGGTGTTGATGTTTGCAAAAATACATTGTTACTATTGCCTTTTTATTGTGTAAAATGGCCTATGAAGTATCCTATCATGTTTTTATCTTTTTCCAATAAATCACCTTTTAAAAATATAAATAAATGCCTTAAAGAATTTTTATAATTACTTTTTCTAGAATTATATCACCAGCATTTTAGACCTGAGGGATTTTGCTCTCTCAGGACTTCAGCATTCAGGACTATGGTGTTTGAAATTGTGTCTTTTGAGATCATGGTCCACATTCACACTCTGACAGGCTGCAATTACTTAAAAAACAAAACAAAACAAAACAGTGTCTGTGGGGTTTTCCTCCTGATTACAAGGGACAGCACATTTTGTGTCAATAAATTACTATAAACCAACTTTTCTCTTTCTGAGTAATGTTACTCCTTCACTACTCATAAATCAGTGTTTTGCCTCACGCAGACTGGGAGGGATCAATTTGGTATTGTACGTGCAGGTTTGGCAAGTCCACCAGCATGCACAAATGTCTGCCAATGGCACTTGTCTGCCAATTGGAAGAGAGGACACAGGCAAACTCATAGTATTTTTTTTCCTTTAAAAAATAAAACAGAATTACCCAATACATTGTATCCAGTGTAACATAAAGCAATCAGAAAAATTGAAGGAATATTAATGGCCCTTATCAATTATTATTCAAAAAAATTGTCATTCTCATGTCTTAAGAGACAAGATAAATGCCCTATGTGGGTATATTTGTTCTCTAAAGAAACAGAACCAGTAGGAGACAATAGATAGCTGATAGATAGATAGATAAATAGATAGATAGATAGATAGATAGATAGATAGATAGATAGATGGATTGATTTATTATGACATTTGGTTTACTTGTCTATGCAGGCTGAGGAGTCCTTTGATATTCTGCCTGTAAGATAGAGACTCCAGAATCCAGTGGTGTGATTCAGAGTTCCAGGAGTTGAGAACCAGAGGAGAAAATGGTGTAACTGTTGATGACAGGGAGAAAGCCTGAGCAAATGGGTGTTGCTGATCTATGTGCCAGAGAACAAAGGTCCAAAAATCCAAGCTCCTGTAGTTAAGGGCAGGAGAGGAGTGCCCCAGGGCCAGGAGATAGAGAGAATTGGCCTCTCCTCTGCTTCGCAGTTCTACCTGGAGGCTCTCAGTGAGTTAGGTGACCCCTGTCTACATCAGTGAGGGTGCATCTTCCTTGTACAGGCTAATGATTCACATGCTGACCAGGAACATGTTCACACAGGCATGCACACACACACACACATACACAAACACGCACACACACACGGAAATATCTTATTAGTTATCTGAGCATCCTTTAGCACAATCACAGTGACACACACTGTATAATTAATCATCACAGTGGGATTCTGAGAGATTCTTGCCCACTGAAAGATTTTGCTTTGGCTAAGACTCATTTTTCTTGGTTATTTCTTTAACCTGGTGCTTTTTTTCTTGACTTTGTATGAGAATCAAAACACCTCATTATCTTGATGATAGCCATTCTGACTGGAGTGAGATAGATTCTCAATACAGTTTAATTTGCATTTCCCTAATCACTAAACATGTTGATTATTTTTTCATAAACTTATTGGCCATCTGTGCCTTTTTAAGAAGTGTCTGTACATTTGACCAATTACTGATTCATCTATTTGATTTTTTTGTGTTAAATATTTTAGTCCTTTATATATTCAAGGTAGTAACATTAATCCGCTGGGAGAGTAGCTGTCAAAGATTTTCTCCCATTCTGTCTGCTTCACTTTGTTAGTTGTTTCCCTAACCGTGCAGAAGTTTTAAATTTAATATAGCCCCATTTGTTGATTCTTAGTATTATTTCCTGTGTTATTGGAGTCTTACTCAAGAAATTGTTTTCCAGGCCTATGGCTTCAAGTCTCTCCCTTATGTTTACTTCTAGCAGTTTCATAGTTTCAGGTCTTACCCTTAGATCTTTGACCCATTTTAAATTGATATTTATACATAGTGAGAAATATAAGGATCTAGTTTCAGTCTTCTACATATAGATATATAGTTTTCCCAGTTCCATTTGCTAAAGAGGCTATCTTCTTCAACCTGTTTTTGGCTCCTTTGTCAAGAGTCAGATTGCTATAGTTGCACAAGTTGTTCCTGTGTCCTCTATTCTATTGCATTGGTCTGTGTATCTATTTTTGTGCTGGTACCATGTTGGTTTTGTTACTGTGGCTTTGCACTATAAACTGAAACCAGCACAAAGTCTAGGGCCATCTCTGATTTCTCATATTTTTCAAATCCACATGTAGTTTAGTACCAAATCCAGTTAACTTAACCTTTAAAATGCATACAGAACATGATCACTTTTCATTGCCTCTACTAGACTATCTAGTACAAACCATGCCATTTTTTTCCTGTACCCTTCTTAGAGGTCAAACTGTAGTCTAGAATCCATGCAGCAGCCTATAGAGGGTTTAATAGTGGTCCCTGAAAAAGCACATTATTTTCTAAACCCCCAGAACCTGTGAATGTTATTTGATATGAGAAAAAGAATCTTTGCAGTTAAAACTGAGGTAGGAATCTCTGGATGAGATCATCTTGCATTTTCACAGTGAGTCCTAAACCCAATGAAATATATTTCTTAATAGGTACCCTGAGGAGAGACAGGAAGAAGAGAAAGATGAGATGACAGAGGTAGAAACTGGAGTAATGCACCCACAGGAGCCTCAACATCCACCAGAAGAGGAAAAAAAGAAATTTCCCTTAATATCCTCAGAGGAGGTACAGCTCTACTGACACTCCTTTTGAAACTATTGGTCTTAGGAACTGTGAGCTAGTGCATTTCTATTGTTTTGTACCAAGTTTATGGAATTTGTTGTGGAGGCCCTAGAAAATTAAACACAGACCAAGGAACATTTCGTGATGACCAACCTTGTGTGTCCTTCCAAAATCTTCCACCTCAATCTTGAAAGTAAGTTTCCTCCAGCTTCCTTCTTAAAAGTTAGATGGGTCTCCTTTAAGAGAGCCTGATAAATATGACACAACATCAGAAGGAAGTGCTTTTTGTCACGCACAGGAATAACATCAGACTGCCATGAGCACCAGGTGAAAATCAGCTACTCAGAGAGAGCCAGTAGGCCAACAATGATTGGCCAGAGGCAAGATGTCACCAGATGTTTCAGAGGCAAGGCTGAGGGCCAGCCAGGACAAAAAAGAGAGTGTTTTAGTCACTTCTCTGTCACTGGGACAAAATACCTGACACTCACAGTTTAAAGGAGGAAAGGTTTATTCTGCTCACAGTTTAGGTGGGTACAGTCCATGGTCAGCTGACTCCAAGGGAGAAAGAGCATGATGGAAGGGCCTAGCAGAAGAAAGCTGCTCACATCATGTAGGCTGAGTAGCAGAAAGAGAAGGGAGGAGCAGGGACAAGGCTACACCCTTCTAAGGCATGCCCTCAGGGACTGATCTCCAACCAGGCATCACTTGCTAACAGCACATTCACCTACTGAACTCATGAATGGATGAATCCACTGATGAGTATATCACTTTCATTTTCCAATCACCTTCCAAACACAGGAGACTTTGGAGGGCCTTTTTGGGTATAAACTATATTAAAGGGTAATGAGTACTAACTTGTGGCTATTAAGAAGGTGTCAGTGAAGCAAGGCCATGTTTCACCCAGTGACTCTGCTGCATGGACACTGGTATCATTTTAGGGCATCTTTGAAGATTTATCTTAGGCTTTTTGGGCCAAGAAATTACAGGAACAGTTTCACACCGTGGTCTACAGTTATAAAGCCCTTTATTTTACGTGGCTTTACTGAAACCTAACAATTCCCCAGGAAGGATAGTAGAAATGTTCCTTGCCCCCATTTTTATTTTATATTTGAGAAAATGTAAATTCAGGGAAGAAAGTGTCTTGTGTGAAATTAAGCAATTCTAAGAAATTAAGCCAGAGCTCAATCCTGGTGCCTATATTATTGTTACTTTTTTAAGGCTATCCCAAATGTGTTTCAAACTTACTACTTCAAGCCTATTCAAGTCCTTATTTTTAAATAGAAACAAACAAAAAAAACACAAAGAAGATATCTTGAGGCATGCAAAGTCCATCTACCATATTTTGTTGGTTTTATTCTAGGCCAATTAACAAATCAATACTAAGAATGAAATATCCTAATTAAATACATTTTTGACATTCCACAGGAAATCCTACTTGGAAAAGACAATATTTATTTTCCCAATCAATGAAATAGGTCACAGACACTGTAGCTCAACTATAGACTTTTCATTGTGAATCTGATTGTAAAATATTGCTAGTCAGACCGGAGGTGAAATGTACTCAGAAGGAAAGATTTAAGATGTAAATATTACCTGAAAGTCATTTGTAACTCTTAAAAATATGCATAAAGTTGTTTTAAGTTGTTTGCTTTGTATCTAGCCTCTGAGTAGACACTGGAGGGAGAAAGGGTAGAGAACAAAAATGTTGAAATTCTTCTAGGTTCCAGTGTTAGAGCTAGTAACTGTGGTCTTCTTGTCATTTCTTTGAATCTTCATCACACCCTACTTGGTTGGGTTACTTATTACCTATTTAAGATAAAAAAACCAAACAGGTGTCAAGAGGTTGAAGACTGTACTCAAGTCATCCAATTTATAAATGGCCAAGAATCTTTTTAAATACTCTATTATCACATACGTTTCCCTTCATCTTGGGTTGCACCATGGACATCTTATGGAAAAGTGAGAATTTCTCCTGAAGATCCTATTGAGGGTTTTTCTGTAGGAAACAGTTCTGCGTGGTCTAGGTGATCTCTCTTGTCATGGAGCAAGCATTGGCAGCAGCTATATGTTGAGTAATGACTATGGGAAGTGAGAATGTGCCAGCTTCCTTAGCACTATTACAACAGAGTTCTTAATTAACGTGTCAATGAAGTCAATAATGAAGTTCCCCATTGTTTTAGAAACGAAACCTATTTGATTACTTCTTCCTTTGGGACACTGTGGCCATTTGCAGTCCTGGAAGTTTGATATTGAATTCTAAGACTGCTCTCTAGCCAATTACACTTTTAAAATGCCCTTTTCCTTATGCTTGTACAGTTGAGCAAGATTTCTCCTGGGTTAACTCAGTCAATCCTGTGACAATACTGAGGTAAACAGCAGATGAATATTTTCATGTTTCAGATTACTAAATTGAAATCCAGAGAATTTAGTAATCTGCATAGAATCACACACATAGTAAAGAGTACAGGAAGGACTTGAAATCAGATGCTTGACCTTTATTCTGATCCCCTTCCATTCTTACCTATCAACGCTCTGCTCCCACATACTGTGGATGTTATTGGAATGAAGCCACAGTGCTCTCTGAATATCATATCTTGCTCTCCAACCAGAAAGTGAAACAGAACAAACATTTTACAGTCCCAAGGCCGGTGCTAACCCTTGGCATCTATTCCTATCCTCGCCCTGTGTGAGCCTTTCTTTATTCATAGCCAGATAAATAACTCTAAAAGTATTTGATCCTATTTTTTTTTCCTGCAATACTTCAACAGACTTTCACACTGGCTGTGAAACATGAATTCAGACAATTACTTTAGAGTTTTCATCAGAAGGTGTCCAGTACCCTGGGAAAGCAGAATACTCTTTCCTCCTCTCCCCATCTGCATACCTATACACTTTCAGACTTTCATACATACACGATCACTCCTTCCTATGTCTTTCTATATTAAGCCTATTTTATCGTGAAGGAACCATAATTGCTAAGCTACTGATTTAATGTTTCATTTCTACACTGAAAAGTAACTTCCCCATTAAATGGCAAATCCTTCATCTCAAAGGTTGAATAGTACAGCACTTACAAAAAGACTTCCAACTGGTTACATTTAAGGTCCTGGAAAACAACTGATCCCAGAATATCTACAGGCTCAAGGCCATGATGTATTTTTGTTTGATATGGAATTGGGAACATTTTCACTCCTGCTTTATTCTTGCCTCTTGAAATGTGGCCCTGTGGACAGGGACACATGAGCTTGCAAGCCACAGTGGCACAGAGCCCAGCCCGAGGGACTGCAATGAGTTGTTGTCCTCATCGTCATTGTCAGGCTGAGGCTTCCTGTACGGACTCTGTCTGTGGACAAGCACACAAGACCAAAGGCTGGGTTCTGACACTATGTTCCCATCACAAACTCTTTCCTGAGGAAAGGTTGCCAGGACAGGAAAGAGCAGTTCCCTCTGCAGCAGGACAGCAAGCTGACTGTCATTTCAGTGCGTCTGTGGGACTTGCCACCTCTAACTATCCTCAGCATGCTGCAGCCTCTCCTGCCCCTCCTATTGCTTGTAAGGCTCATTCTTCTTCCTCCTCTACTTTCCTAATGTTACTTATTTTCAACATTCAAAATTTTAATCTCTGCTTTCTAAAATTTCTTCCCAAGGTGGAAAGAGTGCTCTGCTCCATGGAAATGTAGCTGCTTTCCCCAGTTGTCTTATTTTCAAAAAGATAATAGGAATGGAAATGTTTGGTGGTACACAGTTACTGTGAGGCAACTGGGTGAGGTGCCAAATGCCTATAAATCCAGAATTCCAGAGGCTGAGACAGAAGGATTGCCCCAAGTTTGAGGCCAGCCTGACCTGCATAGTGAGTTCAAGGCCAGCCTGAACTAAATAGTGGGACTCTATCTCAAAAAAAAACCAAAACAAAACAAAACAATTACTGTGAGAGTCTCTTGGCAACTCATTTCCCCATGTGTCTCTGAGACCCCAGTAGAGTAACCATGATTATATGTTCATGCATGGAGTTGACTCAGAACTCTGGATGTCTAACCCTGACTACCTGTGTCAATTTCAATACCCAGGTTTAAATGACCTCCCTCATCTTTTGAATTGTATGCTATGCTTTTCATGAAGGGACCAGCCATAGACATCCCTCATAGGAATTCCAAGAAACAAGCAGGAATTAGGTGGTTTTTCACACCAAACCAAATTTGGTGAGAGTGAGTCAAGAAATAAGAGCTGACCACCTTAGGAGAAGGACTGAGGTCTCAAACCACTACTCTAAGACCTGGTGCAAATCCCCATCCATGCCAATATGTTGAGGCTCATAGATGTAGTGGAAGGAGCTCTTAGTATTAGGAAGATGTCACTAGAATAAGTCAAGATGGAAAGTCTAGAAAGGTAGCATAACCTAGAAACAAAGGGCATCTTGGGATAATAGTTAGCAGGAACTGGACAGCCTGCCCTCTTTTATTAAAATCCTGCTCACCTCTTCTCTCAGATGTCCTTGACTCATCATACAAGGAACTCTCCTAGCATTTACTGCCTATTCCACAACTTTGGTAGTTTTAATATTCACTTTTCTAGTTAATCTTTCATATTTATTTTACTACATCCTGGTAGCTAAATATATACTGGGGATCCTACTTGGTGTTTATTGATTTCTACAGAGCACCTAGCTCCATTGCAAGTACATAATGAATATTTCCTAAATAAATAAATATTTGCCTTTTTAACACTGAAATCTGCAGACTCTCCTGGCTGCTGTTATATTCAATGCATTCAACATAGTGGTTGGCTCTGCTTTTCTAATACATAGGACAATACTTTAAGCTGTATTCCCTCTGATGCAAATGGGTTTGTGTGAATTCATTTATACTACTTCATGAGGTTTCCCCTGTGACTAGTAAAGTAAATTTGCAAGGTGACCTCCCAGGGTTATAACTTGTAAGAAAACTTTTGCTTCGAAAGAGCTAACTTAATATAATAGACTTGGAATCCACAACTTTGGCCTTTTAAATCAAATGCATTAACCATCAGAAGCACATGAGTCCTGATCCATTTCACTTTGGTTTAGTTATTTTTCAATATAAAAGAGTCCAATTTAAAATATACCAACAGATGTACTCAAAACAAGAGACACCCTCTCTCTTCTTGTACTCATTCCTGTATTATTATATGCCTCTTAGCAACTTAGACCCAGCATTTCTATAGACCCCAGGAGTGTTTCATTTTGTTTTGTTTTTTTGTTGTTGTTGTTTTGGTACAGGGCTATGGCTAAGCCATGGGACCCAGGGACGATAAAAAGCACACTTTTCTGTTAGTTCTGAACAAATTAAGAAGTTGGACAAAGAGAATTGGGTGCTAAATACTGATAAAATTGAGCTGGAAAGAAGCAGATTATATACGTGGGTATTCAGTTTCCCTAAGATTGAAGCCCAAGTTAGGCAGAGTTATATACCTCCAAGGGCCATGCTGGATCAGAGAAGACCTCAAAATCCTCTGACCTCTCCTGATGCCTGATGGGCCAGAAGCCACCCATGGCAGTGAACCAAGGAATATGACAGGAGACAAGGCAAGTAAGGCTGTTTGTTCTTCACAAATTTCCCAGTCCATTTATTCATGCCACTTGCAGACAAAGAGAAGAAGTCAGGAATTTTATTACCCTCTAAATTTATACTAGGTGTAATAGAGAAACTCTACACTCCCCAAGAAGATATATCCTAGACTAGTCTTGAACTGAAAGTTACTGAGGTTCAAAACAGCACTAATTTCCTTGTGTCCCCAGCAACTTCTATTCACTGAATCAAGTTCAGAGCAGTATTTAATTTGGGACTAAAGGTTTCAAGAGAAAGCATATGCTAGATTCCCAAATGGGAACTATAGGAAAAAATGAGATTCATGTTTCCATTCCAACATTTGGCTAGAAACTCATACAAACAAGTGACAGTGGCTCGATGAGGTCACTTGGAATTTGAACCCTACGGCAGAACTGTATGGTATAAGAATCAACTGGAGCTTGAAAATCGCTGATTTTGAAGGACTAGAGCTCTAGTTACTTGCTATGTCAGCCCCAATCTGTGGTTGCTGGTAAGCAATACTTTAGTTTAAAGACTAAAACTTCCTAAATTAATTGCAAGAAGTAGGAAATAGAGCATGGGTAACTGACTTCCCACTTGTTTATGCCAAATCTGTAGTTGTTTGTTTTGATATTCCAACATAGTGTGAATATTCTTACCCTTAGCAAGTGAACACCTTCCATGTGCCAGGCATTTTGTTGAAGGACATATCACTTTTAACTCACTTATCTGCTTAAGAACATTTTTGAAAAATGGGGGCAACAATTCCCAAAAGAGCAACATGAAAATATTTCCTCAAGGCACCAAGCTGATAGTGTGTTAGACCTAAGATTTGAGTCAGGGTCTTGCTGGTTCCAAAGCTCATTTTCCCCCACCATGTTAGGCTTTTGTCCCTAAAGTACTCCAATGGGTTGGCCATTCAAGTCCTGCCTTGCTTTTTGGGCAGTGAAGGAGCTGGGGTGGGCATCGTCCCAGCCTGCTGGGTGCTGCTTGCTGATCTGTGAAGCCTCAAGCTGGGGTGAGGAGTAAGGTAGGTATTCCTGGCAAGTGTGGAGCTTCTGAAGAAGAGATTCTGCTAATTGTCTGCATCCAAAGAGGTGAGTCTGATGGCACATCTGTCAGGTCGCAGCCTGTTCCCTGATGGCCCCATCACCCTTCCCATATGTTCCTAGTTACTGAGTTCTCCATCTGTCCTCTTCCCTCTATTCCTTCTTTAAACAATGACAAAGCAGTTGGCCAAAGACATTTGACATAGATTGTCATGAGTGAATGCAGGGATTTGGCATAAACAAATGATTTTAAGTTTTCCATTGAGAGCAGGTGATGCAGGCCAGGGGAGGTCAGCAGGAGAAATAACTCAGGGAGATGTGACACCCCAGGTAATGAATTTGTTCTCCTCACACTGATAAATCAAATAGGAAATCGCTCTGGACTTGGGTGTTGGTCAAGTTAATCTCAGGCTTGCCTTTCTCTCAGTTTGTGGATGCATTTCCTTGAATTAATTTCTTTCCCAGGTAGGTCTTAAATAATATGTTTCTGATCATAAAAGCCCAGGAGTAAAATAATTTATTTCAAAGGAGAAAGAAAAATCACATTCGATAATAAATGCAAAATGCCAGGAAATTAAACCAACCAAAAAAAAACCTGTCTGTTAAAGAGCTCTAGGGACAGAACATCACTGGGAAGACAAGAAGGCCCCTGAGAGGAAGCCAAGGTGCTCAGGTGCTGCAGGGGAGACTAGGCAGGTGGCCTGGGGCTTCCCAGCAGGACGGGACAAACTGCAGAAATAAGGCTGTGGAAAAAAAACCTTGAAGTGGAAAAGAAAATTTCTTAAATATTTTCCTGCCTGGACTTTTCTGCCTGGTAGGTAGGATGAAGCTCTGAGTCTAAAATAAGCTGATTTTTTAAATTAAAAAATTAAATATTTATCGTTGTGCAGTATTTGTGCTATTCTTTATGCACCTGTGTTTGAGAACTGAGATTCCTACTCATTGCATAATCAAATAGAAAATCCAAAGCTTCAGAGTGATTATAAGATGGAAATCAACCTATGTGAAAATAGTTGTATTCTCCAATATGGAAAGAAAAAATACTTTGATATAAATGAAGGCTAGGATAGAAATAAATAGCTTTAAGACTAAAAATTCTCAAATTCACCTTGTAAACAAGGCAGGCATCAAGGGCTTCTGAGGGACATTTTTCTAGGATGTGAAGATTTCTTAATTGTTTGGCATGATGGAAGCTTACAGGGTTAGGGTGTTCACTTGGTGTTTGCTAACCCAGAGTCAGGCAGTGTTGTGAAGTGGAAAGGCCTCTGGGAGGCAGGAAAGGGACTTGGTTTATTGCGGGCTCCAGCTGAAGGGCCTTTGGCAGGAAACTGGGGCCTCATTTTCCTCATCAGTAAAGGAGAGGCTTGAGTTAATTCACTGTCAAGCAACCGCATATCAACTGCAGGGGAGTGGACTGGGCTACCCCAGAGAGAGGAAAGTCTCATCCTGGTATTGTTTAGAATTACACCAATGCATAAAAAGGAAATGGACTCATTCCTTTTTTTTTTTTTCATCATTTTTAGGTTCTTTCTAAAAAACACTCTCACTCACGGCCCATGCCAATCTTGGGAGACTCCCACCCTTCCTTTTTATCCTCCTGCCTCAGAAGACTCTCTACTCCTGAAGTCTGCGATTTTTCTCTCCCTCATCAGCCACTCTTCCTCTTTTATTTTCCTCTTAGACTGGGAAAAATCAAAACCCAGGACTGCATTGAGTTCCCAGCATAGAGATGATCTTGCAGATTGGCAGGGACAGCGCAGCTGCTGGCCTGCCAAGTGGAGAGTGTTACTGAAAGACGTAAAATACTCCATGCTTTTGGTAACATGAAGAAGTGGCCTGACAGCCTCTGCCAGCTACGCAGAGGTGGTGACAGCTGATCCATTAGGCCTCCTAGTTTCCGGGCATTTGGCTTCTTGTTGGTCCCGTGTGGCGTATTCAGAATCTGGCCTGAAGTATTAATTTGCAAGCTGCTAAGAGCCCTGTGAACTTGTCTAAATACAGAGAAATATGAGTCGACTCATTTTAAAACACCCTTTCCTTGTTTTGTTGAATTCCCTGCAACGAGTCTGGTATTTTCACAGAGCTTTGAAGATGCTTCTTCTAATCCTCACGCCTGACTGGTGAGCCCTGTTGGCCAGGAGAACCCTAAGTGCTGAGAGGCAGCCCCACTGACTTTGTAGCTGCCAAGGCCACAGGGAAGGGCATGGAAGGTGTCCACAGACAGAAACCTTGGAAGTGGGTACTTTCCAGTCAGCTACAAGTCTCCACTCGCCTTTCTTTTGACCTCCCCCAGGACCTGAAAACAATTTGTGCAAGGTTTATTGTTTAGAGTGGAGAAAAGGAAAAAGCAAGAAAAAATTAAACTCATTCTCATTTGTCAACTTCCAACCTAGCTATTCTTTTCTGCTTCCCTTTTCATATCCTACATATTTCAAAGTGTTTGTCTTGGGAATTCCATTTGCCTGTGAGGTAGACCCTAACTCATCTACCAGAATGCTCAGCCTTGAAGTTACCTTCTCTTCAGTCCCTCCTTCTTTCAGGGTCCTCACAGATTCTCACACCCTATGACCTCAGAGCCTGTGGTGAGCACTCACACACATGGAGAGGTGAGGCCTCACTGCTGAGCCTGTGACACTAGGACCCTGAGGGAACCTGGAGGCTGAAGGATGTGGGAGAATGGAAGATGAAGGAAATGGCACATGAGGCAGCACCTCCTCTCACCTAGGAGAGAAGTGTGACCTAGACTGGGGTCTGGGGCACCATAAAACCCTATGGTTGGAGGCTGAGAAGGAACCAGGGGATTATTCAGTTCTTGAGGCTGGTGTGGTTTGCAGAACAAGCCATTCTTTAGGGAAAGATTTTACAGCCAGAGCCTCTTTAAATAGGTTAGCATCCATATTCAACATGTTTTTATTGAGCTTCTCTAATGTGCAGGCAATGTGCTAAGTACTTGCCAGACACAAGAGGCCAGATTTCTCCTCTCGAGAAGCTTGTACTCTAGGGTAGAAGACGGACAATTCAACAAGTGGTTACTAAGTGGGACACACGTGTATTCCCAGACAGAAAGTAAAAGAGGCTATTGAACTTGTTAGGCTATTGAACTTGTTAGAAAATGAGCAAAAAATTCTTAAAATGTCTCCCACTTCAAAACATGAGATTGAGAAGAATCTGATCCAGATACGGCAAAGCTGCATGGCCTTTACTGCCTGAGGCCGGCCTTGCTCTGGCCAACAGCTAGCCTGCTGGGATTGGCCCTGGGCACATTTAAGATCAGCTTCTGTAGTAGGCACCTTCTGCCCTGGGCTCACTCTGCCTGCCAGCAACACATTCCCATTGGCAAGGTGGATCTGTGCTTATTTCAACACAGACAATGGGTAATTCCTCCCGCATAGTGGGGCCTCTAAACGCATTTTTGAAAAAAATCAACATAAACAATGTTCTCAGTGTTAGTTGTTGTGAATCAAATATCTTTCATCCAGTGGAGATTATACAGAAGGACAGAACAATGCTCTGTGGACTCTGCCCACTTCAGACTCTTGGATATTGGAGCCCAAGTTTGGTACAGAGGATTCAACATGGTTGTTTTCACCTGGGGCTACGTTTCCTTATTTGAATTATTGGTTGAGATTGTTCAGAGTCCACATCCAGCCTCTGCTGTGCCCAAAGCTGGTGCACTTGCATTGGGGCTGGAGGAGGAGGTGGCATGCCCTTTTGATCCATGGGTCTGACACATTTCAGATGGTCCCTCAGTCAAACCTTGCTCTCCTATCTCACAGGGAGAATAGTGGATCAAATCCAGTTTTTCATTTAATAGACTGCCTAGAGTTAGGGGGTTAAGTGACACTGTGGTGCATTATTTAGTAGTAAAGCCAAACCAGAACCGAAGCTTATAGTATTTTTATTGTGTTTCCATGCTTTGGGTTCTGAGGCAGGAAGAGGGCAGGTGAGGAAAAGGTGGGACTTGCTGGTTGTGCCCAGTGGGATGCAGAACCTCTGTGCTGACTGCATAATAAGTGAAGGGCCTGTAGTACTGCTGCTGCCAGTAGCTGATCCCAGCTGGTCTCCCTGCCACCAGACACCCAGGCCACTCTGCTGGAGCTTTACAGCACCTTGGGGCTATTGCTGCTGCCACTTCCTGTGCCTGCCAAGCTTAATAGCCAGCTGATGTTCCCTGTTGAGCAGCCAACTGGGGTGAGCTCTAGGTCTCTAGAATGGCTGGTGTTGGACACAGGAAGGAAATGACCCTTGGGGAACCTCTGTCTCTACCCCTCAGAAGTCCTTCAGTTGGAACTAGACCAGCCCCTGGACACCTGAGTCCTGACAGTCTGGCACTGTCAGCAGACCACAGGGACACCTCTTTTAGAAAGTGCCCAGCAGCAGAAACCAGGGTCTCCAGATGGGTTGGTAACACTTCTGAAATTTGGTGTCAGTAATAGAGCCCTTTTCTTTTGACCTGCTTCACAAGAGAATTTAGGAGACTGAAAAAAAATCCAGGAGTAGAAACGAAAAATTTGAGAATATTTTATTTTCAAGTTAGGAGACTTCTATTTGTATTTTAAAGGAGAAAATATTTAAGCAAATGAAATTTTAAGTCTGAAAGTGTGAATTATTCAAAATAGATGGATTTGCTGCTGATATCTAGCTACCAAATTGTCGCCCCATCACCAAACCCTCAGCGGTGGGAAGCTGAGTTCGACCTTGCTCAGGAAGGGCAGATGTGTGTCCTGCAGTACCAGTGCATCCCTGCAGACTAAGAGTGGGTGTAAGCCCTCTGATAACTTGAAGTAAGTGGAGAGGCAGAGGAGAGAGGGACGGTGTGGACCCAGGGAGGAAGATGGAACCTGGCTAGCTTTTATCTCATGTGACAGTTTGGGACATGTTCCCCAAAAGTCTCTATATAAAAACTTGGTCCCCACAATGGCACAATGGAGGAATGCTGTGAACCTCTAAGAGGCAGAGCTATAAGGAGATCATTGGTGCCTGCAGAAGGGATTGTGGAATCCTGTCTCATTCTCTCTTTGATTCATGGCTCATGATGTAAGTTGTGGCCTCCACCACATGTTCCTTCCATGATGTGCTGCCCTCCCAAAGCCATAGCCATATGATCTGTGAGCCAAAATAACCTTTTTCTCTTTATAAGTTAATTGTCTCTGGTATTTCATCATAGCAATGAGAAGCTGACTAATACATCTACTTTGCATCATTTGCCCAAGGCTCCTCCAGTCTTAATAAGATTATTTCAATAATCCTTCCATGGTCTACAGTGTGGGGAGGGAAGTAAAACCATAGCCTAGGGGCCAAGTCTAGCACACTGACATTTTTTGTACAACTTGCAAGATACCAAATACTTTTGCAGTTTTAAAAAGCTGCAAAATACCAACTGGATAAAAATGCTTCATGATATGTAAAAATGATATGAAACAAATTTCAGTCTTTGTAAATAAAGTTTTATTGAGCACAGCCATGTTCACTTATTTATATGTTGAATATGACTGCTTTTGTACCTCAAAGGTGAAACTGAATAGTTTCAAAAGAGCCTGTTGGGCCCATAAAACCTAATAGATTTACTATCTTGCCCTTTACAGAAAAAAGTTTGCTGGCCTCTGATGTAAGTGTTGAAATGAAGAGTCATACAAGAGCGGGATTTGTTTCTTGAGGCTGGAGTTGGAAGTTTTCCTGGTAGAAACCCCAAGTCTGAATCCATTTATACTTGGTCTTCAAACCAATGTAAACTTTTGTCCTGCATGCTTTCCCACCTGACAGGAGGCCAGCCCTTTCTCCTGCTGATACAGTGAAAGGAAGATGATTCATTGTTTATAATTACAGGGAGACAAGGCACCTCTTTTAAATGTCAGAACACAGCCCAAATGCATGAAAAAGTCCTCAGCAGGCCAATGCATTTAGGTATATTCCGAGGTTCTATATAGAAAAAGAAGGGATCAAAATGTGATATGTATATACACATGGTCATTAAAAGTGGGGGAGGACAAGGATAAGTCTGAGGAAAGAAGGCCGCTTAGCTTAACTGCACTTTATCTCCAGCTCTGGTCTCTTCCTGGAACCTCAGGTCCCCAACTGTCAGCAAAGCTGTGGATTGGAGCTCCTGTAACACATGATCTAGGACTGCGGTGGTGATCCTATGCCACACTTGCCACAGTGAGCACACAGAGCCCTCTCTTTTGGCATGCAAGCTAAGTTGCCCCAGCAGCTGGGCATTGGGTAATAGCACATATAGGAGCAGCATTTGCACTTTGCAATAAATAGGTGGGTTTGGGGTTGCAGTTTGGGCACTTGGTCTCTAAAAGGTTCTCCATTACTAATCTAGGATATGTATTTCACAAGATAAAGCACAGGACTGGGAAAGAGAAGACCTTATTTATTTCTAACCCTGCATGTCCTTGAAGGAGAATACTGTATCCATATATATGCTGTTCTTTCTTGAATAACAACTACATATATTATCTCATAAAAATCTTACAAGGCAAGAATAACTATCTCATTTTACAGATAAGAAAACTGAGGTAGAGTATCATTTAATCTATTGCCCAACTTCATAATAAGTGATGGAATCCAGATTTATTCAACTCCAAAGAGTATGATTTTATGTTAAGACACTTGAAATCTCTTTTATCTTCAGTTTCCTCATTTGCTAAAAAAGGAGACTATACTAAATTCACCTCAAGACCCTACATCAAAATAAATCCCATTGACTCTGAAGCTTCTAAAACTTAATTTTTGCCACTTACTACAGCATCAAGATGTATATTTTCTGCAGGCTGAAAGAAATCTGCTTAGGTCCTATGGAAATAACAGTGAACAAGACATTATTTTGCCTTTGTAGGACTCAGTCCTCTCCTGGCTGGCTTTCTCCCTAGATGTTGGTCTGGAAGTTCAGATAATTTTTGTGAAATGGAGTAGAATGAAGTATATTTGAAATCAAGAAAAAGTCATGAAAGAAGGGATTATTCCACAATTCTCATCATCTTTACCAAAAATTGGGCTCAGTGGTATCTTTGCTCTGAGTTTCCAATTGGATATTATTTGAAAAAGAGCTTGTATTCTGTGAGAACAAAGGAATCTGGGGACAGAGGAAGGAGGGCCAAAAGGCAAACAGAATAGCAGAGGCCTAGGCTGAGGGAGGAAGGTAGAATTGGAGTGGCAGCCTATGCCAGCAAGTTCTGGTGAAGGTCTGGCCTGGGTCCTAGCACTTTCCACTGGAAGAAGCAGCTTTCAAAACAAACGAGAATGCAAGTTAAATTACAATCACTCCAAAGATGGGACAACATATGGGTGATCTTTAACTGAGTGAAACATAACGGAGCTTTGAGGCATAACTAGGTCACATAACAATGAGACTTTCCTTACTCACATTGTCCCCAGAGACAAGGGCTCTTTGCAGCCAGCAGGTTGACAACCATTTCTCTATGTGATGATAGTAAGCAACTATCTGGGTGTAATGCTGGGCACTCACTCTTGCACACGCCTCACACACACCTTCCTTAACTGGTTTCTGTGTCTGGAATGAGTCGCACTTTGGAGCACATTCTTTCTGTGAGTCAAATTCTCAGTAATGGTCAACATAGGAAGGAGGTGAAGGAGAACGAACATCTTGCATCTAGCAACATCAAAAATGTAATAAGAAAGGGTGGAGATAGGAAGAACTACGGTAGAGCTATGCATGGAATTTTATTATTTCAGTTTTATTATTGATATCTTGCTAGGAAAATCATATGTCTTAATTTTACAGAAATGAACTCAAGTTTTCATAGTCGGATTACCACAGTCACTCTGGATCAGTGCTGTTCAGGGGAACTTTTACAAAGATGGAAATGTTCTATGTCTATCATCAGTGGCTACTGAGCACTGGAAATGTGGCTAGTATAGATGAAAATGCAGAATTCTATGTTTATTTAATTTTAATCAACCTATAACTGCATGTTGCTAGTAGCTACTGTTATCAGGCATTACAGACCTAAAGGATAAACATTACACAAATGCTAGGCACCAGAAAATTGGCTAAGGCAAATTAAGTAAATTCTTAACTGCACTATATCCTTTTGCGTGAGATCTAATTTCACGTTTAAACAGGTAAAAGCAGAAGAACTAGAAAATTTCACTCTTATATAAGCAAAGAATAGTTCTTATCTCATTTTAGGAAGAGTACCCATGAAAAGAAAATGAGAATACATTTTCTTTCAATACATGAGAATCACAAGAATACATTTTGAGATGTATGACACCAAACACAAATTTTTCATCATCCTCTATAATAATCAAAAATACATTTTGAAGACTATTGCTTAAATTATCAATAATATTCAAGAATGGGAACATTATCAAAAGGAAAGTTGAAAGATTAGATGTTAAAACAAGAAGTTGAGATAGAAAAATAGATAGCTGAGAATAGGAAGCAGTACAATTGTTAGAGAAAGTAGTTGAAGGTTATGGGCAATTGAAATGTGGTCATGAAACCGCAGTCTACATTCCAACTTCCCAAACAGTCATCACTTGAGAAACCCCAGGGTCACCTGGAGGGCAGTTTCACAGTGCCTCTTGACAATAAATAAAACAGGCAAAGAGATGCAAACACCTGGAGTGAAGATGCATAAATAGAACAGAAGCAATAACTAAATATATAGTAAGAGAAAGACATTTATAAATATAAAGACAGACCAAATGCACAAATTTTAGGGAGGTTACAGAAGGCTAATAAAATGAGTGACATGATGTCAAGAGTCAGACAGATTTTAATAAAACTTTGCATTTCTAGCATGAGCCAAAAATTCCAAGGGTTTTCAGATGATATTTTTGTTCATTAAAACCCAAGGGAAAATGGGTCACAAGACAGAATAACAAATGCTGATATTTCTGCAAGCTGCCTTAATACCATGCTCTACAGCCACTGTGTCTGAGCACAAGGCAGCACATAGAGTTCACACATCTGCAATATTTTGCTGGACACAGAACAGTCATTTTTAAAATGACAGAAATCTTTAAAGTAATAATTTAAGTACAGTAACTAAATTACCAATTGTTTGAAAGGATGCTAGCTCTTTTTTCTTAATAGTCAACATTCCATCAATAAGATCAATTCTATTTCCTCATTAAAATGTGGACAGATTGCATCTCCCTTGTTTCCTTCACAGATCATTCCAGGTAATTACATTCCTCATAAAAACTACATTTTTAACAATATTCAGAAATTAGTACAAAATAGGCCATCATCTTTCATATTTATATCTTTTATGACTGTTAAAGCTGCCAAAGAATTATGTGTCAATAAAAATAGATCAGAAAATTCCTAAGGTTAATTTTAATTCATTTTAATCTTGCTTAAAGTCCATATCGTGCTTTGCACCTAATAGGGACTTAATAATTTATAATGCTCCCCAAGCCTACAATTTCCAAGTAAAAATGCACAGTGATGAATCGAATTTTGCATATTCTTAAATATCTCTTTTCTGGAAATTTTTCTGAAATTGAAATGTGATCATGCCACTGCGATCTGCATTCCAACTTCCCAAAGAGAATCAGTACTGTGGGAAATCAAAGGGTCGTCTGACGTGAAGTAGAATTGAAGTTGAGTGAGCCTGGCAGTCATGACACACTCCAAGAACTTTTCTGAACTGTCTTCATGGTGCGCACCATTGAGCTTCCCCACCACAGACCCCGTTTGTCTCCTTAGCTGCAGACTACTGGAGTGTGGTCCTCCCTGGCTGTTTAGGAATAGAAGGTGGGGAAGAAGAGCTCCCCTGGCTGGGCCTGCTCCCAGTCATGAGGAGACACAGGCAGCAAAGAGCAGGGAGGGGCATACAGAAAAGCAGCTAGAATGTGCACTGCATCTCCTAGCCTCTGGACATCACTGCTGAACATTTGCTTCTCAGTCCTGAAGACCATAAATCTCTTCTTGAATAGGGTGAGTTGAATTAGGTATCTGCTTTTGCCACTGAAAGCGGTCTGATCAATAATTAGATATAAATGAAATGGAGAAAAGTAGACATAAATTTAGATTTTAAATTTATTATTGGTTGGAAAGAGGGGTCTTTCAGTACAATTTCTTAATTTACCACTGGAATCTACTCTCCTTGGCAGCCATCACTGCACTTGCATAGGATTTGACAATTGTGTGTTTATATACGCATCTCTCGCTAATCTTCCACCAACCATTTCATATTACTGTACAACACAGTGGGTCAGAAACTCAGGCAGAGTCTGCTGAGTGAACCCGTAGCTCCATGGTGTCCATGGGGTCAGTTGGCAGTGGCTGGTCTGCTAGGTGCAGACACACTTGGTTATGTCTGTGTGGTGAGGACAGCTTGAAGGCTGAGCTTCACCACTCCCTGTGGCTTCTGCAGCAGAATGGTCAGACCTCTTCTTTGCAGCCCAGGGCTCTCCCAAAGAGAAGACCTCAATACTGCTGCTGTGTAAGGCATGGTGTCATATTTACCATAGGCAGACAGTCAAAGTCAGCTTCAAAAAGAGGGAAGAGAGACCTCACTGATCATAGAAGGCATCTCAAAAAGTTTAGGGTCATCACTTAGCTTGACTTATGGTGAAGATATAACTTTCCCTCAGTTATCTTCACATCCACAGATCAAACATCAGGTCAGAAATACAAATATGAAAGATACAGAAGGACAGCCAGCATCTGGATTCTTGAAAACATACTTGGACAGCTGTGCTAGCCCACAACTGGCCACCTCTCAAGTTCTTGTGACATGAAAAAGTCAACAGAAATGAAACTGTGGGTTTAACCTACTGTTAATAAAAAATCAGATGTGGCTTATGTTCTTCCTCCACATCAGATTTCAAACTCCACTGAATAAAAGTCACAGATGAATTATCTTAGGGGCACTGAAAGGCTGGGCAATGTGATCCACACCACGTTTATGTCTTAAATTCATGAGAAATCAGGTGCTGTTTCTTGTATACTTTAAAAAATTTTAAATTATATTTCTGAGTGAATTAAGGTAATCATTAAAATTTTAAATTTATACTTAAATTGCAAACATTAGAGAAAAGTAAAGGAGACCTAGTGTAACTCACAGAGAATACAAAGTAAGGAAGGTGGAAACACACAAAAAACAAAGAAAAATAACTTCAGACAAAACATTCTGGAGGGCCAAAGTAAAAAATAGTTCTGCCAGCAAGGGAAAAAGATCCTCAATGTGGATTAAAGCAGAAACAAAACACAACTAAACCTAGAGATATAATTATGCAATCAATATAGCCCCAAAATGATACAGAAAGGTAAAGGAGGAAGGATAAACAAATATAAACCAGTCAAAATTTT
This sequence comes from Heterocephalus glaber, assembly GCF_053883595.1. NCBI lineage: Eukaryota > Metazoa > Chordata > Mammalia > Rodentia > Bathyergidae > Heterocephalus > Heterocephalus glaber. Next base: position 42,463,352 of record NW_028258308.1, read on the forward strand.
TAATCTTAATAAATTGGATAATCTTAATAATAGAAAATAAGGTATAAAGTATTAATCAAGATGAAGGTTAGTTCATAATATTAGCAGTATCATCCATTATACATTCTTAGTAACTGTAACACTTATGCACCAAAGAGTTTTGAAATACATCTGGTAAGAATATAGTGCTAAGCACTTTTTACAAATATTATCTTATGGAATCCTCTCAATCATATTTTAAAATAGGTATTACTATTTTTAAATTACAGATGGAAAAAATCAAACATTCAATCAAAGGTGACACTATGAAAGTAAAACTTTGGAAGTGCAAATGACAGATAAGGAAAAAACATAGTCAGAACTAGTGTCATCTTTTGAATTCCATCCAAAACAGGGAAATTGGCAGGAGTTCAAACAAGAGCTGGCCTTCCCTCACATGACTGCCAGGGAGAGTTCCTTGCTTCTGAAGACCTCCATAACAGGGATGTTTGGGATGCTAGAGGTCCAAGATATAGTTGGTGTATGGCTGATGGACAGTTAGGACTCCACATATGCCTACAGAAGGAGTGCTTAATTGGTGAAGGGAGAGAACTGGAAGGGATTTGCTCCAATCTTTCTGGTTCCAGAAGAGGATCCAGCTCTGCCCATGGAAAATACTTCCAAGGAGGTTCAAGAATGGGCAGGTCTGAAAGTGTTTTGGACATGTCCTAGTACTGATTGGTCCCAGACAGGATTGTTTGTGACAGGTTTGCATAGTCTGAACAACTAAGAGATAGCTGAAGGCCAATGTTTTACTGGTATAACTCAGATACTGAAGCTTTTCTGATTACTAACTCAAACAATAATGTTCAGATGAATAAACAGGGCTGAATACCAGAGGCAAAAGAGCATCAATTATGATCACCACTAAAAGATGTGGTTTTATTTCAGAAAGTCTAGTCTAGTGATTTTCTTTTGTTTGTTCAGTTGGTTCATTGCTCCTGAATTGTAGTTTTTACAAATATCATTAAACTCAACAAGTCCAATGAGTATCAAAGGAAAAGGTCATTGAAAGCACATGATTAGGACTGGGAAAAAGCAAGCATATGCATAAAAAATTAAAAATGGATTATTTCTATAAGACTCAGGTGCTCATGGAAATGAACTGTTGGATTATTGCAGTGACTCTGGAGGAAATAGAAAATTGTGCAACCTGCAAACCATAGAGAATAGCAGCAATATCCAGGAGATATTGTTTAGCAGTGGTAGAAGAAAGGGGAAGAAAGCTACCCTCATGAGCTGAGGGGAGGGGGTCCTTGGAGGGGAAAGTGCCTCTGAAACAATACAATGTGGGCTCTCAACCACCCACTGGCTTAAGGCCAATGTGAGCTGCACAGTTTACCTGCCACACTTTCAGAATCTTCTGTATTTCCAGTGTGTACAAACTGCTCTACTCTATAAGAAGACGCCAGATATCAGGTGCAAGGACTCAAGGAGGAGAAGTATCTGTGACACCAACTTTGTGAAGGGCAATCCTCCTCACCTGGTCACTGGAAATCAACTTGGGGCTGCACATTAAACCACCATTGGTTAGGGATTACAAACATTTTGTAGCCTTCTATATTTTTCTGGTTTCTTGTTGTTGTGTGGTTCCCAAGTCCTAAACTTCAGGATGCACAAAACATTCTCAGAACCAGACTAGATCAAAGAGAGACTAAAACCATGCTTCAAGACCTTGGATATTCCAGCTCTTTGAGAAGCATCAAGTACCATATTTATAGACTAATCTCCTATCCCAGATTCTGGCACTGACTCTGTTGCCAGTCATCTGGGACTTTGGAAAATCATTTAGCCTTGCTTCACCTCATTTTACTAGTTACAGAATGGTACATACCAAGAACATTTGATCAAAACAAAGTATTGATGTCTCAAGGTCCTACTTCAAGAGAAGGACACCGTAGCCTATTAGGTTAGGACATGCGTGCCAGCAAGACTTTCCTTTTCTCTGCTTCATTTTAAGAGGCTGGCCAAGTTCAATAGGCATGTGTTGGTTATAACTTTATTAATTACCTCTGACTATCATCTGTATTGCGTATAGCATGGCTCTCATGTTTCCAAGACAACAATTATTTCAACAACAAATGAATATAAATAACCAGTTTTCTGACTTTTGTCTCATAAAAGTTATTTTGCTTACTCTTAGAGAAGAATTAATGAGGTCTAACTAATTTTCCTTTGCCAAAGTTATAAAGTTTTAACAGGTTTTCTTTGTTGAAAGACTACATGGATGATCTGTAGCATTCTGCAACTGTGTGAAGAACTAACTCATTGTTCACCTTGACAGAGTTATTGGATTTCACATATCTCCTCAGATTTTAGGGAATGTAGAAGGAAAAGTGTACATATTGCAGACTGGTCGACCCCTTAGGGTATGGGCTGCCTTGTGTTGGGATGAACTGGCCTGGGATATTTCATAAGCTACCAAGGGAAAGGAACAGGGCAAGTTATACTATTTTTGGAGAAAAACAGGCCTTTAATCAAATAGACAGCACTTCGTCTACATATTTGAGAGCTTCACATTACTTTAGCACAGTTCAATTTGTCCCTCAGCACAATAAGCAATTACATTTCTCCATATAAGTAAATTCAAATAGCAATTACATGATTGGAAAATGTTTCTAACTAGAACTGTAAGCTTGTGACAAATGCTGTTTCCTTCAACTGTGAGAATGTTTCTGCATGGTCATTTTAGCTTCTGAAAGGCAGAGAAACAAGAACCATGATACTGTAGATATGTGCGCACAACACAGGCCCATCTTCTGGGGTTGAGCATTGACAGAGCCTCAGTGAACACCAACAGGCAGTCTTTCCCCTCCTGTCCCTCTTGGCTGCTGTCAAAGTCTCTCTAAGTCCCATGGAGATTCCCTTTCTGGGGCCTGGTTTATCAGAAGTGTGGTGCCCATTGAGGCAGCACTGCAGAACCCATGTGGGTTCTGTCGCCTTGGGCAACAACAGACAGTACAGAATTCTACCACTGATCCTGTCACAAACAGCAGCAGGCATGGTCCCTCAAAATCCCAGGAGCAAAAAAAATCTCTGAAACACAGGATGAAACCTGACATGACATCAGAGCAGCATCTGGCTCCCAGACAGAATTCTGTGGGTGCTCCCCTTGGGGGGCTTGCTAATCTTCTTGGCTCTCCTTCTCAGTGCCCTCAGTGAGCCATGTTCTCCATTCTATTTTCTGGCTTCCAACTTTGTGTGGTCTCCATATCTGCATTTTATCTTGGCTCTAGGTCTTGCACAGCCCCTGCTTAATCTGGGGCCTGCAGTTTGAAATGCTCCAGTCCCTACTGCCTGATCTAGATTCACAGTCTAGGTCCCCTTTCTGGTACCCTCCCTCAGGTTCCAGCTGAAGAGATCTGGGAAGCCCAGGAGATTACCTGTCATCCTGACTAGCTCGACCTGTTTCATCAAGATGGCCAGATTCAGCTCCTCTCCTACTCTTCCTGGTGGCTTCAAATTTGCCACTTTATCCTTTTTCACACATCCATGTTCAGACTCTGTCCCCCTCAATAGTAACTCTTCTTAACCACACTTGAGTTGGCAAGGTTGTGTGGAAATTGCTCGATGGTCCTTTAAACCACTCTTGTGGTGACAGCCTCTGTCATTCAGTCAGCTTCATTAGTCTGTGCCCAGACTGAACTGCTGTCACATCCTTGTGACATCTGAGGTTGAGGATCCTGGGTGTCTTACCTGAAGCACACGCGGGCTGTGAAAAGCCCCATCATTCTCTGGCAGTCAAGGCCAGTAACAAGGGTTCCCTCTGCATCTATTTTCCTGAGTTTCTCTTCTGAGGATGTATTTACATTCAAGAAAGACTCAGAGCAAAGGATCACTCTCAGAGAAGGTGGGGTTCAATTCTGACACCAGGGAACAGCCAGGAAAATGGGCTAGAACAAGCTGTCAAGCAGGGAAACATAACGGGTCATCAGCATACCATTCCCATGTTTTGTAGAGAGGTCTTTCCCAGAGTCTCAGAGCTGGTGGAAGAACTGGGGCTAGAACATGGAGCCTGTGCTTTTTACGGACCTCAGCGGGTACCTTGGATGATCACACAATCTGTTTGCCTATTCCCAGGTTGGTGACAAGAGGAAGTTCAGTTATTAACTTAGCATCTTTAGCAACAAGTTACTAAACAAATATCCAAAAACCCATATTCCATCCTTTTCCCAAAGTCCCACTTTTCCTGAATTCTGTTTTCCCACTCCACCTTTTCTTCCTCTCTCCTCCAGTAGTGGAGAGGTTTGGGTGTCAACGCTGTTGTGCACACTCCCCTCCTGTCTGCCTCACCTCCTCACCTATCCAGGAAGGAGAAGAATTCTGGTGCCTGAGTCTTCCTGGGGAACACTGCCCTGTGGCTTGATCGCTTATGTGACAATGGGCCATTTGGCAATCTTGTCATTTTAGAAGCAAATGGGCTCCAGTCATCTCCTAAAACATCCTTTTCCAAGGGATTTTTTTTTCCATTTTCACATAAGAGACAGAATCTGTCATTTCCAACTGTGAGGAACAGAGAAAATAATTCCTCTACTAAGAGAAATAAAGGAATTTTTTTGAAGCCTTTTCAGGTTTTCTGTTTAAATAAAGCTCTTTTTATTTTTTACATGAAAATTCAATGCATGCTTGCAGGATTTCCGTGTTGTCAAATATTCAATTTAAACTCTCCCCGTTATTTACATTCCCCATTCTAACAACCATTATTACATAAGAGCCTTTTCTCCCTGCAGCAAGCAGTCACCCAGCCTGGGGCTGCTGTTATTACCCAGATGATTCTTTTCTGCCATGTGTTGCATTCCAAAGCTTTATCTTCATTGTTCCCAGATCTCTAGCACTGAGTAGGCGTGATACGCCACTGCAGACAGCCAGCTCCGGCTCTCAGCCCTGAGTCTCATTTGCTCGAATCAGTTGGGATTGGAGGGAGCAGTAGGTAGCACAAAGTGCTAAGCCCAAGGGTATGGGAGTCTGGGCCTCCCTCTGCCTCCTCTCAAGTTCAGCTTATGATGAGGGAACTGACTCCTTGGCCTGTTATGCTCATCATGCACACATTTCTAGCACACCTATTGCCAGACTGGGGAATGCTGCTCCCCTCCACTCACTGGCTCTCTGGCATGTGCTGTTTCTTTCTAAGGAGCCAAAGGGTAGAATGTGCATTCTGCTTGTGCTGCACATACAGAGGTCAGAGGTAACGATATATATCTGCATTTATGAGGCACCTAGGCTGAGGAAGAGGGCTTTCCTTCTGCTGCCTTGGAATTACACATTGGCTTGATTCCAGATTCCAAGCTCTTTGTTTTCATTGTTAAAACTGTGTAACATATTTGGTTGCAAAATTAAGTTGCCTTTGTCATTGTCAGCTAAAACCAGGGATGTACTGGACGACTGTACATTCATGGAAATGAAGAGTAAATGAGCCAGCAGCATAATAATGTGAGAGGTGAGTAGAAATGGAGCCAGAACACTTCCCCACTGCAGTTGAGGGACTGGGGTCAAATGGCAGAAAACTGGACACCTTCAGGAGGTTATGGTAGTGCAGCATTGGGGCAAAGACACCACAAACACCATTTAATGAGATCAGGTCACAGCATGACCCTTGTGAGATCTAGTCATATGCACTCTTCCAGGCTGCTTTAATTCACTTACTGAGATGAGGAGATTCTGCTTCATCATAGTGTATGACAGTGAAGTGCAAGTCACTGTCTTTAATATTCTATTGACTTCAAATTTTATACAGTAACTAGAACATTATTTCCACCTTTTCTCACCCCAATAATCCCAAGAGTTGGGCCTGAAGGAAGGAAAGTAGCTTGCTTTATAAAAGCTCAATTTTCTTCACTGGCAGAGAACGGCTAAAATGCCCGCCTCCTAAGTTTCTACTCCCTTCTTGTTATTTAACCCTGATGACCCCAATCCATAAGAAGAATTTTGACTGCATGCATGATTATTACTGTGAACTAGTAACATTGTCAGACTCATGAACCAGTGGAACCCACGTGCATGCCACGTAAATGTGCACCTCCCTGCCTCTCCACCCATTGGAATACCATGGTTTTATCACAGTGGGGTTGTGCTGCAAGGCAAGGACAGCTGGCACCGAAGAGCCAGAGGGGGCAGCAGGGTCTACCCGTGCCAGAAAGGTGTCAGCAGGACAGACTGTCAAGACCAAAGGTTTGGTGAAATAAACACAACTTCCTTGTAGGGACCAGGCTCCAGGAATGAGGCCCAGGAAGGAGGGCTCTGGGTTGAACACTCCATTTGCCAGAATTCTGTTGAGAGCTTCTCAGAGACTATCAGCAAATAATGTGAACAGAAATCAGTCTGAATATCTCAGGCATACCGGGCTATGGGTGGAAGGGCACACTACATTTCCACACCTCACACATGGCCAATCTAGGCTCTCATTGGCTCAGGAACCTGATGACTTGTTATGCCCCCAACAAGACTGAGCAGAAATCAGCAGGTCCCAACCCTGCAAGAGTCTCTTGCCCACTCCATGCCTGCTTCTCTGGCATCTATGATGTTAAGAAATCCTTGAATTACAATGTAGATTTCTGACCAAAGACAGAGAATGCTAGTGCAGAACAATGAGGAAAAATTAGGATGCCAAGGGGCAGACATATTTAGAAAGCTAGGGTCTTAGATCTTTAAGTCCGTTTATAGTCAACCAATTTTCTGAAATAGGGGGCTCATATGAAGTAAGCAGATTTATGTAGTGGGTTAGGCTAAAACTCTGGAAGTTTATAATGCAGCAATGTCTGTCTGACATTTATTACCACTCAAATAGACTGGCAGCCATAAATTCAGACTCATTTTTACAGTTAAATGGATCCTATCATGAGACAAAGGAACAAAGGGGAATAATGCACAGCTGTGCTATTCATCTTGCATCCTATCAAAGAACAAAAAAGTGTAAAAAAAGAGGTCATGTTGGAAATAGATTCCTATTTATATCCATATATGCATATAGACTCCATACAAATATACGAAAACACAGGCTGAACTCTGCTGTACCTGTGGAAATACACAGAAGAGTCACATGTCTAATCCTTCTGTACTACACCAAAACAGATCGTGAGCTCTCCTACCCAGCAGTAGCTCCAAAATCCAGTATCAGAGCAGCTGTTCTGCAGCCACCTGCAAGTGTGAAGTTCTTGCACCGATGAAAAGCCCTACTGGTGGGCAGAGGTGGATAAAGCTTGAGGACAGGAAGCAGTACAAGCAGGGATGCAGGGGTCAGGGACAGGATGAGGGGTGTGGGGGAGACAAGACAGGAGAAAGTGCTCAGGGGAATTCATTGACAGCTTCTGGATCTCTGGTTTCAGTTTTTCTGGGAAGTTATTCCTGTAGGATTTACCTCAGCAGTGACCTTCTCTCACATTAGTTTTATTTCATCACACATTTTTTTTTTAATGAGGGAGATAGATAACAAGGTTCCAAAGGTCTCTTCCAGCTCCCTACTGAATAGTTTTATGTACACTGAACAATTATTACTTAGATGGTCATGAACATGGAAGAGGAAGAAATACAGTAGATCTTCCACTTACAAATGAGTTCTGTTCTGGAAGGATGTTCAAAAGTCAGAACAATTCTAAGTTGGATTCATGTGTAAGTTGGACAGAGTGAGCCTTATACACCTTTGACACAAACATACAATGTAAAGCATTAAAATACAAAATGTGAGGTCCATTTGTATCTGTGAAATTTTGCAACTCAAATGTTCGTACTTGCACAGTTTATTAAATCTTGACAACTAAGTAAGAAGAAAACTCTATAAGCCCTACTTTAAACCACAGTAAATGGACCTCAGAAAAATTATGTAACTTCCCTGAAATCAAAAAGCAAATAAATCACAGAACCATGTTCTAAATCCAAGCTTTTCTGACTCCACATCATTTTCTCTAGTAAACCCTTTGCCTGTAATTTTTACCCAATAAATAATTATGCAATTAATATATGCATGGATGACAGACATAACATACAAACTCCTTTATTACTTGTTATAATTTGCATTACAAGAATTTGCAAAACATAGAAATTTTGATTTTGTTTTTTTGTTCCAGGGATTTTGATCTCTATTCTCAGAAGAACTTTGGTTAAAGAAGATAATTTCAAAGGAAAAATAATTTGTTTTCTTTAAATCCTAGCAATAAATCAGATAATATCAGACATTTTCTAACAGGAGGAACTGTGTTTTTTCTTGCACTGCATATGCAGAAAAGAAACCCCTAGAGTAACTATGACATTGGTTACTAGGTAGAAACAGATATAGACCAAGGCCAAGTTCACACCAAGGAAAGCTCACCATGCACACAAGGAATCTGGACTGGTTTTGAACCAGTGACTGGGGGAAAAATATATTTAGTTCATTTACATTGTTACACTATAGAAGGCATAAGTGCCTAAAGTGGCCCCTGGGGAACATCATTTTATTACAGAGGCCCATGGATTGCTTGTGAAGTATACTCAATTAACTTTCATCACATTACACTCTCCACACGTCAAGGACACTGAGATATGGGAGGGTATGTAAAGACATAGAATATGGAGGTGTAATTAGCCCTAAATTAAGTGGTAAAGAAGGGGATAAAGCAGAATACATGTTTAATAAATATATCTAGAATATATCTAGTCAAAAGTAGAAACTTCTTGGCTTTAAAAAAAGTCCCCAAAGTATATAGTTTCCAAGATCAGTATGACTTTTAGGGATTTTATTGTCCTTTATCAATGGCTTTTTTATAGCAGTATGTTCTAGTTAAGCAAAAGGGTGGTATAGAAAATGTCACAAAGACAAAACACCCCAAACTTCTAAACATGTGGCCTTTTAGGCCAATCAACATGAAAAGCACAAAGAAGAGCTCACAAGTAATGAGAAGAATTAACTCACAAGAAGACAGGGAAATGTAAGCCATGTATGATGCTCCTAAAGCCAGTAGTGGATGCCTAGAGCCAGGGGTTGTCTTCTCTGTGGTATGCCCTGTTCCCGAGACAGTGACAGTTATGTTCATGGTGCACATCCACGGAGATTACCTTACACATGCCCTGCCCTCCCTTTATTCCATTTTTCTCAAGCTCAGCCAAAAAGATTATTATTGTGACAAAAGAGGGAAATATTTGTACTGCCTAGCTTATACAAAGGTAGCATTGAAAATTTCCTTGAAACTAACATCAGGGAAGGTAATCCTACTTTCCTATTATCAGCTTCTTGGAGACTTTTGTGTTCAGAGGTGTGTACCACAGCTTGCTGTCTGAGCAGCCGGGATCATAAACTCAGCACCAGTAATAAATTAAAGGAACCAAGTATAAAAGGGGAAACAAAAATGCTTTATTTGTAAGAAAGAAAAGAATCAGGGGTCAGAAAGCTACCCTGTAAGAAGGTAGGGGGCCCAGACCCAGACACCCAAGGGTTCTTGTCCTCAGTTTACTTTTAGCATGTTTTAGGGAACATTCCCTTCCAGGTTGATATCTGGAACTTGTCACAATCTGATTGGTTCTCTGGACTGTTATTGAGGATCCCAGGCCCTGGCAGCATTGTGCATGTGCACATTCCTAAGTGAACCTCGTTGTCCTTGTCAGAGCCTTATCTCTGGGATTTATGGCTTGGTTAGAAGGCCCTTGCATACAAGGTTGAGTTAGTGATTAAGGGGATCTGTACAGTAATATAGTGACCCTAGCATGAGAGAGAGAGAGAGAGAGAGAGAGAGAGAGAGAGAGAGAGAGAGAGAGTCTTTTAAAAGTAATCCTCCCCCTTTTCTCCTTTGTAGTTTATTGAAGATGGGGAGGGGTGGATAACTTGTGTTCCCTGCTCTGTTTATTAGCCCTCCCTGTCTTGCTAATTGTTCTCTCTGGTAAGGTTTTTGCTCTTTCTAGTCAGGATTAGCCAGAAAGTCCAATGAGGCCCTTATTTTATATATTTTTCTGCCTACAGATCCCTTTCCCCTACATGCTGGACAGCCAGAGTTGTGGACTGATGGGAGATGGATTTGATTTAGCACAGCAGTTCTTTGGATTAGCAGCAATAAAATCATTAGCACACATGCTATGGGATCTGATTAACACCCCATCCAACAGCAAAGAGAACTTCATAATATAGGACAACGTGCATTAAAAATTTATCTCAAAACAGAAACTTTGGCCACTGATGGGATGACAACAAGGAAACCTGAAACTGCTCACACATGGTGGACTTATAGTCATCAAACATTGAATTACATGAAGAACAGCAATTCACATAGAAAACTTGAGAGAATTTTCAAAAGAGAGTTGTAAGTAGACATGCAATAGGGGAATCTATTATTCTGTACAGTGATTTCCATTTTTTCTTTAAATTAAAAACAAAATTTTCTAGTCACACCTGGTACATTGTTCATTAACTCATCTCTTTGAAATTGAATCTTCCTTAGTCTGGCTGATCCTTATGACCAAACAACCCCAGTTGCGCTAAAAGTCTGGTACATGACAGCAGATGAAGTATTCTTCAGAAATAATGGAACCTGTTAATGGGAGTTGGAGGGCTGAGTTTCCTTTACTCCTATAATTTGGAGATTACAGAATGTGATTTTTAAAGGTCAGAATGAATTACTAATTACGTAGAGGTACTTGAAATTAGCAAATAAAACTGCTACTCATAATAGTGATTAAGGAATAATTATTCAAACAGGGAAAATGGCAGCAAAGTAGAACCAGCAGTAAAATTATGTGTTGATGTTATCATAGAGCCTTTATATTACCTTAATAAGAAATTGTTAGATATTAATTCCATTTCTTCCTCTTTAGGCTATACCCTTTACAAACAGTAAAAACCTAAAACAAGTGCTTAATGGTTTTCAAGAAAGATACGATGAAGGCAGGTGACCACCTGGACAGCCTCTCCTGTGGCATTCAGAAATATGTGGGCTCACTGTGACTTCCTTTTATCTTTTATTCAATATGTGAAGGAAGTAAAGATTATGGTTTCATTGGCAGGACCTTAAACCCACCCTATCTTTTTATATGAGTCCCTGACAAATTTGGGCCCCTTAACTATTATAAAATTACTTCAATACTCTTTAAAATCAATGCTGACTCCCTCTTTTGAGAATTTAAATACATTTTGGTTTTGCTTCTAGGTGTTTTTGTTTCACCACATTCTATATTTGCCAGTCTTAGTTTGATGTGCTCAGTCTGTGTTGAGAAACTCAGGATTGTATTTTGGTTTTTTATATCAAATTTAAAGCCAAATGTATAAACATAAATAAGACAATGAAATAGCTAGACACATGATATGACATGCATATCTTAAGCTAGAGAACAAATTAAGGCACCATTTATATAGAGCTTAGATTGTGAAGCACTTGTTATTTATTGATTAGCTATCACACAACACACCTATGAGGTAGTTCAGCATGCCTTTAGTATGAGCAAACGTTTTAAGAATCAGAAAAAGAAAAAAACATCTGTTCCCACAATAAATTGTTGATCAGACCCTTCTTATTCTGCTGACAAAAGAAAAACAATCAATTTCTTGGACGAATTGATCAAATGAACAATGGATATTCAGTTTGGATGGAATGTAGACAGGGTATTTTATTCCCTGGCAGTTTGGAAAGGTTATTGTCTTATTGGGGTTATAATATTCTGTATTCATACTAACCTATCCAAATATTCCCCCAAAAGGTCAGCTCTGGAAAAAAATATGACAGCCTCTCATCACCACCCAGTCTCAAGTCTTCCTATAGGAGTATTCGCATTTTTTGATGTATCTCTTATTTTTTTCTTTTGATTTGAATGACCTAATATATCCACTTTAATAGGAAGATGTGAAAATTCTTAGAGATCTAAAATTGTATGTCATCTAAGAGGCAAATGAAAAACACATCCTGTTGGTCTTTGTATTCCACCCATAGCAGACAAATTTTATGACTACTTTTATCAGCAAAAGGAGTCACTGTAGTCCTCACTACTTAGCAGATTGCTTTATGACCACATTTATTAGTTCACTGGGCTATAGGGTCTGTACATAAGGAAAGCTCATTAATTTGAGTTTCACTATCATGGCATTTGAGGCCATGGGAACAGGTGCTAGCCTGAAGCTTATCTGCACTGAAGAGAAGGAACTGTTTTATCCAGTAAATTTGAATTTCATGACCAGGACGGTAGGAGTGATTTATCTCTTAAAGAAGAGAGACTGGAGCTGGGTGGATAGTTTACTGGTAGAGTGCTTGGCCAGTATGTATAAAGCCCTGAGTTCAATCCCCAGGACTACCAAACCGAGAACACAGAAGACAAGACTATTTCAATCACTTAAACATTTTCCTTTAAAAATAAAAAGTTTCACTCCTATATAAGAAATCTATTAGGCTCATGTGCCAATTTTGAATCATTATTTCCTTTATTACAACAAAACCTCAAATGAATAGTACTTGGTTAGCTTAGTTACCATTGTTCCAAGTACTCTGGGAAAGTAAAAATACTTTAAATATTCATAATCTATATAATGTCTCTCTTCCAAATGGACAGAGTTCTCCCTAGGTTCCCCTGAATTGAGATTTTTAGAGACAATTCCTCTACTAGGGAAGCTCCAGGACTGAGTGGACCTCAGAACAGGGATGCAGCCAGGTCTACATTAATCTCCTTCCTCACCATCAGAGTTTATTGGTCATTTGAAAACATCTACTTTATATCCCACTCCAATCCACCCATAATGAAATTGGAAAGTGAATTATGATTGAATTAAACCCACAACCAAAGTTATCAACAAAAGAAAAACAAACAGTTAGTCTCCCAAGTAGAGATGTTTCCATTCAAGAATTTCCAAAATACAAAGAACATCCATAAGCCCTTCCTGCATAGAGCTGGATATCTCAGTCCCATGGTTCACTAGGATAATAATTTCCCTTTTCTGCATAGGCAAAAATAAATAAACTGAAAAACAATCAAAGAAAAAAAACCTCTGGCACGATATTCACTTTCCCTTGGCAGGTTACCAAAGAGCAATGGTATTTAGATGAGAAACTCTGAAATAATCTGATTATTATAGCTGAAGCTCATCTATGAAGGGGTTGGCATGGCTTCTTTGTAAAGCAAAAGAAATTCATGTTCATAAGCTTTTCTATATTAGGTTATTAAAAAATAAACACACAGTACTTCAGAGCATGAGCTCAGTCACTAAACACAAACAGAAACAAAGAATTTTTTTTCCTTAACTTGGACAATGCTTATTTTACAGCAGAAATGACAAATTAAGCTTTATTTTACACATTCAAAGACAAGCCATCACTAGAGGTTTACAGCTCTGTTGTGTGCTTCTTTCTAAAACAGCAAAATAAATTTCTCCCCATCAAACCCTCCTTCCTCCCCACAATGCAGCCTCATGTGGCCATTCCTCCCTGCAGGCACACACACTGCCAGCCCTGGCACCTCCAGGGTGGCCTCTCTTCATGGGGACAGTGCCACATTCCAGACACAGGAACAGCACACCTTAGTAGCAGCACTGTGCATCTGTCATTGCGTTTATTGCTCACTGGCATGTAATCACCTTAGCTCTCTGTGGAAAGCAATGCATGTCCAGTAACCCCAGTCCCCAGGTCCATTCCTGTGGTCAAAAGGTGCAAAGGGCCATCCCAGCCCAATCCTAGCAGGAGTGCTGGTAGCATCCTGGACAGAAGCTCCATGTTCCTTCCTGTATTCGGCCAGCAAGACTCCAATTGTCACTGCTGAGAATTAAAACTAGAGAAAAATCTTTGTAATTTGCACTCAGAAATGTTCCCCATCACAGAGGAACAGTGGTCAAATCCACATCCCAAAGGGAAGGGATGGATTCAGCTACAAGGTTCTGATGAGAAACAGAAGAAACAGGGGATCTCACCTTACCTAAAGCTGCCATTTCTTCAGGATTTATTCCCTTCTTTCCGAATCATCAGTACTCCAAATTAAAGCCCAGAATCCAGGCCAACTTCAGAAGAATATCTATTTCCATCTTGTTCTGGGGGTTTGTTATTCTTCTGGATGTCTTTAGGAAAGATTTTACCAAAGTCAACTGCTGTGAAGACAGTTTTGTCTAAGAGGATCATCATGCAAGCAAACTAACTCTTTTCCTAAGCTATTATTTGGCAGCTTGCAAAGACTGCTTGGCTTCACCTTGAGAAACTGTCCTTTAGGTGATCAGGAGGAAAGGATGAGGATTCTTCCTTTGTTTATCCTCCTTGCTTTTGTCATTTAGATACCAAGCCTGGCACACATGTCTGAAGGTGAAGAACTGGTATTTGTCTGTGATATATCTTCCATTGATAGTGATTTGCTCTGGATCTGTTCATGTTGACACGATGACAAAAGAATGCTTATTTTTGGATAGAAGTGAATTATATTGCACTCATCAAGGGTTTAGCAGAATAATCATACTCTGAAAAAATCTAGAGTAAACTGGAAATTAAATTTTTCCATTCTTTGTTTGAATAATACTCTGTTTGCCACAGGATTATAATTTAGAACATATGCTAAATATGTTATCAGAAAGAATATTTTTAAAAATCCACCCAAATATCATAACTTACCACAAAATTAAAAAAAGAAAAAAGAAAGAATATCATTCACTTTCCAAAATCAAGATTAGTCATGTGTTAATCTGTGAATCCTTGTAAGAAATGTTCATTTTTCAAGAAAAGATCCTCCTCAGGTGGTTGATAACAAGTCTCCACAGCAGAGAAATGCTGGCATCTTTCCTTATGTCTTCCTTGTTGTCTTCACTACTTATTCTTCAGGCTAGAAGACAGAGAGAACACAGGCTTACCTTCTTGCTTAATTCCATAATCTGCCTCTGTGTCTTTCTCTCTTCACCCTCACCCTACATTATTTCAACAATCAAATTTAAATAAAGGTGAATTTACAGTTTAGTTACTAAACAATCTGTGTGTATAATTCAGTTACCAATGTCATCATCATATATGTAGAAGAAAATTTATATTTCTAGACTAAAATTTAGACCTCCAGACACTAAATTCACTTCAAATGTTCTTAAAGCCAGGATAACACACACACACATATATTTATGTTGCACTATGTATATCTATCTGTAAACTACAGATGTAATTACATATAGAACCTCCTGTTGAGAGCAGAGAACAATGCTGTGGCACTTAGCTTTCAAATTAACATAAATGAGCATCATTCATTCAGAACTTTCTGTTAGGTAAATGGGGAAAATATCTTTCTGCTGTTTTTCTGTAAAAATATTGATCACATTGATAACTAACTTCTAAAGAATATTTAGTTTCTGCTTTTGGCAAGAAGATGCAACCATTTATTGCATATCTATAGGTTAAGAGTTTCATATTTATGTCACATCATAATTCAGTCCCCACAACCACCTTCATAGTTTCATTTCCCCACTTTAAAGATGAGAACATCGAGGCTTAAGTCAGCTAAGTTAATGGCACTCAGTCATACAGCTGTTAAAGCGTGGAATTTTAACCCTGGAAAAAAGAAGAAAGGAATTAGAGGGAGGGGAAGCAGAGCAAGGGAGGTAAAGAGAGGCTGATCAAAGTACTGTATATCATGTGCATGTACAAATCTGCCCAAAAGAAACCC
The DNA here is from genome assembly GCF_053883595.1 of Heterocephalus glaber. Classification (NCBI taxonomy): domain Eukaryota; kingdom Metazoa; phylum Chordata; class Mammalia; order Rodentia; family Bathyergidae; genus Heterocephalus; species Heterocephalus glaber. The sequence goes on from NW_028258308.1 coordinate 42,478,931, forward strand.
ATCGATCTGAACAATCAAGTAAAAAAAATAGAGTGAAAAAGAAATCATGAGGTCAAAGAGTTGTGATGCTCCAAACCGGTGATTTCTCTCCTGCTGTGGGTGGGCTCTGGCTAAACTGAGACTGCCAAAGAGCGCGCCCTCCGGACGCTACCTGTTCTTGCTCAAGCTGTACTTCAGGAACGAGAGTGGCAAAAGCGCTGGAGCAGGCTAGAATCCTTCCGAGGCTTTCCGTGTTCCTAGTAACGAAGAGCCAAATGTCTTAAGGGCAACTGGGATAAATGAAAATTCACAAGTTACAAAGGAAGATTCTATCACTCACCTAGAAACGCACTTGAAACACACACATATCTTGAAATCTAATTTTGTAAGAAAAGTGCTATCATAGAGTAGTCCAAAAATCTTAAATGCAGACCAAAAGAAATGGACACTACATGCTGACTATATATATATATATATATATATATATATATATATATATATATACATATACACATATATATACACACACACACACATATATATATATATATATATTTTGCCTTGGAATGACCCTGATAACCACAGCCACTTTTAATAGCAGTTATAAAAAGAAAAATCCTGTTCTAGAGTCTCACATTCAGTTCTGCCATCATTCGGTCATGACCTAAGGAAATTCTAGTCACTGTCATCTTCATGAATTAATGTGACACGAAGGCTGGCAGTTCACACGGAGCGAGCAAGTATAATTTCATTTTTGTAAATTGCAAAGATGAACACTTTTCAAATTAAAATGAGCTGGAAGCACAGCATCTCCATGTAATAGTAGGAAGAACAAAAATATCCGCAGCTGAGCAGTTTTCAGTCATGATTACATCGTTATAGAAAGCTAGATGAGAGGATTTTTTTGTTTTGTTTTAACTTATAGTAAAAGTGGTATATTGAGAATTTAATCTCATAATGAGGAAAAATATCACTTGCTTGCTTTTTATAGTCAGCATAATTATTCAGATCCTTTCTGACTGCATAGAAGTAATAAGAAATTAAAATGCCTTTCAATTCCATACAGCTTTTATAATTATTCATCCATTACTATTATCATTGCTGGAATGGCTCCTTCATATTTTAGTCAGCATTCCATTTGATACAAAAGAACATGGAAGATTTTACTACTATTAATAACTATGCAGCCATCCAATCCAAGAAAATTCTTTATCTGAGAGATAAGCTGCATAATTCATGTATTTTCAGAAATTTCTTTAAATAGAAAATGGAAGAAAGACATAGGGAAAAATAATTCATCACATTATTTTCATTTGTGGTAAGGGACAGTCTTTGCTCTCAGAGAGTCTTAAATTTTATCCAAGTGAAAGAGATGATTTCAATTGCATCTTATATACTAATGGCTCCCTTTATTTTCAACATACATTATTGGACATGATGACCACATGACCTCATTTCACATCTGTAATCTTCTAAAAAAGGTCACTAGATATTAATCAAGATTTCTTTGAGGAAGAAGCTGGCAAGCAGTTAGAGAATAATTAGAAACATTTGAAAGGGTATGTATACTTCTCCATTGAAAAGTTTCCATTTGGAAACTATGAGGCTACACCTAACTTCTGTTAGCTCTAGTTTTATTTTGGAACTCAGCTATAGGGGCATGTGATGGCTTTAGGAGGAACCTGATGAGAATTACCCGCAGGAGCAGTTAAGCACAAAAGCTTCCACTCTTTCTACAATCCCCCCTTTCCACATTCGGACTCAGAAAGGGCTAGAAGATGGGGAATGCTCCAACCTGGGTATTAAAAAGAAGCATTAATGTGAGCTGGTAAAAACTACTGAAAATGATCCCACTCTTAGAAATGATCAGAATGTGTGCAGTATTACTGAGATGTTATCTTGATGGGGAGAGGGATGGAGAAAGCAGTTTGGCCATGTATGTTTGAAAGGAGTGTTGAGAGAAGAGTTTAATGTTTAATTTACTCCACATAAAATTTAATTGTTCAGTAAACCTGTGAAGAAACAAAACAGAACATCCTCAGCCATTAGAAAGTCCACTTTCTGACTGGAGGTAGCAAGTCACATCTAGTTTTTGACCGCCAGGTAGCAAGTTAACAGTGATCAAAAAAGAAAACCTCATGGGCCATGGCTCATGTGACAAGACATGAGCAAAATCTGTCCAATAAGGAAAACTCATGTTCCAGGCATTCTCCATAACCATGTTCCTACATACCCATAACTGTGACTGTGATCAACCTGAAAAGTGAATGGATCTAAGGATGTAAGATCTTTATTAATTTAAGGTCTTATTTAATTTACTAAAATACTATAATAATAAACCAAGCTAAAGTATATTTCTCAAACTTAATATCACCTGACTTCTATTCATTCTTTCCTGCATTCCCTAATTTAAAGTAAAAAATTTAGGGTTTTCCTGCGCTGGGTCCTTTTTCTCCCCCAGGCTGAAATCAGTTAATCACAGATCTTTTGGCCTCCTCTTTCACTCCTTAATAAGTCATTTCTTTGGCAGCCCCTGGCCTGGCCAGGCCACTGGCATTGCACTGGTCACCTGTCTGCATGTTTGCAGCCAGCTCTGCTCCTTGATTACGCTGGTGCCTCAGTGCCTGTCTGGGTCCCCATCACCTGCTGAAGAAAGTAAAACTGTCTTCTCATGATTTACAGAGGTCACTGATGATGCATGTGCTGCAGTCTCCTCCATGACCATCTTTTTGTCCAGAATCTCATTCAGGATTCCCTGCAGTGGAATCACGCGGAGTTCCTGAACTTGCCTGTTCTTATGGGTCACTTCAGTTGGCACTGGATCTTCTTTCTGCCCAGAAACCCACGTTTCCCCCTCTATCACCAAGCTTCTCTCACTCCTTAGTGGAGCCTGCAACCTCCATGTTCTGAGTGCACCCTACCATGGGAGAATGTATTTGGAATATTTTCAACAGCTACTTAGGAATGGAGAACAAAACCTCAAGAAAAGGCCCAAGCTGCAGGAGATGAGATGCCATGCTTAAAACAGGGTGTCCGGTGTTTTTTGCTCCTGAGAAGGATGAATGTCAGCAGAATGAAGGAGTTTGGAGAACAAAGGTGAGAAGATAAGAATGTAGAAGAAGGGGACAAGGCACAAAGACAAGGTGTTGTACTAGCATGGTGCCATCTCTGAATGACACCGAAATCCTAAATACAGTTGTCTAAACCAATGAAATACTTGCAAAATGTTAATTTTTAGTGGGATTCTATATAGTCTAATTGATACAGGGAGTGGAGAGAAGAGGCACTCCAATATATAGGGAGAGAAAAATGCAGAAAACACAAGATGTTGGAGGATAAAAGTGTAGGCAGGGCTTTGTATTTGAGCAGGTATCCTCATGTCAATGCAAGGTGACCAGAGGTGGCAAGGATCAGATGACATCGGACAAGCAGAGATAAATTTATTCAAATATTTCTTAGAAAAAAACATATATTTACAACTCATGGATAAAGAAAAAATTTAAGAAAATTTAGGCTAATTTGGAGAAAAGGCAGGTATTATGAACCAAAAGGAGGACTTTTGCTTCCTATTTTGCATTATTGATTATTCATTCTAATCATTGGTACATTTTAGGTATAAAATATAATGACATTCATCATTGGAAATTTGCACCTTTACATAGTCTCTCTTGGTTCTTATTCTTCACCCTTGCCCAGCCCTCCCTTCAACCCCTCCATTCCTCCCTATTTACAAAGATTTTGTTCCTATTTTTCCATTTTCTCACATTAATCCCATTTCCTTCTATCCTTTCCCCTAGCCCTCCCACTTCCTTCCCCTTTGCCCCTTTTCTTCCTATTTCACATTACCTATTACACATTTAGTCCTTATTTACACTTTCAGTTTCTCACACCAGAGAAACTATTTGGTATTTACACATGTGTGTCCTATTTATTTCACTTAAGAGTATCACCTCAATGTGCATCCACTTACCTAAAAATGTCTCTAATTTCTCATTTTTTATGGCTGAGTAGTACTCCATTTTATAAAAAAAACCACATTTTCTTGATCCAGTCTCCAGTTGATGGGCATTTGGGCTGTTTCCAAGTTTTAGCTATTACAAACTGTGCCGCTATGAACATGGGTGCACATATATCACTGTGGTATGATTCTTTTAATTCTTTGGGGAAGATCCCCAGCAGTGGAATAGCGGGGTCAAATGGGACTTCTAGTCCTAGTTCTTTGAGGTATCTCCATACTGATTTCCACAGTGCTTGCACCAGTCTACTCTCCCACCAGCAGTGGAGCAGGGTTCCTCTTTCCCCACAGCCCTGCCAGCATTTGTTATTGGTTCATTTCATGATGGCAGCCATTCTTTCTGGAGTGAGGTGGAATCTCAGCATTGTTTTCATTTGTATCTCTCGAATGACCAGTGATGTTGAACATTTTTTCATGTATTTATTTGCTATTTCTACTTCTTTGTCTGAGAAATGTCTGTTCATTTCAGATGCCCATTTTTGGATTGGGTCTTTAAATTTGGGAGGTCTGATCTTTTTAAGTTCTTTATAGATTTGAGATAGTAGACCTTTGTCTGAGGAAAAGCAGGTGAAGATTTTTTCCCACATTGTGAGTTGTCTCTTCACACTGCTGGTGGTTTCTCTTGCTGTGCAGAAGCTTTTTTATAAGAAGAGATCCCACTTGTTGATTGTGCTAGTTCACAGGCAACTGAGGTTTTTGTTCATAAAATCTTTTCCTACACCGATGTCTTCAAGAGTTCTACCTAACCTCTGTTCCAACTGTTTCAGCATTCCTATTTTAATATTTAGATCTTTAATCCATTTTGATTTTAGTTTAGTGCATGGCGAGAGATATAGGTCTAGTTTTAATCTTTGCAAGTTGAAACCCAATTTTTCCAGCATCATTTATTAAAGAGGTTATCTTTCCTCCAGTGTCGAAGATGAGATGGCTGAGTGTGTCTGGAATTGTTTCTGCATCTTCTAATCTGTTCCACTGGTCCTCAGGTCTTTTTCTTTGCCAGTACCATGCTGTTTTTATCACAGTAGCTTTGTAGTAGAGTTGCAGGTTGGGGATTGTGATACCCCCTGCCATGTCTTTGTTACCTAGAATTGCTTTTGCTATTCTGGGTCTCTTCTTGTTCGGTAGGGGTAGTTGGAGAGGCAGGGGAAAGGAAAGAAGGGAAAGGAAAAATGATGAGAAATGGAAAAAATGGAAATAAAGTCTTTGTAAATAGGGAAGGGTGGAGGGAGTGAAGGGAGGGCAGCTAGGAATGGGGAAAAAATAAGAACTAAGATGCATTATGTAAAGGTACAATTCCCAATGAGAAATGTAATTGTGTTGTATACCTAAAATGTACCAATAAAAGAATTTAACAACAACAACAACAAAAAATCAAAATGAGGACTTTGAAAAGTATAGGATATTTAAAATGAATGCAATTCTGTTACTTCCTAATACACATAGCCTAGCAAAATTGATAGTGATTTGTATGTAATTAACTTACCAAAAAACCTAAGAAAATAAACTTCTGCTTATATAGAATCTGCAGTGTTTATATACAAATGAATGCTCCTGATTTGCTTTAGAAAAGTTTAGTCCCTTAAGAAGGCAAACATTCTCTTTATAATCTTGTTTACACTATTCATTTGCTTTGCAAAACATTTTCTATAAAGGCTCAAAATGATGAAATGTTAGAGCCTGAAGGGTACCTAGGAATCATCTAAGGAGTCCACATCATCATTTTACAAATGAGAAACCTTGAAGGGACCCCAAACACACACACCTTCTCACCACTGCTGAGGCCCATACCCTCATACCCTAAGACCTTTTTCAGGGTAGCTCTGTACTCCCTTCTTTAGGGATTCTGGCAACAGAAGCAAAATGCAAAACAAAAAAGGAGGCTGCAGAGTGCCAGGCTTTGAGCTTCACCAGGACCCACTGGCCTCCTAGGCTGATGTGGGCCCAGTGGCCCCTTCTCACTCAGTAGGAAACTGGAAGCTTGGCTCCTGAATTCTCTCTTCAACCTTTCCTGACTCCCCATTTCCCTCATGTGTTCTTCCTTCTTGTATGCCAGTCATAAGTGCTTCCCTTCATTGTTTCAGTAACCAGGTAGCATTGCAATCTTTTGTTTACTGTCTGCCTGCATCAAAGAAGCCTGGGCATTATGTCTATTTTTCAATGCTTGTTACAAGGCCTGACACAGAACATGCATAACATTTCCTCAATAAACACGAGGAAAACCATGTCTATAATCCTGGCACTCAGGAGGCCGAGGGAGGAGGATTGCCTTGCTGTGAGTTTGAGGCCAGCCTGAATTACATAGTAAGACTCTGTCTCAAAAAACAACAACGATAACAACATCAACAGCCACAAAGAAAACCAGAAAAGGAACCAAATACCACATTGAGAAGAACCCTAACTTTCAGATCCTCAAATTTCTCCCTTACTGTCCTATTCTGGGCAAATCCATTCCCATCCTGCATTTCTCAGATAAGAAAAATAATCAAGTATTTAGGGCATTCCTGTCTCTATCCTTTTCCCTCTGAATATTCTTCCTGTATCTTCAAGATGCTTGTGATTGATAGTTTGAAAATCTGATTTTTAAACCCCACTCCAACTGTTTCTAGTTGGATCTTTCTGTACAGCATTATTAACTTTATTTTGTCTCATTTATCAATTTTTAAAACAAATACATCAGTAAAATTTCTTCATAGGAATACATGAGGATTAAATAGAGTATGACTTTGAATGCTCCCAGGAACCACTAAAAATTGAGACATGTTTTGTTGTCCTTACTCTCGATCACCTGAAAGATCTCTGATGTATCTGTTGTATAACAGTTCCTCTGGCCTTTTCTCCAATCTCTTTAGTCTTTGGGATGCTTATACTATAGAAATGTCTTTCCTATTCATGGTGAACCCGATAGTTTATGCTCATGAAGTGATTCATGGTGAGACCTTAGTTTTATAAGAGAGGCTACCTTGCTGGAAGATCAAACATGTAATTAGAGAGCTGAGGCAAATTGGTCCCAGCCCAACCTTTAGGGAGAAGAGGGTTGGATATTGAATTCAGTTGCATAGCCAGTGAATTAATCCATCATAGCCAAGTAATGAAAACACAATAAACACTCTGGACACCAAAGCTCAGCTGAGCTTGCTGGTGAGTGAACACATCTGCGTGTGGGGAGGGCAACGTATCCTGATTCCCAAGGACAAAGCACAGAAACTCCATGTCCAGGTCTCTCCTGGACTGTGTCCTCTACACCTTCTCATTTGGCTGGTCCTGATTTGAATCCATTATAATCACAAATCTAGCTCTTTCCTTCATTCCATGATTCCTTCCAAGAATTACTGAACTTTAGGTAGTAGTGGGAATCCCCCAGTGTGCACCTGGTTATCATCAGTGCAGGTGGGCTGGGAAGCCCCAGAATTCACAGATGTCTGACATTAGGGTGGCCTTGTTGGTGATGGTGATGGTACCCTTAATCACACAGTGTAGTGTGAAATCTCACTGCACTGGACAATTAGTGTCAGAATGCATTGCACTATTGCAGTGCCAAACTGGGATCTGATTCTGTTTGTTTTTTGAGTACACATGTTCCACTTCTCAGTAGGACAACATTAAAAGGTTCCAAAATACTAAGCCAGGAGCTTCTCTGCAGGTCAGTATGTGGAAGAGGCAGCTCAGCAATTGCCAGAGAGAGAGAGAGCTTTACCATCAAATGCCTGTCCTTAAACCCCAGATCTGATACAGATCACCTCAGTGATGTCTTCTTTAGCTTCCTGATTCCTAAGAGGGATATGATGCAACAATATGCAGACTTCACAGAGCTGTTTGAATGATTAAATGAATTAATATGTGAAAGTATTATATACGTGGTAGATAGTAAACAAATACATGTTCTCTCTTATTATTACCTTTATTTGTCTTATACATAGGCCTCAGTTTTGGGCAGTCAATTGTCGAGTCTTATATAATTAAATTCTGCCAAAACGAAGGCAAAATTTTGAATTAGATGTTGCTTCTAGAAACCAAGGGCACCTTGATTCCCACTGTTCCAGGATAAGTGAAGGATCATAGGAAACAATGGACTGGGGCACAGAGACAGTGGGGTGGGAGGGATGCTAATATTTGATGAGTACAGTGCTGCATTCCCCAGTGGCTGCAGTGGTCTAGGCCACACCAGCCACTCTGCTACCTAGTAGTCGTGGGTAATTTTATAATATAAAGCAACTGAATTCAAACGGTAAAGTCCAGTTCCATAATCACAATGGTACATTTCAAGTATTAGCAGCCATATGTGGACAATGGTACTGTGTCATGTAGAGCAGACACAGAACCCTCCCATCACCACACAGTGCTCTTTTAGGCAGTTCTAGTCTGCAATCATCCAAGTATCTAAAATCGGATATATTTCTAAATATACACAGCTCTTTCCTTTTTAGCTTCATAGCCATGGAAAATCCATTAATTATCCTCCAAAAAGAAAAAATGAAGCCACACAATCATTTTTATAGAAAGATGAACCACTGTTATGTTCACACAATCTGTACTTCTCTCTCAAAACTGTCTCCTCACAGCTCTGGATATACTACTGTCTCCTCTCCCAGACCCTGAGCAAAACATACTTGTGTTTCTGCAGCCTGATTCCTAGTGTCCTCAGGTCAGCAAGTGGGAAGCTCTGCCGCATACTGGCCACAGGCAGAGTGGGCTGGAGGTATGAGACAAAGCAGCAGAAGCCGGAGTTGAACTGGCAGAGCATGTTTGGGTAGGGTGGGTGGGAGGGCAGAGGGCGGAAAGTGAAGACTGAAGAGCAGCACTGTGTGTGGTGTATTGCTAAGGAGAGGGATGAGAACTGCAGAGGGCAGCACACAGCCTTGCCTGCTGAGGGAGACACCAGGCTGGACAGGGAGGAAGACAGCAGAATGGTGACAGAGGGGACCCAGGAGCCAGCACCCATATGTGCGGCCTGGGGGATTGAGATGGACTCTGGTGTCAGGGCTGACCCATTATGGTAAAAGCAGTAGTCAATATCATACTAAATGGTCAAAAACTGAAATCCTTCACACTAAAATCAGGAACAAGACAAGGATGTCCACTATCACCACTCTTGTTCAGTATAGTTCTGGAAACATTAGCCATGGCAATTAGACAAGAGAAAAATAAAAGGAATAAAGACAGGAAATGAAGAAGTCAAGTTGTCTTTATTTGCAGATGACATGATACTCTGTATGGAAGACCCCAAGCACTCCACCAAAAGTCTTCTAGACTTACTAAACAAATTCAGTCAAGTAGCTGGTTACAAGGTCAACACAAAAAAATCAATAGCTTTCTTCTACACCAATAACAGACTCACTGAGAAAGAAATAGGGCAAATAATTCCTTTCACAATAGCATCCAAAAAACTGAAATACCTAGGAATCATCCTAACAAGAGAAATCAAAGACCTCTTCTCTGAAAACTATGGCACTCTGAAAAGAGAGATTGAAGATGATATCAGAAAATGGACAGACATCCCCTGCTCCTGGGTAGGAAGGGTTAATATGGTGAAAATGGCCATACTTCCAAAACTGCTATATAGATTTAATGCAATTCCAATTGAGATCCCAGCAGCATTCTTCCTGGACCTTGAGAAAACAATCCAAAAATTCATTTGGAACAAGAAGAGACTCAGAATAGCAAAAGCAATTCTAGGTAACAGAGACATGGCAGGGGGTATCACAAACCCCAACCTGCAACTCTACTACAAAGCTACTGTGATAAAAACAGCATGGTACTGGCAAAGAAACAGACTTGAGGACCAGTGGAACAGAGTAGAAGATGCAGAAACAATGCCAGACACACTCAGCCATCTCATCTTCGACAAAGGAGCCAAACACCCTCACTGGAGGAAAGATAGCCTCTTTAATAAATGGTGCTGGAAAAATTGGGCTTCAACTTGGCAAAGATTAACACTAGACCTATATCTCTCGCCATGCACTAAACTAAAATCAAAATGGATTAAAGATCTAAATATTAAAATAGAAACTCTGAACCAGTTGGAACAGAGGTTAGGTAGAACCCTTGAAGACATTGGTGTAGGAAAAGATTTTATGAACAAAACCTCAGTTGCCCATGAACTAGCACAAACAATCAACAAATGGGATCTCTTCTTATTAAAAGGCTTCTGCACAGCAAGAGAAACCACCAGCAGTGTGAAGAGACAATTCACAATGTGGGAAAAAATCTTCACCTGCTTTTCCTCAGACAAAGGTCTACTATCTCAAATCTATAAAGAACTTAAAAAGGTCAGACTTCCCAAATTTAAAGACCCAATCCAAAAATGGGCATCTGAAATGAACAGACATTTCTCAGACAAAGAAGTAGAAATAGCAAATAAATACATGAAAAAATGTTCAACATCACTGGTCATTCGAGAGATGCAAATGAAAACAACACTGAGATTCCACTTCACTGCAGAAAGAATGGCTGCTATCATGAAATGAAGCAATAACAAATGCTGGCGGGGCTGTGGGGAAAGAGGAACCCTGCTCCACTGCTGGTGGGAGTGTAGACTGGTGCAACCACTGTGGAAATCAGTATGGAGACCTCAAAGAACTAGGACTGGAAGTCCCATTTGACCCCGCTATTCCCCTGCTGGGGATCTTCCCCAAAGAATTAAAAGAATCATACCACAGTGATATATGTGCACCCATGTTCATAGCAGCGCAGTTTGTAATAGCCAAAACTTGGAAACAGCCCAAATGCCCATCAACTGGAGACTGGATCAAGAAAATGTGTTTTTTTTGTAAAATGGAGTACTACTCACACATAAAAAATGAGAAATTAGAGACATTTTTAGGTAAGTGGATGCACATTGAGGTGATACTCTTAAGTGAAATAAATAGGACACACATGTGTAAATACCAAATAGTTTCTCTGGTGTGAGAAACAGAAAGTGTAAAAAAGGACTAAATGTGTAATAGGTAATGTGAAATAGGAAGAAAAGGGGCAAAGGGGAAGGAAGTGGGAGGGCTAGGGGAAAGGATAGAAGGGAATGGGATTAATATGAGAAAATGGAAAAATAGGAACAAAATCTTTGTAAATAGGGAGGAATGGAGGGGTTGAAGGGAGGGCTGGGCAAGGGTGAAGAATAAGAACCAAGAGAGACTATGTAAAGGTGCAAATTTCCAATGATGAATGTCGTTATATTGTATACCTAAAATGTACCAATGATTAGAATGAATAATCGATAATGCATAATAGGAAGAAAAGGTCCAAAGAGGTAGGCGTAGTGGGAGGGACAGGGGAAAGGAAAGAAGGGAAAGTAAAAATGATGAGAACTGGAAAAAATGGAAATAAAGTCTTTGTAAATAGGGAAAGGTGGAGGGCGTGAAGGGAGGGTTAGGAATGGGGAAAAAATAAGAACCAAGATGAACTATATAAAGGCACCATTCCCAATGAGAAATGTCATTGTGTTGTATACCTACAATGTACCAATACAAGAATTTAATACAAAAAAAAAAGCAGTAGTAACACAAAAATGTAGTTTTTACAAATTATTTGACAGTAACAAATGATCATTAAACTCTCACACATATGATGCATTGAGTGAACTCCAAAACAGCATTGTTAGAATCTAATCCTGGGGTTGCCAAGAAATGGCTATGTTACAAACGCTACTGCACTTCCTTCGGCCTCAGTTTCCTCATCTATTCAAATGATGAAAGGACCAACCCATTCACTGGGCCCCTTTCTCTTCTACTGCAGAAATCCTGAGGTCTTCCCAAGGGCACTGCACCAGAGACAGACTTCCATTTGTTGTTCCATTCCAAGTTCAGCAGTTTTCCCGAGTGTCGTTTAAATGACCACAAACTCCAGAATAACATATTTACAGATAGAAAGGATTCTACACTGACTTTCTTCCATTTTGCTCTGGTTTTTTTTCCCTTTGGGTTCAGAGTTTATGTGCTAACTGGTGCCAACTACAAACACAGTGAAACCTTTCAGTATATGTCTGCATCCACTGCTGAAAGCTGTAACATATTTGGCAAACAGAGCCAAGCTCTGTCTTAGAAATGTGCTAATCAAAGGAGAGGCCAGAGAAAACTATGGGTGATCACAAGTTTCTGAGAGGCTGTGGTCTATGTACAGCCCCAGGGCATCAAAACTAAAGCAAACACATGCGACAGAGGGTAGCAACATCTGCAGTGCCTGCGGTAGGCAAAACCTGTGGTGTGCAGTGGCTCTGCCACAGGTGGGAAGCATTTTAGCAAAAATTCACCATGATCCCTCTCCAAGTAATTCGCTCCTCCAGATCATCTCAGGGGGACATATGTGATGTAGGGGGGGTCAGTGCTCTGAGTGCTGCTTGATGTCCTCCAGGTCCTCTAACTGAAAGCAAATCACTTAACCTCTCTAAGCCTGGGTTCTCTCATTCCTAAATAGGACATTTATGAGGTACACATGAACTAAGGAAAGTCCCTCATAAATGGTGAAACTAGTGGAATGTGAAGCCACCCCAGTGGAAATTGCTACAGTTAGAACTTTGTGTTATAATGTAAGACTTTATCACATCTTATTGAATCAGAGCCTTCACACTGAGCTATATTTCCAGCCCTTTTAATATATTTTTTAAAAATTTGAGGCAGGGTTTGACTAAGTTGTTAAGTTGCCCAGTGTTATAGCTTGTATCTACATACCTCTCTAAAGCCTCATGCAGTCATAGGTGAGACATTTTGAAAGTGGCTGGATTTAGAGGTATGAATGTGGATTAAGAGTGTGATACTGGGATTAAGAGTGTGTAGCACTGGATTAGTCTATTAATTGGTTTATCATAGTACTGGATGTGAGTAATGAGAAGCCCCACCTTGGGTGTGGATGGTACCACCCAAAAGGCTTATAGTCTGGATGGGATATAAAAAAGATAGGGAGGCTGCTGCTGCTGCTGGTTGCTGCTTTGCTGCTTCCTACCTTCTCTGCCACCGACTACTTCTCCTCTGCAATGCCCCTCTGGAATGCCACCCTGCCTTGGAGTCAGCCAACTATGCACTTAAACTCTACAAACTGTGAGCCAAAATAAACCTCTCCTCCTTTAACTTGTGGGCATCTGGTATTTTGTCTCAGCAGTGAGCAAAGTAATTAAGACACCCAGGTTGGGCTCAAACTTGCAATCCTCCTGCCTCAGCCTCCCAGAATGCTGAGAATATAGACAGGCATGTGCTGCCATGACTAGCTTTGCTTGATACATTTTAATTAAGGTAATGTAGTGGGAATAACACAGTAGCCAGCTAAAGCATCAGTGACTTGCTACATGATGATTAGATATCACCATAAACTTCCCAGTGGCTAAGGAATCAAATCTAATATGTTCGTGCTATTAGAAACAAGACATTTGTTAAGCTGGGGATGCTGGAAATCTGGCCCATGGAATCAGAACTGCAAAGAGCTATAAAGCTGGTGGTGGTTTGGGAGGGTGTGGAAGAACAGGGAGTTGCCACAGGGAGGATTCCCACATGTTTGTGGGAGGGGTTGCTCAAATGTATTGTCTCCCTCCCACTCTGTCCTGACCAGCACTAACAAATGTGGTAAACTAGCTGAGAAGACTGTCACATTAAGACCAGAAGGTGCGGTCTGACCTGTTCATGCTGCTTCCAGTAAGCTACAAAAGTCACACACAGAAGGAAGAACTGTTATACAGGAAGAACCAAGACTTGATAATTTTGAAATTTCTCTATCTCTCTGGAGAGAGACAAAAAATAGTTAAGCTGAAGAAATGGCCTCCAAGTACTGCAGGCACTCCTCTTATGCAGTTTTACCATTCACAGTTTCAGTTACCTGTGGTCAACCATGGTCTGAAAACACTAAATTCAAAAGTGAATTGTAAGTTTTATATTCATCCCATCCTGCTTGGCACACAAGTCCTTCCTTTGTCTCCTGAATCCACAATGCAGACACCACACCCCTCCAGACACCTGGTAGCCCTCTTGGTGATCAATCAGACCAACTGCTGCCGCACTGCAGTACTTATGCTCAGGTGACCTGCACACTATCCTAACAGTGCATCACAACACCTGCATCTCTCCTCCTTTCATGTCCTCACACAGGCACTGTAACATCTCACATCCTCACGAGAAGAAAAGTGAGTACAGAAGAATAAGATATTGAGAGAGAGCACACAGGAGGGAAAGACCATGTTTGCATAGTTTTTATTACACTATAGTATTATAAATCTTCATATCATTAGTTTTTATCATTGATCTACTCTGCCTAATTTATATAATAAAATAAAATTTATCATATATGTATGTATAGGGAAAAATCACGATATATATATATATATATATATATATATATATATATGAATGATTTGGTACTATCCATAGTTTCAGGCATCCCCTAAGGATCTTGGGACATATGCCCCATGGATTAGAGGGTTTTTCTGTCATATCAGGAAAATGTGGTCTAGTCATAATGCCTAGGGTAAGAATGCATAGCCCTTGGTTAAGACTTCATAAAGAACAAAGGACAACAGTGTTATACTGTTATGGTTTGCATCTAGATGCCCCCGTAAAGCCTCAGGCACTCATAATGGGGCTTTGGAGAGGGAACTGGATAATGGAGGCATGATATTCAGCCATGAACTAGTCCACTGATGAGCTTATAGCTAAATGTGATGTTGGAAGGTGAAGCGGTTGGAGGAGGTGAAGCATTGGAGGCGTGGCCTAGAAAGGGCCTGTCTTCGTCCTCCTCCTCCCTTGATCCCTCTCTGCTTCTTGCCACCATGCCATGATCTGTTTCTCTTCTGCCATGCCTATCTACCATACTGCCCTGCATTAGAGCCATCTGACTATGGACTGAAATGTCTACAAAATATATGCCAAAATAAACCTTTTTTCCTTTGAGTTGTGGGTATTGAGTATTAGTTCCCAGCGATGAAAAAGCAACTAAGACATAACTATCCCACAAAATGCCACATAAATAGATTAAGGTTGTGCCTGATGGGTTGTTTGCATGCAATAACAGGCCCCCTAGGAAGTATAGGGGCACTGTCTCCAGGCCTTCTTGGAGAAACAAAGTGCCAAAAGGGCTTTTCTTCAAGAGATGTAGGGGTATGACTTATTTTCTAGTATAGTAAAACCAAATAACATTCATGGAAATCCCACACAGTATTTCAGAAAGTGACATCAGCAGATACATTGCCATTTGGGATTGAAAGGGAGAGAGAGAGAGAGAGAGTTAGTTAAATGAAAAGAGGCCAGAAGAGCCCCAAAATTCTACCATCAGGAAGCAGGCTAAAAGACTATGTGGGTACAAACGTATACTTTCTTGTAAACAGAAGAATGACTCAGAAAGCCAGCTCAGGAATGACTTCCAGAGCTCCTAGTGACCTAGCATCCTGGTGGACCTGATGACTTATTCCTATTATGGTTTGTATCTAGATGGTTTCCCAAAGCTTCAAGGTGCTCATAGTGGGGCTTTTGAAAGATGATTGAATCATAGGGCACTACAGCCAAGTGTGAAGTTAGGAGGTGGGGCCTGTTTGGAAGAGGTGGGTCACTGGGAGAGTGACCTGAAAAGATATATCTGTTTCCCTGGTTACTCCCTTCACTTTGCTTCCCAGCCACCATAAGGTGAGCAGCTTTCCTTCACCAGGCCCTTCCACCATTCCTTTTTGCCTCAGAGGGGGCCAATTCTGAACTAAAAATGTGAGCCAAAACAAATCTTTTCTCCTTTAAGTTGCAGGGGTGTTGGGTATTTTGCCCCAGCCACAAGGAAATTGACTAAGACACTAAGAATATGAACAGTATTATTTTTCTCAAGATTGGTAATAAAAGCCTGATTTCCATGTGGTTCCAATACCCTCTCACTGGCTTGTTCTGATCCTTGTTGTTGCTGTATGTTGTGAATGTCCCAATCCCAGAAATGTAAATAGCCAGTAGTTCACTAGGACCTGAAACCCTCATTCCAACAACCTATGTGGAAACCAACTCTTTTAGCACCCATTTAAGTAAGGTTGGAAGCAAATTCATCCCTAGTTGAGGTTCATAAATCCCATAGCCTTGCTTGAAGCCTTAGGAGAAACTAAAAACCAGAGAACCCAGTTAAACCATCATAAGCCACACCTGGGTTTTTGACTCACTGTAATTATGAGATAATAAATGTAGTCTCAAGCCACTGTTTGGGGGTAATTTGTTAAGCAACAATAGATAATGAATAGTGTTTTAGGTTATTAAATTGTGTTCATCCCCAAATTCATATATTTAAATCATAATCCTCAGGGCCTCAGAATGTAACCTTTCTTGGAAACAGAGTCCACTGCAAGCATAATTAGTTTAGATGAAGTAGCGTGGACAGCCTGAGCTCCTATTTTAATGTGAGTAGACAACATTACAAAAAGGTGACATTTGGACACAGACACAGGTACACAGGAAGAAAGCCACGTGAAGATAGAATTCTGCTCACATAGCCAAGGAAGTCCCCGAAACTGGAGCAGGTCTGGAACACAGTGAGTATGGCACCACTGACACCTTGGGGACTTTAGTTCTCCAGCCTCCTGAACCCCGAGACAATGAATGTCTGTTGACAATGAATGTCTGTTGCTAATGCCACTCACTTTGTAGTTCCTTGTCATGCCAGCCTAGCAATTAGACAATCAGTAAAAGTGAGGAAAAGCATGATGGAGTGCCAAGCAGAAAATGTAAAACTAAGGGAAAGTTTGCTCTGATTCTAGCCATCCTCTGAAATGCTGACACTTCCACACTAAAGCCTAGCCAAAAAAAGTCATATGTGTTAATGTTTGGATCAAAAATGTGCCCCAAAAGCCTCATGTGTTCAGAGGTGGAGCTTTTGAAATGTGATTAGATCACAGGGCATTAATCTCATCAGGAGATTAAAACATTGATGATCATAGCTGACTATGGTGTTAGAAGGTGGGGCCTGTTTGGAGGAAGGAGGTCACTGGAAGTGTGACCTGGAAGTGAATATTCTTGTCCCTGGCCCCTTTTCCTTTCTCTGGTTCTTTCCAATCCATTTTGCTTCCTGGCTGCCATGAAGTGAGCAGCTTTCCTCCACCACTCCCTTCTGTTTTGATGACTTTGCCTTTGAGCCAGATCACCATGGACTTAAGCCTTTGAAATCATGAGCCAAAATAGTCGTTTTCTTCTTTAAGTTGATTTTTCTCAGACATTTTGTCCCAACAATGACAAATTCACTAATACGATGTTTCTATTTCTCATCAAACATCATTGCTATAGGAGTGTTCTAATCACAGAGCAATGTAATAATTTACCCAGATGGGAATATTGTTCTATAACCTCCTTCATACACCTCACAAAGGTATATGGTGCAGAGGAGCTGTAGGAAAACAAAACAAAGCAAAATGCCAAAGCACCAGGGAAAAGAAAAGTCAATTCAAGGAAATTTCCACATGAATCTCACCACTAATATAGATTTGACCCTAGATTTAAAAGAAAACAGAAAATTGCATGCTATTTTTTGTAAATTCATTTCCAGCACTAGTTGACCTATTTAAAGAAACCACAGAGTGAATCACTTTAACAAGAAAGAAAATCATCTTTGAATGTACCTCTTTTATAAATGTGAGTTCTAGGGAGAAACATATCCGAACTCATTTCCCAGTGTGATCAAGTGAGATTCTAGGTGTTAGGATCCATCAATTCTCAAACAGTAAGTTTTGCTTTGCAGTTAATAGACAAAAAGAAATTGATTATGGAAAATTCAGGGCTAAAAAAGAACTTCAATTAAAATTCATGCTGATTGCTCTCATCCAGTGATACCAAGTCCTAGTAGAGGAGAAAATCTTTTTGTTGTTGTTGTTTACTTTTTTAATACTTGAGAAGAAAGATAAAGAAATGAATTTCATGCCAGTGGTCCTCAGAGGAAAGCACCAATTCCTGAGACAGCATAATTATCTGCTTCCAACCAATGACCTTTACTCCCTGGTGGCTGGTATAGAAAGGAAGGGAGAAGGGCTCTCCAAGGCTCTGTGCAAACCGCAAATGCCAGGAAATTGCTCTGCTCCTCACCGATTGCTACAGAAATGTAGGCTATGTATACCACATAAAGCTACTCTGAAATATGGCTCAATACTGCTGCATCCAGAGGCCCTGAATATTGACTATCAGATTTCCTGCCTCCAGTGGCTGGTCCAATAGAGGATAATTTTAAAAAAGCTTAACACACAACACATCAAACTAACAGAGAAAAGATGTAGAAATGCAATCATGATAAAGAGTGACATTTCTCAAGGTGCATCATTTGCAATATTTTATTTAACTCCCATTTCTGAATGGGAAAGCAGCTTCTGTTAATAAAAAATAAACTCCAATTAGACATCTGTGCTTGCAATCTAAATGGAACCCTTGGCTTGCTTGTGTGTATTACAGGTTTTCATGCTTCTCTGTGTGTGATCCAGCCTGGGCATCAGGAAGGTTTTCAGTGACCTCATGAATTGCTGGGGGTTGACACAGAAAATCCCCACTGTTGTTTTGTTGATGCTGTTTCTTTTCTTTCTTGGCTTCTCCCACAAGATGCTCACAGTCTGACTCCCTGAGCTAAAATTCAGAGTCTAAAAAGCAGCAACTCCCTGCAAGGAAGCCTCCTGCTAATTACATGAAAACATTTAACTGGCTGTTCAAAAATAATAGGACTGTGAGAAGGACATGGACCTTGGTGACAGACAGACTGGGACTGGAATGTAAGCCAGGCCACTAAAGTCCAGTGAACTGGGAAGCTGCTTGCTTTCTCAGGGCTATCCTCTCATCTATGAGTGGGAATGTTACTCTTTGTTCTGGACACATATTTAGAACCAGGAACTTTATAAGGTGCTAGGGACACAGGAAATAAAAAATAATAGACATCTATGTCTTATATTTCAATAGAGAGAGATTGGTGATAAATGAAAACAAGTAAATTATATGATATATCAGAAAATTATAAGGACTATAAAATAAAGCAAGTCAGGGGATGTACAGGATATAGGAATAGGAGTTGTGATTTTGAACAGGGACAGCCTTATGAGAAAACTGCCCTGTGGTGTATGGTCATCAGGAGAGGGGCAACAAAAGGCTCAGGAGTGTAAAGGCACTTAGGCAAGCCCTTGGTCAGGAGGTCATCAGGAGGTGGTAGAGAAGTCAGTGCAGCTAAAGTCAAGGGACTGTTTCTTTGCCAGTACCATGTTGTTTTTACCAAAGTAGCTTTGTAGTATAGTTTCAAGTTGGGGGTTGTTATACCCCCTACCTTGTCTTTGTTTTCTCAAATTGTTTTGCTATAGTATGCTGTTAGAATTTCAATTGGGATTGTAGTGATTGTATATAGCAGTTTTGGAAGTTTGGCAATTTTCACTATATTGGTTCTTCCTACCCAGGAGCAAGAGATGTCTTTCCATTTTCGGATATCCTCTTTGATCTCTTGTTTCAGACCGCTATAGTTTCTGAGGAGAGGTCTTTGATTTCTTTGTTTAGGGTGATTCCTAGGTATTTCATTTTTTGTTTGGATGCTATTGTGAAAGTTGTTTCTCCAGTTCCTCTCTCAGTGCGGCTGTTGTTCGTGTGCAGAAAGTCTATCAATTTTTGTGTGTTGACCTTGTATCCAGCTACTCTACTAAATTTGGTTTTTAAGTCTAGAAGACTTTTGGTGGAGTTCTTGGGGTCTTCTATATAGTGTATCATGTCTAAATGGATGCACACTGAAGCCATACTCTTAAGCGAAATAAATAGGACACACATGTGTAAATACTGAATAGTTTCTCTGGTGTAAGAAACTGAAAGTGTAAATAAGGATCAAAATGTATAATACATAATGTGAAATAGGAAGGAAAGGGGCAAAGGGGAAGGGGAAGTGGGAAGGGTAGGGGAAAGGAAAGAATGGAAAGGAATAAATAGAATAAAAGGAAAAAATGGAAACAAAGTCTTTAAAATATGGAGGGGTAGAGGGGTTGAACAAAGGACAGGGGAATGGGGAAAAAATAAGAACCGAGGCATATCATGTAAAGGTACAAATTCCCAATAATGAATGTCAGTATACTGTAAATCTAAAATTTACCAATAAAATTAATGAATTAAAAAATAAAAATAAAAAAATGAAGGGAAAGAATTTGTCAAGTGGGTAAAGAGATATGTGGAGGGAGGAATGTTTAGGTGTGTGGGGTCCCTGGGGGCCACTGTAAGGCTATGTTTTAATGCTGGACAACATGGAAAGTGATTAATTCATTTGGAACCAAGGAGTGGCCTGACCATTACAGATTTCGAGAAGAAGAAGGAGAAGAGGAAGAGGAAGAGATGGAGGAGGAAGGGGAAGGGGAAGAAAGGGAAGGGAAAGAGGAAGGGGAAAGGGAAGGGGAAGGGGAAGAAGAGGAAGGAGAAGGAGGAGAAGAAGAGGAGGAGGAGAAGGAGAAGAAAGAAGGAGAAAGAGAAAGAGAAGCAGGAGGAGGAAAAGGAGGAGGAGGAGGAGGAGGAGGAGGAGGAAGCAGAAATGATGCAAATCACATAGCACATCTCTTCACACAGGTTTGTGGTTGAGAAAATGCTATGTTGAAACTCTCTTCATGTTCCCCAGAGAGTCACAACCGTCTTTCCTTGTCCTTTCTCTTAGTACTACAATTCATGCATAAAACTTTGATTGAAAGTACTTATATTTTCTGAATTAATATCAGGAAACTTAACAGAAATGAAATTTACAACAAATCATGCTATTTATTAAGGAATCCTATGACCTTCATGAGTGACACTTGTGGCTGGATCACAGATATCAGATAATGTGTTCCTACCCATCACCAATGCAGAGATAAAGATGCTCTTGACTATTATGTGCAGATTGTGCCTCACATATTTAAAGAGGGCATGAAAAAATTCTCAAAAATGCACACAGAGAAAGACAAAGACTGAGATGAGGTTGACAGGGCACCTTGTGCATTTAGTGACAAATTTGTTTTGGACTCTCATGATCTTGTGGTCATTACATTAATGTGTGGCTATTTTTCTTTTCCTGCTTTCTGCTAAGTGTCAAAGGTCAAAAGAGACAGAGAAGTGCAAGAGAAGCAAGCTTATGCAGACTCTCTTTATAAGATTTGAGGTTCTTGGCTTACTTTGTGGGGATAATTAAAAATTATTCCAGAGGAAGACACGTTTAAACTCTCAAGTCTGCATATTAAACCTTGTGTCATTTATTGAGTGCTAGGTCAAACTGTCTATGAGATCTATAATACTATGCTTTCTGTAACTTATCTTCTCCAAAACCCTTGTCTCTTCATGCAATGCTTGGCTTAAGGAATGGCTCCTGCCTAATAACAAAGCCAAAAGCTGAGACTCATAGACTGCTCAGGCACCACTGGTCCCTTAATCACTTTTCATGTTGCTGAGACCCAATACCTAACAACCATGATGCAAAGAAAGAAAAGTTTGATTTGGCTCATATTTCAGCACATGGTTGGCTGGATCCCAAGAAGAAAGAGCATGGCAGAGGAGCATGAGGAGCAAAGCTGCTCAGAGGGAGCAAAGGAAGGAGCCAGGAAAGGAGATATAGTATCAGCTACACTCACAGTGACCCACATCTTCCAGCCAGACCCCACCTCCTAACAAGAAGTCAGCTATAATGTCCCATAAGTCAGTCACCTTTCAAACACATGAGGCATTGGGGGTCATTTTATATATAAACCATAACATTCTGCCCCAACTGCTGGAAGACTCCTGTGCATCTCTTTATGTAAAATGCATTTAGTTCATCTCTAAAAGTTATCAAAGTTTTATCAGTTCCAGCTGAAAAGTCCAAATCCAAAGTCTCCTTTGAGGCTTTTTAGGGTAAACTGTTACCTGTGAACCCCTGTAAAAATAAAAACGGTGAACACTGCTGGCATACAGTGGTGGTAAACCTTCTCATTCCAGGAGAGAGGAATAGGAGCATAGAAAGAAATTAGACCAAAGCAAGACCAAAACCCAGCAGGACAAACATTAAGCTTGTAGTTCCATGTTGAGCACCCAGCGGGTGGGTTTCGGTAAGATGTGAATTCCAAATGGCTTTAGCAGCCCCACTCCTATGGCATTTCCAATTGTATCCCGTGTGGCTTTTCTCGAGTAGGCTCCATTCACTTCCTGCAGGATTCCTCAGCTTATGCTCCATATTTCTGGCATCTCCAACTTCCTGGGGTCTACAGTACACTTTTGGCTTCACTCTCATAGTTTCACTCACTGCCCTCTCAGAGGGACATTGCCTGGCCTTTGAGGTCTTATTCTGAAATCTAGGTGGAAGGCTCCCTGACCCCACAACTCTTGCATTATGCATGCTTGTAAAGTCAGTACTACATGGACATTGCCAAGGTTTGCCACCACCTTGAGCAGTAGCTGGACTCCTTGTATCATGGCTGCAGAGATCTCTGAGTACCTAGATGGCTGGGCACTATGAACCAAACCTGGGCAACAAATTCCCTAGGCAGTGGCCATTCTCAAGCATGGTACCCTGGGGCTTTCTTCTCAAAGCAAATTCTTCTACAGTTTTTGGCCTGTAAAGAGTACAACCTTGTTGGTTCCTCACATGTCCTCAAGACATGTTTTCTACTACTGTCCTCTTATAAAGTAGTTGGCTTTCTTTTAATGTGAATCTTTTCAGCAACCAAGCTCTCCTCTGCTCCAAATTTGCCAGCCTTTTCTTCCTGGGAAACTGAAAACTTTTCAAATGGGCTTTTTACTTCAATTTCTTGCAACAGATTTCACTAAATGCAGCAAGTAGTAACCATGCTACAACCTGCAAATTAGGCTGCCTTGAAACTTCTTTCACCAGATAAATTGGTCTACCACCCTTAATCTCAATCTCCCATTAAACCTCAGGTCATTAACAAAATATAAACAAATTTTCTTTCAGAAAAAAATAAACCACATATGGCTTATATTCCAACTGCCAGTGAATTTCTTGTTTTCAACTGAAGTCAGATGAGCTTGATCATTACAGTCTACATTTCTATCAGCATGCTGGTTTTCTGACTCTGACCAGAATTTCCTATCAAGCTTGGCTTACAAAAGCTTAGGGCTTCTGCACCCAGCATTTCCAGACCTTTTCCAAATTCTTCCCAAAATCTAGTCCCAAAGGTCTCTAAACCAGGTAAGTCCCAGCAACAGCCCCACTTCCCTAGTACCAATATCAGTCTTAGTCATTCTTCTTGTCACCGACACATAATACCCAACACCCACAACTCAAAGGAGGAGAGTTTTATTTTGTTTTTTTTGTTTCAGTCCATGGTTGGCCAGCTCCTAAGAAACAACAGCATGGCAGGGGGGCCTGATGGAGGAAAGCTGCTCACTCCATGGTGACCAGGAAGTGGAAAGCAAAGGAAGGAGCAGGAAAAGGAAATATATCAATCCAGGTCACACTCACAGCTTCTTCTTGCCATATCTCACCTCCTAACAGCAGGTCACCTCTAATGCTCCCATAATCCAATCCCTTTCTGTTATGGCTTATATCTAGATGTCCCCCCAAAGCCTTATGTGCTCCTAGGTGGGGCTTTTTGGAGGTGATTGGCTTATTGGTGTGTGATACTAGATCATAGATGTGGGATACTGGGTCAGTCCACTGATTGGTTGAGCATAGTTTTGGGTGTAGTTTATAGATTTACTGAAGAAGGAAGGTCCACCATGGATATGGGTGGCACCAACCTACAGGCTTGCAGCCTGGATGGAATAAAAATGGAAAGAAGGAAGGGAGGAAGGCTTGCTGCTTTGTGCCTACCATGCCATGAACTGTTTCTCCTCTGCTAGGCCCCTCTGCCATTCTCCTCTGGTTTGGAGTTAGCTCATTACAGACTGAAACTTCTGCAACTATGATATAAAATAAACCTTTCCTCCTTTAACTTGTGGATGTCAAGTATTTTGTCCCATCCATGAGAAAGTAACTAAGATGTTTTCCAAACACATACGGTTTTGTGGGTCATTTTAGATATAAACTGTAACAACTGGCAATCATGTGATGCCATTCTGCTTCTCAAACGCCTTTTTAAGCTTCTGCATTTCCAATGATAACACTACCAATTCAGAGCAGATCCTATTCTAACTTCTCTCCCTGATTTTTTATCACATGGTCTAATCAATCCACTGATTGATTGGGAGGAAAAATCTGATTAGGTCTCTTTCTGGTTTAGAATTCTTCAATTTCACTTCCATATTTGAATTCATTAGACTTTGATTTGGTTACCGGATATCTCTCTGGTATTATTTCTCCTCTTTACCATCTCATCCATCAAATAAAATGTGCCATCTATTCCAGCTATTGCATCCTCTGTCAATTCCCCTCTCACCCTGGGTGCTGCCTTACTGAGACTGCGGTAGCCTGGGGACCCTGAGACTGGGCTTCACAGACCTGCAACTCCAGAGGCATAGTCTACTCAAAGTCTGACTGCTTCTGAGGGGCTGCTTCCTGGCTACAGTCAAGCACAACAGGGAGAGAAAGGCTGGCCTTTTCCTGCAAAATGGAGTCCTCTGAAGAGGTTTTGACTCCATTGCCCAGTGACTGGTTTCTAAGACTACACAGTGGTTCAGGACAAAGCCACCAACCTCCCTTCCCTCTTTCCTTCACTCAGGGTTACACCTGTGGTCTGACACCTCTGTTAATTTTCCTGAATCCCTCAATAGCTTTTTAAAAAGGTATTTCCCTTAGTAAAATTATTGCATCCTTAATCCTCTTCTGGAATCTGCTTTGCAGAGGACTCAGTCACAGACAATACAATGAGCATCTGTAAAAGCCTACTTCTTAGCTGACATATCCCTCCTCCACTATGTACCTTATGACTCATAGGTAAGACAGTACATAAGGTATAACAACAAGATATTATATATAATAAATATAGAATAGTGCTGTTAATATTAGAGATGCAAATTTTCATTCATTCATTGTGTCCTATGTGAAATGCCAACCTACCTCCTCCGTTGGTTCACTGTAGTGATAATGTCTTACATCAAGGCTCTACATCCCCAGAACAGAGCAGTGTTTGGCCCACAATCAATAATCATTCATCAGAAACTCAGAAAACCCTTAGCATATAATAATTGCTCAATAAGTATATGTATATTGAAAGTGTGAATCTTCCCTGAATGAATGGACATTTACTGATTGAATAAATGAATATATGTATCAATGGTACACAAGTCTGAGAGAAGAGATGCAAACTGAAGGACATATAGAAACACAAGGAAGAAAGAGAAAATGTTTTATTTCCTTAAAAGAAGATTGGAAAATGTATAAATACTAATTGGTAAGGAAAGATTGTATGAGAGATACCAAACTGGTCTATTGAGATTCCCATTAAGAATATAATTATAAATCAAGTACTTGAAATTTTGTTATTTGCTTTAATGGTTACATGATTATTGGTTTATGCAGTAAGAGATGCATTCATATTCCAGGAAAGTGGGTGGTTTATGGCAAGGAACATATAGCCATGTCTCTAATTGAGATTGACCTGAATTTGCAGAACAGACACAAACAAAATCACTATTCTCACTTAAATGAGACGATTGGAAGCTGTGCTGTCAACAGCAAGGTGCTTTCCATGGAACGACACAGGCTTATTGCTTACCTTTTATCCACCTTTTATTTAGGTGGATGTTACATTTTTAGAAATGTCATTTACTCTACAATCCATCTGTGTTTGCAAGTGCTCATTCTTAAAAATGAAAGCTATGGTAGACATAGTGAAGGTCAAAAAGATAGATTCAAATCCTAGCATTTCTTTTTCTAGCTATTTGACTTTGAAAAACAAACATAACCTCCCAGAGCACTAATTTTCTACAAAAGGAGAGTAATATGAAAACACCTCCTATGGTGTTCGTGAGGACTGGATGAGATTATAAATGTAGGCGCTATAAGAACAACGTCTGACATGCAATTGCTCCTCAATCAGTGCTGGCTGCATTGGCAGCCAGGGCTGTGATGGCAGCTAAGGCGTTTTACATGTCGGAGATGAGCTGGAAATTTGCTGTTTCTCCAAAATTAAAATCTACTGGGAAAGGTTTCTCATAAACACCCTGTCTTAGCATTGTGGAACCCACTCACTGGATGGCATTCCCAACTCCATTCATGAATACAGGCCTTCTTTCACATGGTCTGAAAATGTCCCCAATGTACTTCCATCCTTTTGGTCATCATCATCACCAACCAAGCTGCCAGTGCCACCACTTAGTGATCTCAGTACAACTTGGATGCAGTCCAGCCCTTCAGGAGCCCATGGCACTGTAAGAGCACAGTTCAGGAGCTTCATTCTCCACCCCGTTAGCACTCGGTCACTTCCTTTATCCTACTCTCCAAACCCTCAGTTTCTCTTCCTAGTCCTCATATTAAATCTGTTTTCTGGAAATAATTTAAGCCATTGTATAAAAGATCCTTCAATAAATTACCTAATATTTACTGTACTCCTACTTATGCCAGGCACAGCGTTCAGTTTTGCCAGAGACATTATGCTTTAAAGGAGTTACAATATTTAAATATATAAATAAGCATAAATAGAACTCTGTTGGAAGAAATGAGCAGGGAGACTGACTTGATCCCATGAAAGAAAGATGAGTCTCCCTGTGCTTGTTACAAACATGCAGCCACATAATCTGCTGCTGTCCAGGAAGCCCCAGGTGATCAGTGCCTTGCCTTTAACAAGAGAGAAGGGCAGCAGCTCTTAGAATGCATGCTCCAATTCTTTCACATTCCTGTCAGAGGAGAACCCTAGACTCCACCCAGCAGCTTTCACTGTGGCAGGACATAATTTGCTTCTGGAAAGTAGAAGGGAGTAGAATCAATCAGTGCTGTGAGGCTTGGTCTACCTCGTTGCTCATGTTGTGCCAGGAGGGAAGTGTTGTGTGGCCAGGTGACAGCCTGGTGCTGGCAGCCATGTGAATGTACCATCTTGGGATCAAATCCTCCAGTCTCTCTCAAGATTTCAACTGACCAGCAGGCTAGGCTATGTCCTGATATTAACTCTGATTCGCGGATACTGTGAGATAACAAATGTGCAAATGTCTGCTGTATTAAGTTATTTAGTTTTGGAGTAGTTTGTTATTTCATATTAGATAGCTAGTACAGAGGAAATTTGAACATGCTGTTGTTTTGGAGTTTGTTAGAAGTCAAGGGTGCTTTAAGGTAGTTACTGAGTTTCTTGTGCCATCAGCTTTGGACCTACAAATGCTAAAAAGTTCAAAGCCACAGTTGACTCTCTCCCAGGGACAGGATATCTGTATAGGCCACAGGTACCTTTAAGGATCAAAATGCTAGCACTCTGCAAACATTCATATGGCATTTCATGCCTGATGCCTTTTTATCCTTATAATAATTCCACTGGAGATGTAAGAAATTATTACTCTCCATGTCTTAGATGTTATTACGGGACTTGAATGAAAATAATGGATATGGATGGTAGGAGAATTTATAGTCCCTGATTTTCACCTAACATGATTCCACCTATATTATACCCTCTACATGAACCTCTTCCAAAGCCAAAGACTGTTAGCTAATAGAGAAAGGGAAGAAATAAACACCGGCTATTCTTTCTGTGACAAGAATCACATTAGATATTTTACAAACTATACTTCATTTAATCATCATGTCCAATGACAGAAATCTTTTTAACACTGGTTTTCAGATGAGGACTCTTGAGAGTCAAAGAAATTAACAAGAGCATTTCCACTGGCCACTTGTACCACTTAAGAATGTAAGCACTTTAGATTATGTGCATACACACACACAGATTATGTGTGTGTGTGTGACTATGATTTAATACTAGTATTCTGCTCTTTTCCGTTGTAGTGGTTATAACCTGCCATGAAGTTAGGTGGGATCTTCTATAAGTACATTTTGTCGTTTAAAAGCATTTGTGTTTGGGGAAGAAGCAGGCTTCAATTACAACTTCAATCAAACTACCAACTTCTGCTTCTACTTTTGTAATGACAAACGCAAACTCATCACTGGTCTTCTTTTGTTAAACAAAAATTAACTAAACAAAGTAATCTAGGTGTTGAAAAAATGATATAAATTTCTGCCCTCATAGAGTTTACCTGAAAGTGTTAATCAGAAATATGGTGAAATCAAGCAGAAATCTTTGGCAGGCATGCTGTTCTGCTGTATTCCCTTTCATGCACAACAGTTGAGCCAATAGCATTTGCCCAGTCTCATCAACTGCCTCCCCAAAACTTCCAAATCACCTTAGATGCCCTCCCCTATTTTCACGACTAATAATATCAACAAAATCAGCAACTCATATTTGTTAAGGCCTTTCCTGGGATAAACACTGTCCTCAGATTGACTGAAATCATCTTACATAATTCTCATTACCTCATCAAGTAGGTACCGATATACCCATTTTGCAAATGAAGAGAGTGAAACTTGGAGAGGTTAAGCTGTCTTTCCAAGTGTCACACAGAGTTGCAGGACAACCAGTAGTATAATGTCAGCGCTCCCGTTACTCAGTACAAACCACACTGTCTCTTTTCCAGTCTTCCTTCGTTCACTCCAGCTTTCCTGATCACTGATAAGACTGATCCTAGATACACACCTTCTCCCAGCCTCCCTCTGCCCAATGACAAATACACCTCTGGTCTCTTTCCTTCTTCCCCATCTTGGTGTGTGTCCTTCTCACTCACATGCAGGCTGTGCCCCATTCTGTTCACCCCTCAACATGCCACAATCTGCCATTTTTAGGGTCAGAAACCGCCCACTTCCAAACTATGCAGATAGTATTTAAACTGCATCTTATTGGATTTCTTTCCTTTGACACTGGCCATGAAACCCTCCTTCTTACAAATTTGTCCTGAATTCGGAGACAACAGTCACATGATTCTCGTCCCTTAATGAAACTTCTCTTTGATCTCCTTCTTCCCACATTGAATTTTGATATTTTCCAGGGTTTCAACCTTGGCTTCCTCTCCTCACTCTGTACCATCTCTTGAGTCACTAGCACTTATACTAGTTTTAACTTTCACTGTATGAGGAGTCTCAAATCTATACTCTCACCTTAATCTTTTTTATGTCTTCATGATTCTTGTATCAAAGCTTTTCACTGAAACATCTTAATAATCTGTAGACTTCTCAAACTCCACATCAATAAAACTGATGCCATGAATTTATTTTCCTCCTTTGTTCACATGATGCCACCACCATCCATTCAGTTCCTTAATGTGACATTGGAGTCACACCTCTTACCTTCATTCACTCTTTTCTGCAGCTCACTGTGTTGCCAATGTTCCTGCTCTACCTAGTCCTACAACCCCTGTGCATCACTTCCTGCATGGACTACCTTAGTACTCTACTGTCATTTTTATTTCTTGGTGTTTCCTTCTTAAAACAAACTTTCAAAATACTGCACCAAAATGACTTCAATGTGATCCCATCCCTGTAAAATAAGCACTTTTTAAAATACTTTCCCTTCTTTCTCTCCCTCCCTCCCTTCTTCCTGCCTTTCCTTCCCTCCTTTGTTTTTTAGTATCAGAGATAGTACCCAGGGCCTTCACACTGAGCTACATTCCCAGCCCTTTTAAATTTTGAGACAGAGACCTCCTAAGTCATTAAGTTGTTCAGGCTGGGCTTGAACTTGTGATCCTGCTGCCTTGGCCTTCCAGCATAGGTGTCACAGGTGTGCACCACCACACCTATACTACTTAGCTCTCTTTACTACAGGTCTTACCTCTTGCTTACACCTCAGGCCTCTGCCTTTCCTTGCTCTGCATTACAGACTCTTTTCTAGCACCACTTAAAAACCTGTAGTTCCCTGAAGGTATCAAGCAGTGTCACTTCTTAAAAAATAAATCAGCCTTAACTGATGGATTTGGACCAGCCCTTCTACTTGCCCTACATATCTACCCAGTCTTAAAATGCCCATTCTGGCTGCTGTCTATGGAATGGTACACTGTAAAGCAAATGTGACCACAGGAGCCAGTCAGGAAACCGTTGTGAGGAGTCTGGCCAAGAGACAGAGTGGAGGCTTGGGCTAAGGTGCTGACAGGGGAAGTGGAAAAGAGAGGACAGATGTGAGCGTTGTAAAGGTGGTGTCACAAGACTTGCTGATAGGTAGATATGAAAATGCAAAAAATGAACCAAGGTTAATGTCTAGATATTTACCCTGAGCAGCTGGATAAATGGTAGTGCTATTTAGAGACATGGGGAGATTGGAGGAGAAGGATCCAGAAAGTCATAAACGAGGAAGACAAAGAAAGTATTCTTTTCTATCATGTTAATTTTGGGATGCCTGTTGGATGATGCAGACTGAAAGTCTGGACATCTGAGGGATATGTCAGAGTTGAAGATGTATATTTGAAGGTACACACACACACACACACACACACACACACATTGGATTGGATTAAGTATCTGTGAAAGTATGTTAACAGAAAGTAACAGAAAACCCAGAAAGGGTCCTATTCTCCCTTCATGACCAAACGTATGTGATAATCTTCTCTTGGAAGAAACTGCAGAAGGGTCAGGCAAACACCCAGTGTCATTTGTTAGATTTGTACCTTTTTGTCCGGGATCTGTACCATTCTCCACCTAGCTGCTGTCCTCCTTGCAGCTACAGTACCTGGTTTCCTGATATTGCTCATACTTGTGTCCCCTGAGCAGTTTCAGGGGTACCAGTTCACAACGTGGCTAGGCTATTTTCTTTGGAATGATCTACCATAATCCTGTCAACTTTAAATATAGATGTTGACAGTAAAATAGACAATTTCATCAAAGGAAATTGGACATTTTATCACAACTGCTTATCATGAACAAATTATATAAATAATCTACCTCTGATCACAATCTATTTTCCACCAAAACTATACAGTAATTCCCCATACAATAGCAACAGCAGAAATGTCTTCCTTTTCCTCTTTGCTACTCTTTTTAAAGAAAACAGTTCATTGTGTCTTTCCTTTCAAAGTAGTCTCAGTGTGTAGATAAAACCACAGGCTCTCCAGGTGCTATTTTAATTCCTTAGCATCCTGGGTACACTTCATTCTAAGTGGATATTAATTAATCTAAACATGTGATTCTGGAATATTTTCATTAAGGGTGCACAGTTCAATATAAAGGAGAGCTGGTCTTTCATTTATAAAGTTTTGTATATAACTAAAGCAAAGAGATTCAGAATGTCATCCATTATCAAAACAATTCTTTTTCATTCTTCAAGAAAATGGGAAACATCTTAAGTCACTGTATATTTGATTTGCTTATTTACACTTTTATGTTTTTGAGAGGCAGGGTCTCCCAGTTGCTCAGGCGGGGGTTCCCCTGCGATACTCTTGCGTCAGTGTCCTGACACGCTGGGGTTACAGGTCACACCAAGCCGGGCGGGGGAGCACTTCCGACAGCACATGACTACTTTCGATACAAAATAGCTTTGCTTTTATAAAAACCTGAATACTTGTTTTAAAACAAAGTTTCTGCTATCCATTTGGGTTCTCAAGCACGGCCCCTTCGCGCTTTGCATGCCACACAGCTACATGTCACCCTCGGCCTGTCTCTGCCCCCATCTTCTGGTCACTCTTCTCACACAGGAAGGCAATGGCAAGGGGCTCTCCCACCCGAAATGTCGTGATCTACACGGTCTCAGTGTCTGCAAAATTCCCCTGGCAGGAATGAACAGCCACCCCGAACTGCAAAATGGTCCCCCCTGTTCTGAGTCTTCTTCCTGTTCAGCTCCTCCTGGCTTTCATTAGTCTAATCTGCACCCTCCTTCTTGAAATAAGATTTTGCTCCTTGGCTTCTGAAGCACTAATCTAACCTTTTCTCCCACTTAGAAGAGAAATAAAAAATATGCAGTTAGGAGAGGTGCCGCCTGCTCTTCCTCGGCCACCCTGTGTGTGCAGCGGCCCGCGTGTGACTGTGCATGCTGAGCGCTCCTGCTCTCGCCCTGCATACCTCTCCCGAGTGAGCTCATCTGCTCGCATGTCACCCATCTCACACCGCTCTTGGCTGATGACTCCCGAGCCTGCTTCTCTGGCTCTCACCTATTTTCTGAATCGCGGGCAATGTTCACTGGCTTCTCCTTCAGGATGTCCCCAGCTCCCCAGCTCCCCAGCTCCCCAGCTCACCGCCCACCCTCAGAATTCGTCTTTGTTCACCAGCTTCTTCCTTCCCAGCCCCACTCTCATTATTTATTCGCACCGCCTTTGCGTTCACCTCATTTCCTCTCTGTTCTGTGCAATCACTCTCACAAGTTAGCATGCAAATGTCCCTTACCTGTTTCAATCCGTTGATCTCTTCCTCTCAGTTAGCCTCTGGGCTTCTTGAAAACAGGATGCACACACTCATTTGGGGCTATGTTATTGCAGTACCCAACCCTTGCATAGACAGAGTCAATGCACAGGACTGAACTGGCTCATTCTCAGGCAGTAGGTCTCCAGAAAAAGAGCAACAGGCCAGGAAATCAAAACTAGCTCTCCTATCTAAATCCAGAAAAAGGGGGAGTAATTCATCTTCTTTGAGCACTTCTAGTAGTAGAAATGGTTTTCAAGTGGAAAATATATAAGAAAAAGAAGTGCTTTAAATTACTTTAGAATTTGAATTAGAACCATGTCTTATGAAAATATTCCATATTCATGATCTGCATGGCCTGCTAATGTGTTTCTCTCCACCTCCAACTCTCTTTTCAGACTGATACATTTTAGGATAGAGGATAAGGCATGTGACTTACTAGATTGAATTGGCTCTGTCCTTAGAAGTAGCCATACCTTAACAGGTATGGTAGTGCAAGCCTATACTCCCAGCAGTCTGGGAGGCTTAGGTAGAAGGATCTCAAGTTTGAGTCCAGTCTGGGCAACTTATATGAGTCCCTGTCTTAAGTAACAAATAAAAAAGGACTGGATATGTAGCTCAAGGCAAAGACCCTGGGTTTGATTTCCAGTACTTAAAAAAAAAAAAAAAAAAGCAATGTAGAAACTAGGAAATTTGAGAGAGGCGGGGAAACAGTACAAGGCCTTCTCAGCCCATTCTAGGGCTTGTCTTTGAGCCTGTAGTGAGGTCCCCCACAGAGGCAGCCACTGAGCTTCCACCCAGAAAAGGAGGAGAAGTCCTCTCTCCACTTTGTCCTTCTGGGCTTCCTCTGACTTCCAGGGGCCACGTATTTGCTGTCCCCAATCCTTCTCTCACCAAAAATGATGATGAAAATACGTATTCTCTGTGTCTCCTCCAAAAGGATCAATGAGGTCAGCACAGAGACTGCAGTTCCAGAGTACTTGAAACTTTTGCTTTATGAATACTAAACTACAGATGCTAAAGAAATCATAATGACAAAACTATCATGGCAAGGGAGTCTAGAAAACATTTTGCATAGAAGATAACATTTAATATACTGAGTTCAGCACTGCTCATGTTTTTATGTCTGGAATATATCAAACAGGAGTTATTTCTTCAGGCTTTCCTGGCCTTGAGCCCAAACAAGGTGCTAATTCGCTCCTCACCAGTCTCAGCCTCTTCTTTCCACCTTCTTTCTTCCACTCAATGGCATGACTTATATTTCTACCTCAGGCCCTTCCTACCTAAACTTCTCACAGGTAAGATCTCACTTTGTAATTATCCCTGCCTTGGACTTCTACAGGAAAAGAAACAAAAAGCAAACATTTTCTCTATGGAAAAAAATTGATAATTACCTGGGAGATGTGTAGGGGGAAAGATATGGCTTTGAAAGAAGAAAGCAATTCCCTCAAATCATTTAAAGTCTGGGTTTGCAGGGAACAGGGAAAGGGGACATTACTAGAACCTCTGCAGTAAGTCCTAGTCTCCTGCAAGTCATGGCAGCACAAGATGTATTACAGGAAAGGTAGAAAAATGAGACTTTGAGAAGAAGCTAAGCTTTGGGTCTGATCAGTGCCGCTCTGGGCAGCAAAGACGAAAGCCCCGAGCTGGCTGCACCTTTTATTCAGGACATCGGAAGAAACAAATGTAACAAACGACCTGCAGAGAGTTCAGTACATCGGGATAAACAAAGTGTAACAAATGACTGGGGTGGTGGAAATCCAAGAACAAGGAGGACTGAGTAGATGAAGATTTTGTTCCACCCAGGATGTCCTCATCTGGTATAATCTTGTCCTGGAGCATCACAGCTTCACTGGGTCATTGAGGTCTCAGTTGTGACGGGGGCCAAAGTGAAATTATGTCTCGGAATGACACAGCTGGCCCGTAGGCAGGAGAACCAGGATTTTTCCCTAAAATTACATAGCATTGCTCCCGAGAAGGGTTAGTGTGACAACCTGTTGCATCCTCTCATGGGAAGGGAGAGGGATTACTCACAATTAGCAAAAATCGTTTTGGAATGATATTAATGATATTCACTGACTTTAGTCAGTCACAGTGTTCTTGGCCTCTACCAAGATTAAACAGTTGAGTAAAGAAAGACAATTAGTTGTTGCACATTCATTGTGGGCACATGATGAGATACTTCAATCAAAAGATCGAGGAATAACCCTACTTCCATGTTAAAAGACAAACCACCTGCACAGATAATACAAAAAAAAAATCCACTTTAGAACAACAAGACAGTTCTTGTTACGAAAATCTGACAGTCATAGTCTTTTATCTGTACACTGCCTTATAGAAGCTAGTCATTTGCTATCAATTCCTTAACAGCAGAGAAAGTTTTATAAGCATCAAGAAAGAAAGAATAATTAAAGTGATTTTCAGCAGAAGTTGGACAGGTAAATATCATCATTCTTTGATCACGCATGTCATTTATTCTTAATGTAAGTTTCACTGCTGATTTCTTCCCTCATTTAACAGCAATGAAGTATCTTATTAAGTGTTATAAGATTTAAATCCTCATACATAAGTAATGAGAGCTTTCAGAGAGGACCCAGGGAAGCTCCTACGGCTGTCCATGCAATGAAACAGCAACAGCTGCTTTGATGCCAACACCTGGTGCATATATGACATCCCTTCTCCATTCTTTCCTTGATCCTCAACCCAAATTCCAGGTCCTTTGAGTGCTAAGAGTTAGACCCATACTCTCAGGGATTGAATCATGTTTGGATGTACAGAAATTCCACACTGACACTCAGTCATCCACCTGCACTTTCCCAACAACTGTCCAGAGAGCTCTGTGACCAAATTTACTCTGAGTGGTCACCAGCATCTCCTTCTACAGTCCCAGTGGACCCAAGAATTGGGGGATTCTTCTTTGACCTCATAAAGCATCAGTGCTTAAGACACAGAAATTTATATGAGCACTTCAAAGTCAGAAGTAAAACTTATTGATTTCTCATTTTCTACTAAATGACTTAGAACTTAGTAACACTGGGTCACTTAACAAATATTTACTAAATTATTGATCCAATCAGTGAAGGTTCTGTTGTTCCTTTTCAATGACATCCTATCTCACTGAAAATCTCCACATCATGAGTGGACCCAATCACATTCACAGAAATGAACTCTACATTCACTGTAGAAATACCTCTTACAACTCCAGAAGTCTGACTGGTTAGTTATTTACTACTGAGTTAAGTTTCAGATGAGACCTCTTTTCCAATGTGTACATTTAATAAAAACTGTTGAGAGATATTTTGTTTTTATTTATGTTTTCTTGGCATGGTGGTGTGAGAGTCCTATTTCCTTCCTGTTACCTTAGAATGAGAATAATGGATGCTAGATTTTCTGTTTTAAAGACAAAATGTCCCTCAAAGACTCATGTATTGAAGGCTGGATCCTTCATGCAGCAATGTTCAGAGGAGAGGCATTATTTCATTAGCAGATTAGCCCATTGCTAACTTCATAGCTCAATGGTCTCATAGGGAGGTGGGATGTAAGGGAACAAGGTAGGTGATTGGGCTTTGAAGGGCACATCTTGTCCCTAGACCCTTCCTGGCTCTCTGGCTCTTTCTTGCTCTCTCTGCTTCCTGGCTGTCATGAGGTGAACAGCTTTCTTTTGCCATGTTCTTCTCCCACGATATTTCTACCTTAAAGCCAAAGACCATGGTGTGAAACTGTGAGACAAAATAAACTTTTTCTCCTTTAAGCTGTGTGTGTCAGGTATTTTTGTCCCAGTAATGAAAAGGTGATTAATACAGTGGTCAGCACATTTCTTGGCTGTGATAACTTTTTCAGATTATACTTATTTCTGAGCACTGGTTTCTATGTGAATCACATTTTTACCTTCTGGACTTTTAAATGACATAGAACTCCAAAATTATGACATCTGGTTCCAAGATGAAGAAATAGAAAACCATATGATAGTCTTGCAAACCTTCTTGTATGGAGGCTAATGAAAACTCTGAAACTCCCCCTACTCAGTTGCCTTGAATAGGAGTTATACTAACCACAAGCTGCATTTAAAAAGAGAAACTTCAGGACACCCAGCCAGACCCACCTACACAGAGACTTAAAGTCTTCATTCTGATATAGACATTCAAGGAAAACCAGATTCTAATTTAGTAAGATATCTGCCCATGAAAATCTAACCCAACCAGTAAATTTATCTTATTTAGCACAGGAGAGAGGTCAGAAAACTGCATCTCTTACCTGAACTTTTTCTGTTATCAAGGAAATAAAATCAGAGTTCTGAAACTTATTTATTTAAAGCATTTATAAGATCTTTTTGTTAGAACAAAAATAAGTTCAGTAGTGATGTTTTTAGAAATCAAAGAGTCAAGTGCACATGGTAGCCCCTGTTGGGTGTCTTTACAGGGAAAGGCACTTCTGTAGGGGAGAGAAAAGACAGATCCCTCTCTAGAAAATACAATAGCAACAGAGGCTGTGGATACAATTTTGAACTAATTGTATCCTAGCGTTTGAAATATTACCAGCATTTCTAAAAGTTAACTTTATAAAATTTGATTTGTATTTGACTACTCAATATAAAATACACTGAGCTTTTTCTGTAACTTCAAAAGTTATAG
Source organism: Heterocephalus glaber (assembly GCF_053883595.1). Taxonomy (NCBI): domain Eukaryota; kingdom Metazoa; phylum Chordata; class Mammalia; order Rodentia; family Bathyergidae; genus Heterocephalus; species Heterocephalus glaber. The sequence goes on from NW_028258308.1 coordinate 42,515,732, forward strand.
AAAAAATACACATTTCCTATTTGCTGTTAAGAACTATAGAGGGTAACAGATATGACTGCAATGACCTTTTTTTTATCAATTTATGCTCTGAGTAAGGTCCAGATTCTAACTATATCTGGATTTCCTTAATACAACACAGAATGGTCTTGATAATGGTAACTGAAGTAAAAAAAATTCAAAATGTTTATCACTAAGTTATAACAATTGTAGATAACACTTAAAGAGTTGTTTAAAGATCTCATGCAAAGAGATCTTTTAATCTTCCAATTCTGGAAAATATAGGATTTGTCAAATACTATGGGTTAGTTCACTTTAATCAGTTAACACTGACATTAGGCAGAATCTAGTATAAGAAAGAATATAAAAATTCCTAAGTAGAAAGAGGATCTATTTGTTAACAGTGAGATGCAAGTGGAGAAAATGAGCTTCATTTAGTCAGATTCCACCTAGGGAATCTCACAGAGTAACAGTGGATTGATTTTAGGAAATCCAATCAGGTTTATAATTCAATTTATTATATTTACTTGCAAGGTTTATATCCAAGGTCTCTGGAGAATAATGTGCTCATTAGAGCTGTTTGACAACATAAAACTGATCACCAAAGAGTTGAGTAAGAAATGGGGTGGAAGGATCCAAAAGTGAGGCTATTCAGAACATGGTCTCTCTGAGTACAGGATGGAATACCAAATTGAAACTGTTGTACTGAAGGAGCAAAAGACCATAAAAACTCAGAATGAGAAGCATCTCCAGAATCCTGTCACAGAACACCCTTTAAGTTCCTCTGCCTGAGGAAGTCAGCTGATATTCTACAGTGCCAGAAGATGAAACTTGTTTGTGAGAATCCAGCAGCCCCCTCCTGAGCAAGACAGTAGATCCAAAGAATCTTAGAAAAATGAAGAATTCTGGACAACTTCACAGTCTAGGGAAAGAAGTATTGAGGGTTATCTCAACACTAACTACAAGGCCCATTTCAAATATTAATTAATTATTATACCATAAAAATTAATACTACTCAAGAAAAAACTTCTGCAAAGCACTACCAAAGCAGTTAAGTTTTTTTTTTTTAATTTTTGTTTTCTTAAAACTCAGGGCTCACTGTTGTCACTTTTATTTTTATAATCTATTTCACAGATATGGAGAGGAAGCCTCAAGGCACTTGAAGTGCTGATCCTCACACAGTAGCAGTGGAGCAAGTCCCACCCATCTTGCTCCCAAGACTGCACACACTCCATCGTCACCTTCCTGCAGGCTCCAGCCTCATGGAATTGATTCTTTCTCTGAATTCCACAGCATTTTGTGCCTGTCCTATCTTTCCTTGAATTTAATTGTAATCACCTGACTCCATGTTGTACCTTCTTAGATTATAAAGGCACCATTTTCTCTGTATAGCCTTGTGTTGCCCCCAGGGTCTGTTTAAATGTCCCAAACATAGTCAGCACCCAGTATATTTGGTTGTGAGACTTAATGAAATGGGATAAAAGGCTGACTTTTCCAATCACTCACACACCCAACCCATCCACACAGTGAAACTCCTGGCCACTGAAGACCCCTTTGTCCTCCAGTCCAGAGAAGTGAGAGAGAAGTGGATTCAGCAACACAATCCAGGGAATGCTTTTTTCTCCCCCTATCTCATCTGCCTACATCCCCAGTGAATATAATGAACTAAAGTGGTGTTCTTCATTGATTTAATTATATTTCATGACATTTTGTGTTCCATGATAACTATTAAGAAACTATACAAATGCTGGACCATTTCACTATTCTACAGTAGCTTTTGTAAAAGTCAATAACAGCTAAAGATCATTAACAAGGGGTTACATTCTGCTTTCTATTGATTATTTTAACTGCACAAGTATGGAGTATAGTGTAATAATGTGATACATGTATATAGTATGTAAGGTTCAAATAAGGCTAGTTAACATTTCCATCTCAAACATTTAACTTTTTATGAACACATAATGAAGTACACACATTTGGATGAAGTGGATCAGAAGGGATTGTGATAACTGAGAGAAGACCCAGAATGCCTAGAAGTCAGCCAGCTAAGGGGCCTTTTCAGTGCCTTCCTGGCTTTGGCTTAGCTACCCCTGTTTACCTGAGAAGCCAAAACAGTGTGTGCTCTGCATGTGTAACATGGAAGAAAGTTAAAATGGGCTCCTTTCTTTACTTCCTGTCTGTACAACCAACTTCATCTCCTCTTCCCCAAATCACACCCAACTGAAGAGCTCCCTGGTCTTATATTTCAAGGATGGGTTAAACAGGCCTCCAACATTCCTCATGTGGAGCTAACTGGAGGGTTGGTCAGCTTTTGAACCACTCAGAAGTAGAGAAATTAACACTAGAGAAGAAAAGATTTAACAGCTAATCTGCCAGCTACAAAATATTAAAAAGCTAAAGAAACTAAACCTTCACGTCATAAAATTAGAGAATGCTGGAATTGATAAGAATCTTCACTACCCTACATTCTAACCTGTCATATTTCTAAGGAGAATATTTAAGCTCAGCAAGGGGTTATTTTTGTTCAAACCCACAAAGGAAAGAAAGACCACTGATACATGAAACAATGTGAACAAATCTCAGAAACATTATGGTGATAGAAAGAAGCCAGGCAAAAAAGAACACATACCATATTATTCCATTAAATTGTGGAACATATAAAACTAAGCTATGGTTATAGGAATTGGAAAATGTTTGGCTAGGGTGAGGGTGAAGTTTTGATAAAATATGGATTAGGAGAACCTTCAAGGATCATGAAAATGTTTTGTATCTTGATTCAGTTGGTAGTTACATGACATATAGGAGTGTCAAAATCTATCAGATGGTTGGGCTGGGGATTTAGCCCAGTGGTTCCGTCGCCTGCCTCACAAGCGCAAGGACCCGAGTTTGATCCCCGGTACCAAAAAAAAACAACTATCAGATGGCATACTGTACATTTTATTGCATAGAAGTTGCACTTCAATAGATTTATTTAAGAATAACTTTTAAAGTTGCACCCAGTCACACAATGTGCAGTAGGTAGGGCAGACATTGGACTTCTGGCCATCTTCCTGTCCATGACTCTCCTGGTTCTTTCCTTTCCTGATGCATACACATGTCTCTGAGCCAAGTCAGGTAATGGCTCTGCACCCTCTGGTCCCTGATTTCGTATGACCATAGCAAGCAGCACCACAGAAACATAAGAGATATTCAGTGGGGTGCAGAATTAAATCTGAGACATCGTATGATCACTCTGACTCACTCTGGAGGCAGCCATCACTCATGCACAGTTTAGGCAAGAGAAAATGATTACAAGTCTTGAACAAAGGAAAGGAGGGGGGAATGAGTGAGCTAAAGAGTATTAGGTGTCATCTGTAATTCTACAAATAATATAAAACATGGAAAGTACTCCCCATTTAGTTCTGTTCGAGTCTGCAAAAGACCTATCTAGGCACATACTGTAATTGCAATGTATCCCTTGGTATGGCATATATAGCAAAATCATGCAAGTGAGCCTTAGGAAAAAATAGAGCTGCTAAAATTGCCTGTGCATTCATGCTGTATATAGGTAGACAGTTTTTTTTCCAGTATCTCTGAAGTTGTTTTCTTTGCAGGTTGCTGTTGCTTCCAATAGAGAAGTTGGATTCTGTTTTATCTAAGACCACTCTCATTGAAGGGAAAGTTCATGACAATAGACAACTTGAATATTCTGTCAACTAAAGATGGGGCTGAGTAGAAAAGACCCTTTGGCCTGCAGGCCCTGTAGCACCTGCTGTTGAGGCAAGCACCTTATCTAACACCATGTGAGAGAGCCCCTGGCGGGAAAGATGTGGTTACACATCTCCTAGGCCCCACATTCTGGGAGGAGTTACGTTGTACAGCCTGAATCTTAAAATGGGGCAGAGAGCAAGCCTCAGGCTCAGGTTTTACACTCTGTATGGAGCCCCTCCAAGAGGATGATAGCTTACAATCTTTGGGAAAAGTCAGCTGTATTTTCAATATTTTCTTAAGCCCTGTCCATTAATCATAAATTTTTACTAATGACATGTATGTGTATGTTTATATAAGATGTGGAATCTAAAAATATAATAAATGTTTAAGTTTTTTAGCATTATTACAGTAAAAAACAAAGTGTCACTAATACGCTTCAAAACATTCCCCCTCACTTTCAACACTTTTTTCCATCTTTCTTGCCACTTTCTGAGGAACAGTTCTAGAAGTTCTCTTTCTTGAGTGTTTTTAGCTAACCTGCCTTGGCTGCCTTAACATTCTAAAGTGACTCAAAATGTTTACCTTTCATGGTCATTTTAACTTTGAGGAAGAGTCAGAAGTCACAGAGTATCAGATCTGGTGAATAAGTTGGATGAAGACACACTTTAATGTTTCTATGTATAGCCTTTCTCTTGGATAGCACTAGTAGCAGCGTTCACTGTATTTTTGTAACACCTCCCAAAAGACACTCGAAAAAGATTTCCAGAACTGCTTCTGAAAGTGGCAAGCATGATGGGATAATAGGAGTATTTCAAGTGATGAGGAGTATTTTGAGGGGTTTAATAGTAATGTGTGTTCTACTGTAATACGTTTTTAAAATTTAAACATTCACAATGTATTTCTGTCACACCTCATATGTATATGTACACAACACAATCTTTTTTATAAAATAAAAGATTTTTATTAAAAAAGCTTAGTACCAAAGTCCTAAGCTCTTTGGTCATCATAATTATTGGTTGACATTGAAAATTCCATACCTGATACCTATATTTTTAGCCTCTGAAGAAGTACATGCATAATTTTGTTTGTTTGCTTGTTTCCAAGGAGAGCCTCTCCTTGGACTTTTAAGCTGTTTTTTATTTTTCATTAAATATTTTAAGTCTTTTATGGTTGGCATATCTTGCAAAACTGTTTTATTTATTATGGTGCACCCTTCAGATAACTCACTGGCATGCTGAATGTAGGAATTAAATTCTAAGGTATCTAAAACAAATACTTTCCATGCCTGAAAATTAGTCTGAGCATCTCTTCAAATACTTCAGAAATAAATAACTATGAGGGTAAAGTGAGTAATATGATACCTTTGTCATATACTTCGTATCAGTTAGGAAAACTATAGAAACACAAATGGACATCAACATTTTAGTGTTCCTCTCACAGGAAGAAGCAAATTTAGAAATTAGTCCTAATTATTGGTCAGTCTGATTTATTCTCTTAGACACTTGTGTCTCATTTCCAATCCACTGCAGTATCAAAGTAAGTAATGACAACTTTTATGTCCTTTACTTTACATAATATAGTGTCCTAAGGTCTGGAATGTTCCCCAAGCTCAAATTTAAGTACATTACAGAAGAATTGTTCATTAGTCCATGGTATATACTCCTGTTCATTTAAATTTCACTTTAATCATTTGTACTAATTGACAGACTAGATCCCTTGGAAGCCCTGAAAAATCTAATAGGACACTTCTTTATATGTCAATGTGAGCATTTGGATTTTTAAACCTTTAACTGATTCGATAGTGAATATTTCTCTTGCTACTTAACAATGGAGAGAAATTTGCCTGCCATCATGCTGTTTATGACTTTTGCCAAAAAAAGAATAACCCTGTGCCTGTGTCACTACTACTAGCAAGAACAGTATGAAGGTAATTGTTTCATCAAGTAAGAGTATAACAGTGATGATGGACAGATAACCTGGCTTCTGCACTTGGCTCTGCCAATCAATTACTTTTAAGGTCTTAGATAAGCCCTTTAATTTCTTTAAGACTCACTTTTCAAACCTATAAAATGGCACTGGGAACATATGGTCGGTCACAGGGATGCTGCTCATCTGAGATGCATTACTTTGAAAGCCTTCTCCTTTGTCGCTGTGGTCCAGATGCAGCTCGGCTCACTCAGAGACTCCATGTGCCTGTCAGAGAGTCCTTTTCACCATCACCACGGCCTTCCCACCACAGCAAAGTGGCCTCCACTTCAGGAAATGTAATTGAGAGCTTCCTTGTGTGACAAGGCAAATAGATTCCACACTGTATTAGTTCCCTGCATCTGCTATTAAAATTCCCCACAAATTGGATGTCTTCAAACAACAAAAATGTATTCTCTCGTAGAGGAAGAAGTCCAACTTCCAGAGGCCAGGAGTCTGAAATCCAAGTGTCAGCAGGATCACATTCCCTCCAAACCCTCTTGGGAGAATCCTTCCTTGACTCTTCCAGATCCATCTGTCTCTGTCAGCAGATGGTCTTTTTCTCCCTGTCTTTTCTTCTATAAAGATACCAGACTTTACATAAAGGGTTTTCCTAGATCCAGGATGACTTCCTTTCTAGAGTCTTGACTGACATTTACAAGACCCTATTTACGTCAAGGTGGCATTCTGAAGTTCTGAGCAGACATGAATTTGGGGGAGACATTAATTAGCCCAGGTCACATACTACACTCCAGCATCAGTAGTGAGGCAGGCTGCCTCAGAACCCATGTCAGACAGGGTGGGAGGCTGCGTTCAGGACACTTAGGGAGGAGCCTCTGGATGCCAGGCAGGAAACAGAGTGGGTGCGCATGTGTCACTCGGTCCTCCCTCCTCACATCCAGGAGCAGACTACGACAAGGGAAGCTGTCCCTGTCCAAGGGTACCAGGAGCCAAAGCTAGGGATAAACTCTCCCGACTCACAAATCAGTGTTCTTTATATTGGGTAATTTAAGAATCTTTAGATAGTCTTACTAGAAGTATAAATCTAAAATCAGAAAATTAGTGACATCTACTTATGCTAATTTCATCAGTCAGAAAAGGATGGTTTAGTACATTCTGCCGACTTTCAATTCTAGCTATGTAACTCATCTGGATTAACCTTCCAATTAAGAAAAAAGTAAAATATGGATATTATTAAATTTAAAGGAAAAATACTCGGAACACTTGAAAGTGTGGGAGAGCTAGTAGCTGACGTGGTGTACGCTGATATCAGAAGGAGCATAGGTTAAGGAAAGTAATACTTCCAGGAACAAAGAAAAATACTTCATATCACTGCTGATGAAAGGGCCAGTTCAATAAGACTGAATTTTAAAACCCTAAATTTAGAAGCATCTAATACTATACCTTTAAATATATATCTATTTATATTTTTATATCTTTAAATATATATTTACATGTGCATATTACAATTAAAGAATTAAAAGGATATATAGGGGCCGGGGATGTAGCTCAGTGGTTCTGCCACCTGCCTCACAAGTACAAGGACCCAAGTTCAATCATCAGAACCAAAAAAAAAAAAAAAAAAAGGATATATAGGCAAGTCCATAGTTATGGTTGGAGATTTGTAACTATCTGGGTTTCTCACAAGTAGAATAAGATGACAGAAACTAAGTAAGGCCAGATCAGATGTGAACTACATTAAGAAACTTGACCTAATTAGTATACAAGACAGTTTACCCAACTACCACAGACAAATAAAACCATCCTTTTCCAGTATACGTGAACTATTACCCACACTGACCATATTCCTGCCACTTGGAGTGAGTGCTCACAAATCCCAAAGGAGTGAAGCCCTTCAGAGTACATTTTCTGTACACAGCGGAGTTCAGATACAAATTCATCACAAAAATATACACAGAGAAAAAACCTCAAATGTTGGATGTTAAACAAAATACTTCTAAATAGCTGTATTAGAACAATCCACAGTAAAAATTAGTAAGTATATGGAAATATGAAAATACCATGTTACAACAATATATAACCAGTAGAATGCAGCTAATGAAGATGCTGAGGAGCATTTAGGGCCTGAAATGCATATATTAGAGAAAAGGAATGCCTGAAAAATTAATAACCCATGCTTTCACATTAAGAAGCCAAGAAAACACTGAAAATTAAACCCAAAAGGACCAGAAAGAGGAAAAAAAATTAATGGCATAAAAATATGTAACATTAACAACTTCCAAATTTCATTTCTTAAAAAGACGAATAAACCTCCAATAAAACTGATCAAAACAGGGAAGAGATCCTAGCATTTGGGAGGCTGAGGCAGGAGGACTACTTTGAGTTTGAGGCCAGCCTGGGTTATGTATTGAGTTCAAGGCCAGCCTAAACTATATAGCAAGACCCTGTCTCAAAACAAATGAAAACAAAAAATAGGGAGGAGAAGTAATGCCAAGAATAAAAAATACTTATAAACATTAAAAATTAAAGACTACCATGAACAACTTTATATAAGTATATGTTTGAAATATAGGCAAAAGAAACAGATTCATTGAAAAATAACTTATTAAAATTAACACAAGAACAAATAATATGAACAGTGCTCTATTAAATTAAATTTCTAATAAAAAGTTTATCAAGATACAAATTTTGTAGGGCTGGAGATGCAGCTTAGTGGTGCCACACCTGCTTGGTAAATGCAAGGTCCTGAGTTTGATTCCCGGTTACAGACCAAAAAAAAACCAAACAACCCCCCCCCAACTTTGTTAAAGTTATCTGAAAAATATCCTGAGATAAAGAATGAAACAGGAATAGGAAGGGAATCAAGGGAAGTGGGGAGAAGGGAAGTATAGAGGGGAAAGGGAGTCCTAATGACAAAGATGAGCTGTGTATATCAATTCCCCAAAATAAATGTAATTGTTAGATATTGCAAACAAATACTAACAATTTTTTCAAAAGAAAAGAGTGAAACAAGAATGTCTGTTACTACCGCCTTTTTTCAACTTTGTACCAAAGACTCTACACAATGCAGTAGGATAAGTATATAAAATGTGCGAGGAAGAAATACTGCCAATGGTCATTATTTGCAAATGATATGGCTTTTGCATAGAAAAATCTTCCAAGTACTTGAAGATAATTAGAATTTATAAGTAAATTTACCAAAGCCATTTATGCAGAGTTGATAAATTGCCTGTGTTTACAATAGAAAAAATATTTAAGAGATAAAATTTTAAAATAATCTCATTTATCTTGCATCCCCAATAAATCTAAATAAAGATTTGCAAGACCACTATAGAGAAATCTACAAAACATTACTGGAAGAGTTAAAGAATATATAAGTATATGTTGATCTACAACCATGATTGCAAATTAGCAGACGAGAGTGTGAAGGCTCTTTTGAAGAACTCGATGACTTGATGCTAAAATTTATATGGAAATACAAAGGGTCAAGAATAGTGAAGAATATATGAAGTTTTGAGTATAGAACATTTACACTCTTAGTTATTAACACTGTAAATCTATAGGAAATAAAAGAATGTGATATTAGAATAAAGAAAGCAAAAAAAAGTAGTGGTCCACACTTGTATTCTCAGATACTAGGGAGGCTGAGGCAGGAGAATTGCAAGTTGAAGCCTAGCCTGTGCAACTTTGTGAGACACTGTCTCAAAATAAAATAAATAAAAGCATAAAGGGCTAGGCATGTAGCTCAGTGGTAGAGCATTCCTGGTTTCAGTCCCTGGATGGGGGGAGGAGGTAACACTGAGACAGACAGAGAATACAGAGGCTGGACACACAAACCCATACATGTAAAACATGTGAGATACAAAAAAAGGCTCAGTGCAACGACCTTTTCAATCAGCGATACTGGGTCAATTGGTATTTGTATTAAGGAAGAAAAAACCCCCTAAAATTTGACTTCTCCCTTCAACTATACATTCGAATAAACACCAGATGGATCAAAGACCTATTTTTGTACGGAAAAATGACATACTATCTAGGAAGTAACAGCAGATAATCTTCATGACCTTGGGTTGGCCAGATAATTCTTAAATAGCACTGTAATAACATTAACTATAAAAGAACAGATTGATGAATTGGACTTTATGAAAATTAGGAACATTTATAATTTTTTTGAGAAACCAACCCAATTTTGATTATTAACAGGCAAAAGATCTGAACAATATCTCTCTCTCTCTCTCTCTCTCTCCTTCACACACACACACACACACACACACACGCGCGCGCGCGCGCGCGCATAGACAGGTATGACATCCAAGTTGAAAATACAGGCAAAGCGAACAGGATGTGGGAGAGGGTGATTGCAATCACATTTTTCCTACTTCTCTGAGTAAGAAGGTGGCAGAGTCCAGTCCAGAGCAGATCACACAGCGTAGTTTTCGTGCTCTTCAGAAAGCACCTGCATTTAAGAATGGCTTTGGGGAATGATGTGCTTTTCCAAGGGTATCTCAGGGCTTTCTACTGGCTCTTCTAAGTTCTAAGCCTAAGTGAGCTGTAACTGAGCGACTCGGAGCAAGTGAGGGTGAAGTCAGACTCTTCTGGGGGTCCTTGCTCAGTTATTATTACTATTATTATTATTATTATTTTTATCAGTGTGATGCTGGGTGCCTTACTTAACCTTTCAGAGTCTTAGTTTTCTCATGTAAGAGAATGGGGCTAATACTATTTATTTTAAATGTAGTTGTGAGGATTAAATGAGATAATAGATATGAAAATACCTAGCACATACTCTACACTTGAAGTTTTACATGCACAGAGAGACAGACATCTTTCTGAAGCCAGGCATACTATTTACAAAACTTATGCCACTTAAATCCACTATTTTCTTTTTTTTTATTTTTTAAAAGCAATGGATACCTCCTCCCAAAATATCATAATTTACTCTTGCAGGTATCTGTTTGTGCACATTAGCTACATGCTAATTAGAATGTATATGTAGCCTCCTATACATTATTATTAGAGAGACAGATGATGAAAACAGATTATTTGAGGGGTGCAGAATCCAATAATAGAAGTGTTCTGGATTTTCTATATCAAATCAGGAAAAATCTTTTTTTAAGGAATTATATTGATAAAAGTTCCCTGGAGTGGATCAGAGTAAAGAAAGTCATTAAATTACTTTGAATCACAAGAGAGCACAATATTGAGGTAAAAACAGTCAGAAAGTAACCGTAGATTTAAATTTCTTCCCCTGGGACATGCATTTTACAAAGTAGTTTTCCTGCCTGAAATTTTCCTCTGCATATGACTACCTGAAAAATAGTTACTTAGGTTTTGGAATCACACATTCAGTCCATCAAAAATGTTTATAAAAAGTCCCTAATGTGCTTCAAGTGCTAGCTTAGGCACCAGGCAGAAACAGAGGGGCGCACACAGTCCAACTTCGACCTCACCCTCGTGTGTTCAGGCTTGGCTCCAGGCCCTGTGAAGCCCCCTGCATTGCTCCTGCCCTCTTCTCAGGCTGTAGGTGCACATATGGTACAAGGCAACAACTCATCCCTTCCCGTGGCTGTTACCCTAGCCCGGGAGGTGCTGCTTGAGAGGAAGGACTACAGTTCTTCATCTTTTCTTCCCTAGAGCACAAGTTAAAGTGTGACATGTAGTGAGCACTCAACATGTTGGATGAAATCATATTCATGAGGCCTAGGTACAATCAAATCTGTTAAATGATTCTTATCATGAATATTAGAGAAATAAAAACAGTTACATCCAGGAAAATTACATCTTTTTGAGACATCCTTTGCTTTTGTTATGTTATTAGCATTTTATTAGTAGCCCTGGAAGCTTCTTTAAAAATGCTCACAATGCCAAGAGCATTAGTGGTTTTTAAAGACATGCATAGTACAAATGTAGGTGAAATGATGTTTGGTTAGTCTTTTCCAGTATAACATCATGAGAATCTTTGGGAAAAAATAGATTGAACTTCTATTTACTTGCCAACAACTATGCATATAAACAACTTAGTCATTTGTACCAGGGAATTTATTAAATTTTTATAACAATTGACAATATTCATCCAGAAAAAGAAAGCAGCAGAAGAATTCATAGAATTTAACTGCAACAAAATCTGGAACATCCTCCAAAAGCAGTAACACTATTTATTTAAACATTTAGTACAGATCTAAAATAAAAGTCTCCTCATGATCATAAAAGTGTGCTGAATTATATTTGAAAAAATGAAAACAACAAAACTGCCATTATTTGTTCTAAAAAAGGGAGAAGAAGCCATTCTTCAGAGATACTAGGGAGATTTTGGAGGCTTAAGTAGCATAAACATAGAGGGAACTTTGGAGATAATACCATGGTTGGGTTTTAGTCATGTGCATACAGTCCCACAGAGAAGGACTGAAGCCTGAGAACCTGAAATACCTACTTGGTCTGGTGTTTGGATCCTTTCAGGTGGGCGTGGTACTGTTCTATGGAGTTTAAGGAGACACTGCAGATGGTGCATCTGTAAGTGCGCCTCAGACCTGTGGACAACAGACAGATCTGGTTAGCTGCCTTCCTCATCAGCCACCTGATTGAATTCTAGCACATTTTCCATTTTAAGTACAGAGTAAAAGAGGACTTCCTATGCATCCCACCAGACACGCTTCACCCACCTTCTGGACCCCAGCCAATGAGACCCTCAGCAGAAATGTGAGCTGCATGAGATAGGAGCAGCCTGCTCCATTTACTGTAACTGAAATTATGAGATCATACTTTTTTAATTGAAGCAAAATGTTTGTGGACATATTATAACTCAAAGTTTTCTATTTTTTCCCTAAGGCATATAGACATAGCTGGCTGTCACTTCTGCAGTGAAATTTGGAGCAATAAAGGAAAATCTATCCCAATTCCTTTCCCACCTCCTCCCACGGCAGAATTGGAAGCACAACTTAGGGCATTATTTATTCAGGGTTTTCTTCTAGGACTATCTTATATGGTGTAAATATAAGGAGGAGGAAAATATATCAAACTGTTTTATATGAAGTCTTACTTTTCACCAGCCAGTTTTAAAAGAATATCTATACATTCATCTAGTTATTCATTTAATTAATTCATTAAGATAGTATCACTCAGAGCCAACATGGGCAATTCCAAGATGACTAAGATGCTCTTTGCTTTCAAGGAGCTTAGTAAAAAGCTTGACTCTTTCATATTATTGACTGATCTGCAGACAAACGTGTAACAAAGCAGCTTTAACCAAACAACTTCAAACATTTGACACAGCTCAGAGACCCTTAGTGGAACATATTCCTTCATCTAGGGTGTTCCTTCAGAGTACATAGAAAAGAAAAGTCAGTCATGATCTTAAACATTGGATTTATACCTTGGATCCATCATCCTGGTTCTATAGCCCAGAGGAAGTCATATCACTTCTTCCTGCCCCGTTTCCTGGTCTACAAGATGAAGACAAGCCTATCCACATCACAACACTGCTGCAATAACTGAGAGAATAAGATCTATGAACATGTTTGTCAAGTGAGAGTGGCTGTTACTTGTTTTTCCATGAAATTCTGGTCTTACCATTGTAAAAGCCAGGATATCAAACAGTTGTAGCATTTCTTTCTAATTAGTATGCAGTGTTTTCCTTCTAAGAGGAAAGTTCTGTTTTCCCAAGAAGGAAATAATGTACATCGGTTGGAAGAAACAATTTCAGTGCAGGAAGGAGGACAAGAATAGTTTCCTTTGTTATACCGAATGAGTCCTGCTTACTGAATGTTACAGTGTAGCTAAGTTTGCTTTTATGTCTACATTATGAGCAAAAAGCAGAGCTTCCTGGAGACTTTCAAACTGTGATGGCCTGATGCACATTTCATAGAAGCCTATTTGAAATATAACATGTAAGCTGAGCTGTCAGTATGAGGAGAAACATTTTAGGTTTTGTTTAAATCACATACGTGGGCACTGACATAACTAATGGTTCCAAGAGTCGACTGAGCAGAATGGAGGGGCACATTTACTTAACATGAATGAGGACTGGAGTTTTATGCCAGCGCGCACGCACACACACACACTCACACACACACACACAAAAGGTAAATTTAATTATGGAAGAAAAAGAAACAACAACAGATACTAGGACTCAAAACTTCCCAGGCACAGTTTACCAGTCCAGATGTGAACCAGAAAACTACTGAATCTCTGCATTCACTTGAGGAATGACATTGAACCTTCAGGCTTTAGAGAGTGGATAGATCTCCAGCAACCATGCTGTCTTGCAGATGCCTAGGCTAGCCTTGTGGAGGTTCTGATTCTGAGGGCTTTGCAGCCTGGAGATGGAGACTTTTCAGACCATAACCCCACCTCCACTATTTGCCCACACTCTAATAAAGAACTCTCCCTCGTAATCCTTTGGGAGAACTTGAGCATGTCAGAAGAATTCTAGGTCTTAAAAATGAAAAACATAAAAAGGAAGAAAGCTATTCCGTAAGGAGCTGTGCTTGCATCACCTTTCTTTTTCACAGGTATGCATGATTCAGAGAGATTACCATGGTCCCCACATTCAGAAGCCATAAGTTATCACAACCAGCACGGAAGGAGGGAGTTGTCTGAATGCCTATCCAGGGCTGATTCTTTCTGCTCTTTTATGCATGGAATCAAAATATGAGAACCAGCTTCAGGCATTACTCCCTCCAGAGTTCTCCATCAATCTTGTCATAATAAATGGTAAATGCTGTTTATATGAGTCCTCTTCAGACGACAGAATAATAGGTCTCCTTATAACAAATGGAGGTTCAGGTTGGCAATAGGCATAAATATCTATGTTCAAAAATGGGTACTTTTAAGAACACCAACAAATCTAAAAAAATATTCTGATCTGTTGTTTTCCATAACTGTTCTCCTGCTCTGCAGCCAGAGGCGTGGGCAGAAAATACTTGGCAGTTGATTGCAGTGCAAACTACAAGGATCATAAACTGGAAAGGCCGTGCATGTAAACAAGAAGAAAGGCAGAGATGACACAGAGAATACCTCCTCCTCACAAGACACAGTGTCCTTGGTGGGAACTTGGTGGTTTATTAATACTCAGTTGAAATCCTAATTAGTTTGGAATTATATGGCTCCTTTTTCCTTAGGGAACTAGAGAATCTTATTTTTAAACCTAAAAGGCTAACTTTCTTATTCTGTTAATTTTTAGCACAATAACATATTGAAGGTATCCTAAAACCTTTGCAGGCTTAAAGATTATTTCCGCAGAATTGCCAAATATGTGTTAGAAAATACCATCCCTGTCTGCAAGGAGCTGGCAGACAGTTCAGATGAAGAGAGAAGACACAGGCAGAAGCAGAAAGTCCACAGGGGACCACAGCAGGGACCATGGTAAAGGGAGGGAGGCTTTACAGGAGCAAAAGGTGGAGACTGACGCTAGCTCAGAAGATCTGGAAAAGCTTCTTGATGATGCACTGCTTTTGTATTTATATTTCCTAGCACACTGTGTATAAAACAGATGGTTCTGGAGTTTACTAGAATGCAACTACTTTCTGCATCTTTTCAAGTCTAGCAAAGCTAGATGGCCCTATGGTTTCAGTTGCCTACATTCTACATTAGGGAAACATTGTTGAGCCTTTATTATGGTGCCAGGTATTTTGCTGAATGCTAAGAATATAAGAGAGATTAAGATAGAGAACATTTTCTTATGGAGCTAGACAGGAAGAAAGACAAGAAACAATAAACAAAAGAGAAAGCGTTGCACCGGAAGTGAGCAGGATAATGAAAGAGGAAATAGGTAGAAGAGTGATCTTCTTTGGCAACAGAGTTTTCTAGAGATTATAAAATTAAATAGAAAGATGATAATTAGCATGTGACATGAATATCTGGGTAGAAAGTGGTCTCAAAAGGATAAACGACAAGTGTACAAGGTTAGAAATGGAAATGAGATTGACTTGTTCAAGAAATAAAAAGTGGTAGAGGAAAAGAAAAAAGTAATACAATTTTTTTTAAAAAGCCTTGTCCATCTGGAATTCTACATCCAGCAAAAACATCATGAAGAGTGAAAGTAGACCAAGATTATTCCCAACCAATAAAAAAATAAATTTGCCAGAAATTATATTAAAGAAATGCTGAATAAAGTTCTTCATAGTGAAAAAAAGCACCAGATGTAAATTCAAATCTGAGAAAAGATCAAGAACACCAGAGATGATTGATATATGGAAATGAATCTTTTAAATATCCTTTTAATTTGTTTGAAGACTACATCTAAAACAAAATTATAACACTGTATTATGTATTATGTTGTTTTTAATGTATATACATGTAATATATATATATATCATAACAAAAACATAAGAATGAGGTGAAGTAGAACAAGACTATTGAAAGATCATTATATTTCATATGAAATGGTACAATGATAATTTCAAAGTGATAATTTAAGGATGGTGATAACTCAGTATAATCCCTTAGAATAACTACTAAACAAATACAATGATAAAAGGCACAGAGAGAATATAAAGTGTAACAGTAAGTGGTATTTGATTAGCCCACAAAAAAGTAGGAAAGGACGAACAGAAAAATATAAAATAGATACAACAAGTAGCAAAATGATTAAGCTAAATTCAATCAGATTAATAATCAGATTACATGTGAATAGATTAAACTTTCAAAATACTGAAATTATTAGTCTGGTTTATAAAAAGCAAGATCCAAATATGCACTGAATTCAAAAGATGTGCTCTGAATAGTTATATGTTGAAAGTACACAGAAGAACACTTTAGACTACAAAAATAGTAAAGAAAATGGAATTGCTTCTATTAATATTAGATAAGATAAACCTCATAACAAGATAGTTCACCAGAGTTGAAGAGGATATTTTATGAGAAGAAGAGAATTCCTCAGGAGACCATAACTCCAAATTGCAAAGAGTAAGAAGAGTAAATACTGACAAAAAACTAAATGTAGAAATAGATAAGACCACAATAATAAGAGATCTTAATCAGTACTTGCTAGAAAAACAGGACAAAAAAATCAGTATAACTTAAAAATCTGAGTGAAAGCATCTTTTTGTATTGACTGGTATTTATAAAACACTACATTCAACAACTGTGGGAAATATAAACTTTTCAAGTGTATGTATGAAGAAAACCAAGTTAAAGTGCAGGTTGATGAGCCACAAAAAACAAATTTCAAACAATTATATAATTTGACCACAATTGAATCAAGTTAGAAATAAATAGCAAGGAGATTTATCAATGACCTAAAACACTTCTAAATAACTCATGATAAAAAAGCAAAAGGGAAATTAAAAGTATTTTGAACTGAATAATAAGGAAAATATGGAAAATTCAGGGTTAAAGCAGTTTTTAGAAAGAAAGTTACAGTTTTACAGTAGAAACAAAGAAAGGCTTAAAATCAATGGTCAAGCTGGGCATGGTGGTTGCGTACACATATAATCTTAACATTCAGGAGGCTGAAGAATTCAAGGCCTGAACAAGTTCAGGGCCAGCCTGGACTAGGGAGTGAGACTCTGTCTCAAAAAACAAAAAAAATAGTGGGGGATTTAGCTCAGTGGTTCTGCTGCCTGCTGCGCAAGTGCAAGGACCCAAGTTCGATCCCCGGTACAAAAAGAAGAAAAAAAAAAAAAAAAAACAAGAAAAAATCAATGAGCATAGCCCTAAGAAATAAAATAAGACAAGCAAATTGAACCTAAGTCAGACAGAAGGAAGAAAATAACTAAGAGAAGAAATCAATGAAATAAAAAACAAACTACAAGATAAAACTAACAAAACTGAATATTGCTTCTTAGAAAAGATTAATGTAAGTGTCACCTCTTAGCAAGCCTGGTAGAAATTTATTAAAAAACACAAATGACCAAAGCCAAAGAATGGATATCAATATAGATTCTACAGACATTTTAAAAGGATAACGAAAGAATTTTTGAACAATTTTATATTCAAATAAATCTCATGACATGTATAAAATGGACAGATGCCTTTAAAATCCAACTTACTAGAAATTAACACCAGATGGAACAGAAAATTAGGATAGCTATTTATTAAAATAATTAAATTCATTGTCAAAACTTTCCTGAAAGGAAAGGTCTAACTAAACCCAAAGGATTTCACTGTGGATAATCCCATCAAATATGATGAGATTGCTTACCAATTTTGTATAAACTCTTGGAAAATAGAGGAAGAAGAAAATATCAATAGATGCAGAAGAAAGCATTTGATAAGTTGCAGTATCCATTCATGACCACAATTCTCATTAAACTTAAGAGGAATTTAGTTGATATGAAAAACTATGAAAAAAACTATCTATGAAAAACTATAGCCAATGTTACAGTAAACGGTAAAATAACAGGCAAGTGCTTACAAAAAAGAAAAAAGCTAAGAATGTCACTTTATTTTTGGTATTGCTGAGGTTAAAAGACAGTGTCTTTTGTATGTTAAGGATGCATCTGCCACTGAGCTGTTTGTAATATTCTTTCAATGTTCCTTTAAAACATCTATGGAATATATATTGATATTCATTCTTTGGTTCTGGTAATTTGGTTTTTTTAAATAAACTTCCATCAGGCTTGGTAAGAAGTGACACTGATATTAATCTTTTCTGAGAGCAAATTTTAGTTTTGTTACTTTTTATTCCTGTAATTTGTTTACTGTTGCATTGATTTCTTCTCTTTATTATCTCTTTCCTCCTACTTCTCTAGTTCAGGAATGTCACTCTTGCCGTCTGTATTCAACACAACACTGGAGCATTTAGGCAATGCCATCAGAAAAGAAAGGAGAATAAAAGGCATATAGATTGGAAATGAAGAAGTAAAATTTTCTTTGTTCATAGAAGATATTGCATTTTATACAAAAATCCTAAGGGATCTACAAAATAACCAGAATAAGTGAAGTCAGTAAGGTTACCTTATACAACGCAAATAGGAAAAAATAATAATTTGCATTCTTGAAATAGCTGCAACTAATTGAAAATGTAATTTTTAATACCATTATAATAGTATCAAAAATCATTTTAAAATATTAGGAATAAATATAACAAAGAATGTACAAAACTGAAAACTACAAATACCTTTGAGAGAAATTAAGAATATATATATATATGCCATAATCATAAACTAATGTTGTTAAAATAGCAGTTTTACAAATTCTTTGCAAATATATTAAAATCCAAGAAGCTTTTTGTAAAAGTAGACATGAAGATTCTATACTTTATGTAAAAATCAAAAGATCTAGGGCTGGGGCAGTAGCTCAGTGGTAGAGTGCCTTCCAACTATGTGTGAGGCTCTGGATTCCAATCTCAGAACTCATTGGATGGGGGAACAAGACTAGCCAAGACAATTTGGAAAAGAAAAGCTTGAGATCTCATACTTGAGGATCATAAGATTTGCTATAAAAGCTAATGGAATGTTTATTGTGGTAGGATTCAACTTATAGAATCAGCCTGGATATCCACCAACAGATATAGATAAAGAAAACAAGATACACACACACACACACACACACACACACACACACACACACAAAAGAACAAAATTATGTCATGTTCAGGAAAATGGAAAGAATTCACGGTTGTGTTAAATAAAATAAGCAGACTCAGAAAGACAAGTATCACAGAATTTCTCTCAAGTGTGGAAACTGGAGAATAAAGAAAAAATATTTGAAAGTAGAAGGGGAATTATCAGGGAAGAGCAGGGATAGAAGAGATCAGAAAGGGAAATAGGGAGAAAAATATAAAATAATATTTTCATGAACATAATATAGGAACACATTTCCTAGGAAACATAATGCATTGAGCATGAAAAGTGATAGATTGTATTCTATAAAAAGCAAAGCCTTTGCTTATAAAAGACTCAACTAAGAAAAGAGAAAGTTAATATACAACCTGGGCGAAATATTTGCAATACATGTAACTAATGCAGGACTTGTATTCAGAATATAGAATTAAAGCAATAATTTAAAAAAAGCAACACTGTTTTTTGAAAAACAAATGCAAAACAGTTGATCAAGTATGTCATTAAAAAAGATATAAAGGTGATCATCAAGCACATGAAAAGTGCTCAGCATCATTTATCATCAGGGAAATGCAAATTAAAAGAATAATTAAATAGTATCTCAGACCCACTGCAAATCTTAACATCAAATACACCAAGAAGAAATGTAGAGGACCTCAAGGAAGACAGTAGAATGGTGAGCAGCAGAGAAACAGCCTCTCTGAGCTTTGGAATCAATCCAGATGTTGGAATATAGCAACTTGAGGAAGAGAAGAAGGAGAGAAGAACTAGGAAAGATTTGAAGCGAGAATTGGAGCCCATGAGAGAGCAAAGAGAGGGACTGCAAAGCAGAAGAGGGAGATGGCAAGCAGAGCTTTCTCCCTGAGCCTTGGCTCAGAATGTGGGAGGGTGGCTCGAACCTGCAGATGCATAATGACTACAACAACCCCAGAGGCCTCCATGGAGAAAAGCACCAATGGAACAGAGCAGTGGACATTGTGGACTGCAGTGGCTTGTAGGTTATCTGTGTTCACACAAACTCTGAGAGAGGGCAATTGGTAGATCACCATTTTGGAAAGAGGCCAACAACTCAGAACTCAACAGCTACAGGTTGGCTCCATCTAGCAGCTCCCAGTGTTAGGTGAGGTGCAGCCAAATTCAAGCCAGCAGGGAGTTGAGTTCAAACTAGTAGCTGAATTCAAGCCAGCAGAAGGTTCCCAGAATGTTGTAGGCTGAACAACTCTGGTCCCAGCCTCACATCCAGAAACGAGAAGCAGCCTGAACTTCAGTGGAACTAAAGAATGGGTTTGCTGGGATTGTCCACCACCACCATAATACTACTGCTGGCTTGCTAGGATCAATCACCATGGATCTGGTCTCTGTTTGCCTCCCCTGTCTACCAGTCACAGAAGAGACACGCCTGGAAGTGAACTTTTTTTTCTGCTTTTCTTCATATATATATATATATATATATATATATATATATATATATATATATCTTTCTCTTGATACTTTTTCTTGTTTATATAAGAGTATGAACATTAGGGGCCGAGGATTTAGCTCAGTGGTTTTGCTGCCTGCTGTGCAAACTTAAGGACCTGAGTTCAACCCCTGGTACCAAAAAAAAAAAAAAAAGAAAGTGTGAACATTATTTCTACTTTTTGTTGTTATTATTTTGTTCTCTTCTCATTTCTATCTCTTCCTTCATTTTCTCCCTCCTTTATTCACCAGTTCCAAATGCTTGAATAATTACTTTGTCTTCCAGCCTTGCTCCTAACCTTTCTCTTCTTCTATTTAAAATTTTTTCCTTCGGAGTAAAATCCTCTTATTGAGGGGATATTTACTATGTACAATTTTCTTGTTTGTTTTAGATTTTATTATATAAATATAAGTCTTGTTCATATGGTTAAAGCTGGCAAATTAATAGTTACCATAATTTGTTATTTTCTAGACTGTTTGATGCTATTGTTATTACCAATTGTACTATTTTAGCCAACATGACATAGTTGTTCTAGTCAGTTGTTCTTCCTTGTATGCCAAGATTGAGATTGCCTGAGGGTCATAAACAATACTATAGGCCACTGCCCAAAACCCAGAGGCTAGGCCAAATAGACACCAACTTCTCACCCCCAATAAATTGAGAAGATAGAATCTGGTAATAGACTCAAAACTCAAAAGCCAGCTACACTTGGAAGACATCTCTGAGAAGTAGTCATTTCCTAAGGATTATCAATACTAATGATAAAGATACTTACTATAAACAATGTACAAGTATCAACACAGAAATTAAAGTAAAACAAAAAACTAAATTAAACTAAATTAAAAATTAAAAATTATAATTAAATTACAATTAAAATTAAATAACTAAATTAAACTAAAACAAAAAACAGAAAATGAGAAGACATAGAAGCAAGATGCAACCCCTGACTTCCAGCTCATCAAAGGCAAACCCAGGAAACAATGAGGTGGAAAAATTCAAAAGTCACCTGCCTGGACTCTCTGGAGAGTGATAACAGTGGAAGTAACAAAACGGATGAATGAAGCTCCAGAAAAAAATCAAATCAGAAATAATTTCTCAGATAACTCAAGGAATGATGACCATAATGAAGAGTATGATTAGTGAATCTAGAGTAGATACAGATAAAAAGTAGAGGAGCTTAGGAAAATGATGGAAACCATGAAACCCTAACATAGGAAAGAAATGGAATCCATAGAACAGATTCAAATATCCAGGAGATGAAAAATTCTATTGAAAGTAAAGACTGTAAAATAATCTGATGCCAAGATAAAATATCAGATCTAGAAGACAGAATTGCAGTTAGCAATCATGAAGAGAAAAAGAAAGATGTCTTAAAATAGCAAAAGACTACCAAAAAGTCAATCCAATAGCTGCTAGATGATGCAAAGTTGTATAACATAACACTGATCAGAGTCAATGAAAAAGAGGAGATGGTGCAAAGGACATAAAAATCCTGGTCACAGAAGTAATGGCAGAAAACTCCCCTAGCATGACAAAAGAATTTGACATACAGATAAGAGAGGCATATAGAACTCCAATTAGCCATGATAAAAATTAAATCTATCCTAAGGCATAGTAGTCAAGATTCCAGAAATTCAACACAAGAACAGAATAGTAAAAGCTATTAGAGAACAGAAACAAATTACCTATAAAGGAAAGCCCATCAGAATTACAGCAGATATTACAACACAAACTCTTAAGTCAAGGAGAACTTGGGGTGAGGTATTTCAAGTCCTAAAACAATACAACCCAGACTGATACACCTAGCAATACTGTCTTTCAAAATTGATTGAGATATAAGATACTTTTATGACAAAGAACACCTGAAGAAATCCATGACCACTGAACCAGCACTCCAAAATGTTCTGAGGTGCATTCTAGAAAGAGATAACAAAGATTAGAACTCCATGAACCTCAATGAAATGAATCTGCAAGGCAAGACAAGTAATTTAACAGAAGGGAAAAAAAGAGATCCAACAACAGGAAAATAACATCATAAGGATAAGTCAATACATATCAGTTGTAACCATCAATGTAAGTTGTTTCAATTCATCAGTCAAAAGGAACAGACTGGCAGAATGGATCAAGAAACAAGATCCAACAATATGCTCCATACAAGACACATTTAACTCAAAAAGAAATTCATGGACTGAAACCCAAAGGATGAAAAACAATACTCCATGGGACAGGAATCCAGAAAAAAGCAGGGGTAGTTGGGGTAGCTATTCTATTTGCAGACAAAGTGTATTTCAAGCCAAGACTGATCAAGAGAGACAAAGAATATCACTACTACATTCTTGTTAAGGGAACAATTCAATAGGAAGAGATAACAATCATAAATATATATGCAGCAAATAACAGAACACCCAACTATATAAAACAAACACTAATACAATTGTAATGGGGGACTTTAATATCCCACTGTCACAAATAGACAGATCAACTAGACAAAAATTAACAAAGAAATAACAGAATT
Organism: Heterocephalus glaber; assembly: GCF_053883595.1. Classification (NCBI taxonomy): domain Eukaryota; kingdom Metazoa; phylum Chordata; class Mammalia; order Rodentia; family Bathyergidae; genus Heterocephalus; species Heterocephalus glaber. The sequence continues at coordinate 42,538,818 of NW_028258308.1, forward strand.
GAAACAAACCTTTTAACAAATGGATCTAGTAGATGTCTACAGTTCATTCCACCCTGCAACACTAGAATACACATTCTTCTCAGCTGAACATGGGACATTTTCCAAAACAGACTACATATTAGCTCATAGAACATGCTTAAGTAAATGCAACAAAATTAAAATTAACCCATGCATATTATCAGACCATAGTGCAATGAAATTGGAAATCAATGGCAAAAGAAATCACAAAAACTTTATAAACACATAGAAATTAAATAACACCCTCCTAAACAACCAATGGTTCACAGATGAAACTAAAAATGAAATTAGTTTATACAATTAAACAATAATGCAAATATAACATACTAGAACTTATGGGACTCAATGAAAAGCAGTCTTATGAAGGAAATTTATAGCAGTGAATCTGCATATCAGAAAAACAGAGTGATTTCAAATGAAAAAAGGGACCAAACACCTTCACTGGAAGAAAGATAGCCTCTTTAATAAATAGTGCTAGAAAAACTGTCTTTCCACATGCCAAGAGTAAAATTAGACTCATATCTCTCACTATGAATTAAACTAAAATAAAAATGTATCAAATAACTAAATATTAAAACAGAAACAATCTGCTGGGAGAGAGAATAGGTAAAACTTTTTTTTTTTTTTTGGTACCAAGAATAGGTAGAACTCTTGAGTCATAGGTGTAGGCAAAGACTTTTTTGGATAGCACAGGAAATATCACAAAGAATTAACAACTGGCATCTCATTTTATTAAAAAACTTTTGCATAGCAAAAGATGCCACCAACATAGTGCAGAGACACCCACAGATATTATTGCCAGCTGTCCCTCAAAAGATAATATCTAGAAAATATAATGAACTAAAACAAAGAAATCAGACTTCCCAAATTTAAAAATTCAATCCAAAAGTGGGCATCTAAAATGAATGGACACTTCCCAGAGGAGTAAGTACAAACATCAAATAAATATATGAAAAAACTATTCAACATTAAGGGCTATTCAAGAGACACAAATTAAATCAATGCTGAGATACCATCTCACTCCAGAAAGAACAGCTATTATCAAGAAATTAACCAATAGCAAATGATGGCAGGGCTGTGGGGGAAAAGGAACTCTCCTCCATTGTTGGTGGGAGTGTAGACTGGTGCAGCCACTGTGGAAATCAGTGTGCAGATTCCTCAAAATCTAAAACTAGAGGTTCCATATGACCCAGCTATTCCCCTTCTTGATATCTTCTCAAAAGAATTAAATGTATCATATCACAGTGATGTATGCACACTTATGTTTATATCAGCACTGTTTGTAATGGCTAAATCTTGGAAACAGCATAAATGCCCATCAACCAATCAATGGATAAAGAAGATTTTTTAAACACAACAGAGTACTACTCTGCCATAAAGAAGGATAAAATCGAGACATTTCTGGGTAAATGAATGCATATTGAGACCATACTCTTAAGTAAAACAAATTGGATATAAATTTTCAAATGTGGCATGGTTTCTCTGGTGTGAGAAACTGAAAATGTAAATAAGGACTAAAATGTATAATAGATACTTTAAAATAGGAAGAAAATGTTCAAAAAGGAAGGGGAACTAGGTAGAGGGGAGGAGGAAAGGAAAGAAGGGGAAAGAGAAAAAGAGACTAGAAAGGAGAAATGGAAGCAAAGCTTTTGTAAATAAGGAGGGGAAGACGGAGGGAAAGGGAATGGGGAAAAAAGAGAAAAATCAATATATATCATGTAGAAGTAGAAATTCCTTATGAAGAATGTTATCATTTATGCATATCTAAAATGTAATAAAATTAATTTAAAAATTAATGACCATAAATGACTGTATGGAACAACCAGAATTTCACATTCTTTAGGAGGATGTAAAATAAAGCGTCCTTGGGCCAGGGATTAGCTCAGTGGCTCTGCGTCTACCTGGCAAGTGCAAGGTCCTGATCCCCGGTACAAAAGAAAAAAAAAGGAGTTCTTTTTCTTTTTGGTACCAGGGATTGCATTCAAGACCTGGTACTTGCCAGGCAGGCACAGCACACATCCCCAGCCCTGGGGGTTGTAAAATAGTACAGGTAATTTGCAAAACTACTTGATAGTTTTTTATGATGTTAAACACATACCCAACCCTGTAAACACTCTACACCTAGACATTTACTAGGACAAAAATTTAGTATGGATGCATGTGAATATACAAAATATTTATAGCAGGTTTACTCATAAATACCAAAAACTCAAAACAATATGGATGTCCATGAACACAAAAATTAATAAATTATGATGTATTTATACAATGGTATAATAACTGGAAGTTTTGTAGAATGTACTAAGTAATGTAACTTTATAAATGTACGTCAAGAATGTAATGTATAGGTAAAGATGTCAGACACGGAATAGCAGAGACGGTATGATGTTTACATAAAATTCAAGACAGCACAGCTAGTCTGTGGTAACAGAATTCAGACCAATGATACCTTCTGGGGGTGGGAAATAACTGACAGGAAGGAAACAAAAGGCAGTTTTTTAAAGTAGTGAAATTTTCTATGCCTTTATTTAGGAAGGTAATTACCAGGTATATTAATCTAGCATCATTCACTCATTCTTTGCCCACCATGTGAAATTCTACTTTATTAAAAAAAATTACATGGCCACACGACGACATGGGGGCTGGGACAGCTCGCTCGAGAGGAGACAGGAAGTTTTGCTCATACCCCTCCCCAAGCTCACTGACCCTTGTCACACACACAAGAGCCAATTTCAGGATGTGCCAGTGAGAGGCTCAGGTGGATTCACTGGGCAGAATCAAAGAAAGGAGGCGGGGGCTCTCAGCGAGGTGCACTATGGCCTGGGTTGGGACGTACATGCAGTCTCCAGGTGTCCTTTAGGATGAGTGACCTATGATATTTGTTCTGAAACATATTCCTTGAACTTCTTTAATCTATTTGTTCATCTTGCTGTCCTGTACCTTATCAACTCAGTTAATTTATGGATTTACAGTATCTTTGAGGGATTTGGGTAAGATGGGCCTGGAAGAAAAATAATAAACAAACCTAGGAAGTAGCACAAACCTGGGAATAAAGATATGAGGCGCAGATATAGAAAACCTTGAGCAACTTTGATTGTGCCTTAGAATTATAGTTGTCTTGTATCCTTTCCACCTATGTTTATTTCTTCTACCATGGCTGCAGTGTTACAAAGAAACCTCAGCAAACTGGAAACTTCATATTAGCCACTTACTGTCCTCATTCATTCCCTAGAATTTCTATTCTTCCACATTAGGAATGTAAACTTTTTTTGGGGGGGTACCGGGGATTGAACTCAGGTCCTTGTGCTTGCGAGGCAAGCAGCGGAACCACTGAGCTAAATCCCTGACCCCCTGGAATGTAAACTTTATACTGATACTTTGACAATCTTATAACACTTGAATATTTACATAAGTCTTACATTATAATGTTCATTAAAGCTGAGAGTGTTTTAAGGATGATTAATAATATAAAAGTAAAGTCAATAAAGTGTTTGGTTTTGAATTATTTCTTTTTTTCCACTTCTTATACATTAATTAATCAAAATGTCCTGAACATAGATTTGTCACTTCCCAGCCTAAAAACAAGAGCTAACAGTTACACTATATATGCTAGGCTTACTTTATTCACCTCCCCATTTATTCCCTCACAATCTGCAACATTGTATGAGCAGATATTATTATTGTCCTGACTGAACAGATGAGGAACTTGAGAGACAAGAAGGACCTTGGTGAAAATGACAGGGGCAGTGGGAGACATCTGAGTTTGAGACTTTCGTGCTGTGGTTCACAGGTGGTCATGCTCCCAACCACTCTGCAGACTGTCTCCGGCAACAGGCAACCAAGGACAGAGTATGCTGGCTCCTAGAGACACAGCCTAGCATTCTAACTAATGCCTGTCCCTTTGTTATATGAAAATCAAATGGGAGTTGTCAAAACACACATTCTGTCTCTTCCAGATGATTGTTATTGAGAATCAAGATTGGAACCAAGCACCCTTCTTTTTAAAGCTGCAAATTTGGGGTAAACTATTGGTCTACTCCAACATTCCATGGGGATATACGAATGTGCTCTATCTTTGACAAATAGATAGGATATTTATGTCTGCTCTAACACCACTATCAGCATGGAATTCCTCACAGCTGGGGGATCTTCCTTAAGCACAACTGAGTTCAGCTTTGCACCAGTAAGTCTTCAGCATAAATTTATTTGCATTTCATTAAATCCATCCAATTGAAGAAAGTTATCATGTTCCCTGAGGCTCTGTTTATCAGACTGAAAGTTCACAGGACCTTGCACAGTCTGTTACAGTATGGGTTGCATTCCCTGCAGTGTTACCATCTAGGTCTTCTAGGTGGCCTTTCCTGTTTGTTGATGATGTCTTAAAATATGACCCTCAAACTAAAGGCTGACTTCCTAAAATGGTCTCATTGGTATAAATTATAAAAGGGCAGTCACAACCCTTGAGCTTATTGATGTGCTTAATGCTTTAAGTGTGTATGTGTGTGTGCCAATCTTGACACACTGTCATCTATGCTGATATTGAACCTGCTATCAGTCAGCTCTCCTAAGCATTTCCCATGGAGGTTTCGGCCAAGACAAATTTTCATTTCCTCAATCTTTCTACTTTATTACTTGATGTTATCATTTGTCCCCACTAAGTCCCATCTCTGAACCCCACTTATTCCTGTAGGGATAGCACATGTAATTCAACTCATGTGTCCATTGCACTTGGTTAGTGGTGGCCACCCTGGGTACTCTGGAAAGATTATGTGTCCTTGATCATCATTTGCTAGCCAAGTCTGTCCATGGTGAGGGGCAGGGTTCCAACTCCATGCTTTTCTCATCTTGCCTTTTTAGTTTCATCATATCACACAAAGTATAGGGATGTCAGGACAGGGAATACACTGGTAAACCAGGGTCAGGAACACAGATGGTACTGAGCATCAAGGGACAGTTAGCTCACCTCCAGATATTATGTAGAGACAAAGGAAAGCATCCAGGAAAACAAGGGAACAAGTAGTACTCCTTGGTGTTAGATTGTCCCTTTGGTCTCCCCAGGATGAACAGGGTAGAGCCAAGCCCACAGCCACCCCCAGTACCTGGTCATCTCCTCCTCAGTGATGCCGCATCCTTCAGATGTGCAGCAGGAACCTTGTGCAGAAACCCTTAGATGTTGCCAGTCACCAGAGGTGCTGGAGGCCCTAGGATACATACTGCCTCCAGTCTGTCCTCTGTATTCCACTTTCCCTCGCAGAGCCATTTGCCTTCCCAGACTTCAGGTCTATCTTTCCTGACTATGGACCAACAGGAGATGTGGAAGAAAAAGCCTTCCATAGACTGCTTGTCCAGCTCCCTCCTATACAAGGTCTTGTTGTACAATCAATCCCTTATTGTGCATTAATCATGGTGGTCTACTCTTCTGAGCAAAGCTGAGTTGTGCAGATTTTGCAATGTAAATGAAGCCAAGACAACATGACTTATTTTTTATAAAAGGGTGAAAGGGTTGTTATCACCATATTTAATCTTCAAAGCCACCCCATGAATATGATTAGCTCATTTTGCAGATGAGAAAACCATGACACAATGACACCAAAATCATAGAAACAGGAAGTGGAAAAACTGGATCTGAAAAGACTTCGTTCTGATTTTAAACATAGTGTTCTTAATAACTAAGGCTTTTAAAAGTGAAGGGTGAGAACTAAAATAATCTTCTGGATGTTATCTTAAACTCTTGTCTTGAAACCACTGTAAAATCAGTAACTTGTAGCTTCTCTGGTTAGGTATATGGGTTATGGGTGTGGACACTTGTCAGTTCCTCATCAAACTCCAAGCGTATTTACGGTGCCGAGTAAGGCATCTGAGGCTCTGCGGAGAAGAGCTGAGTAATCAGGACCATTTGTGAGGATACCTCTTGTAAGGATAACATGGGGAGTACCAGAATGTCCAATCTTAGACTGGCAAAGTGGAAAAAGTTCTCCCCTCTAGGTTTATTCTCAGAAAACCTCACTAAGATCAGGGTTTGCCACTTCCCACAATAAGAAGCCTGGGTTACTCTATTACTTTGTACTACAGTCATTCTATCCTACAGGATGTTTAAGTGCTTACCCTTTGCCTTCAGGCAGAGACTACAGGGTACCAAACAGTCAATTAAAGAACACACATTTCCTAAAGCAATTCTTTCTCTTTTCAAATAGTATATATGCAAAGCTTTGAAAATTGAATCAAGAAGCAAATGGCTTTGCCTCTTCAAAAGCTGTTTCCAAACAAACAAAACCTACAGATAGAGAATAAATTTGTTCTCAGTAATTAAGACAATTTGAACCATGTTGGATGCCTGACCCAAGAAAGGGCTGGGGAACTGTCAACCTACTGTGAAAATTCAGAAAGGAGAGAGTAGTTCATCTTAAATATTTAAAGAGCTACTACATTGGAAGAAGGTTTAGATTATTCTTTATGGAAAACTATGTATGATACATTTTTATACTGAGACCCTCAATACAAACTTGACTTTAATCTTGGAGATGAACATCATTACAATGACTGCTATTTGCGAACTATAAGAAACTCAATCAATCAAACTGTTTTGGCTTTGCTTTTGTGACCTGAATTGAATGTCAAGTGATTTTTTAAAAACCTTATGTTAAGTAACAACAAATGTGAGGGATACATTCTTGGCCTAGGTCTTGAGATGACATAAATGAAAATCCATAGAACATGAAATATGCTTTTCCTATTGTGTCCCCATGGTAGTGCCACAGTTCTCAAGGCATATAGCAAGCAATAGCATTCCAAGGGAATTCCTTATGCATAGTGCTTTCATAAAATGTATTTTCTGTATTATATCACAATTTTTGGTTACAGATTATTTTATATATGAAGTAGACTGGATGCCAAAGAAGAAGTTGTGAATCACGACAACCGGTTAAACAGTGAATTGTAGACTGTTACTCTCTGTAAGAAAAGACGTGTACAGGACACAAAGAACAAGTCTACATGCATGCCTTCTGTCTCTGTTCTGCTATGGTTCTTCCAAGCTATCTCTCATTTCTTCCTGACAGGTGGATATTCTGAACTCCTATTGTTATTGGGGGCTCAGCCACAGGCCTGAATCTGGGCCCCAACTCTCCGGACTCATTTGCTTGTCGGCTATCAAGAATATGAGAAAGGCCCATAAAAATGAAAAAAAAATGAGTTTATTCATTATTTGGCCAAAGTGTGAGGGCAGCTAATCAGCATCCCTGGAACACAGAGAAGTACTCCAATTTATAGGAAGCATAGAACAAAAGCCCGGAAATAGTCATGTGTAGATTTAGTGAGGCACTGGCCCACCAAAAGGCCCAGAAAATGTTGACCATCTGGCTCTCTGAAAATCCCTTGGTATGAGGACTAGGGGTGGAAGTTGCAGCTCTTAGCATGAGAAATCTGGAGAGATGTTTATCTTCAAAAATTCTAGTTTTTAAAGATTCATTTTAATATATTTGTTACACTGTAATTTCCCTAAATAAACACCAAAAGTGGTGATAGCTCCATGGCTATCTAAGAATTGCAATTTTTGCTGTCTATCTGCATCATCTGAGGGTGCAGTGAGTGTCAACTCTGCTTCTTCCCCATTCGTGGCTTCAGAGTTGTATCCACTGCCTGGCCCAGCCAACAGCCCATGGAGGGAGGAGCTTTGGGGATAATTTGGAAGAGACCTAGTCCAACAAGAACTTGAAATGTGAACAGCAAAAATGTTCTAACTTCCAGTATCTCCTTGTAATCACTCAGATTTAATAGATTATGTTGTTCTTTCCCTCTAGTACTCAGACACAAACTAGCTGTAGGTAATTTTAGGTGTTCCTATAGCTTTTTCACTAATCCTTCTGTGCTGGTTACAGACTCATCTCAGGTAGCCAGGTCTTTATCTTGCTCCCAGCAGCCAGCCAGACAATTCTGTGTCAAGTATTGGATGGATGCTGCTTCTCTGAGAACTGGACTTTTAATAGGGCTATCTGGAACATTAAAAGTCTTCAAGACCTGAAGCAAACACCTTTAAAAGTGGAATTGCAGGCTTCACTAGCTGGGTTAAAGAAAGGCTGGTGAAGACAGTGGCCCTGGAGTACTTGCAGGCTTTTCCCCTAGGTAGCCTGACACTGATACCTGAGGCCTGGTGGCCCCAGGGTAACTTTTGTAAGTGGTACTTTGCACATTTGATAAGAGACTTTTCAATTTAATACAATTATCCCAGAGGCCGGGCTCATTTAGAGAAACACACCTAACCTCACTCAATTTGCAATGTAACAAAGAGTAGAATCCATGAAACACAGAGAGTGGAAAGTATTGTGGTTCAGAAGATGAAGACACTGTGTAAAGGCTGGAAAGTGACTCTTAATTCAGTAATCCCCCAAAATACTGGGGCCTCAAGTAAGAGAGAAGCAAGAACATTACAGAGAAAAGAATCCATTCATCATTTTCAAGGGAGAAACTTCATTTTCCCCTTTTCATTCCACATTTGTTACTTAATTCTTAGGTGTTTGTTTCCTAATCTGTAAAATGGAGATAAAAATTGAATCCCCTCAGAAAACAAAATCAGTTAATGTAAGCAAACAATGTAGAAGAAAATAGTAAATATAAACTACTGTGGATGTTAATCATGATGTTCACACATTTTGGACAAAAATAAAGACCCAATTCATGAGTGGGACATTTCGTAATAATTTAATATTCTAGAAAAAGCATTTAATGTTTTAGCATCCTCAGGCATATTCACATTATTCTGGCAGACTGCCTTTTCTACAGATGATACATGCATATATTTTTTTGACATGTCAAATGCTTTCTTATCTACTAATCATCCTATGTATTTCCTTGGTATAGAATTGAGTTGAAAATTATCCCCATTCTTCTTTTTTTTAACTTTTTTTTTAAACATGGAAGAGGTGACGTTACATGAACTGCCTCTTAGAAAGCTATCTGTACAGTGGGTCTCAATATATTTTGCCTGCTTTGTTCTTAAATTGAGCAACTGAAACTATTGAATAGGTAATTAGCTAAGTTCATAAATTAGATATAAAGGAAAAACAGAAGGATATATTGGAAGTAGTGTAATTGCATCTCTTATTCTGAAGGAGTGCACTCAAGGATTGAACTGAAGAACTATTTATTGGGTTTTTTCCTTCTATCATCAGCCCCTGTTACCAAAGCCATTTGTTCTTTCAGGCTGTTATGAACATTGAACAGGCAGCAGCTCTCATGAGAGCGCTAACTCCTTTTCCACTGATCAAAGTGACTTTCCAGTAGACTTTGATGCCTCCAAATGAGAGAGAGAGAGAGAGGGAGGGAGGGAGAACACATACACACACATATATCTGTACATACACAACATACACACTTTGTAACTCCACATCTCTAAGTTGCTTTCACAGTCACACACAGATGTGTGTAGAGCAGCCTACAGAACGTTTCCTGCTGAAACTGCACACAGCAATAAGGACTCTCATTTCAGCTTCCTACATAGACATAGAGGGTGAAGCACAAGGTAATGCAGTGTAGTGCAAGAAATTTCAGCTTTGGGGCTAGTTGGCTATGGTTTGAATCTCAACTATGATATCTGCTGGTCAGATAACCTCAGGCAAATCATTTAACATTTCTGAATCTAGTTTTCTCTTTTATATAAAAAGAGAATAGAGAAATACTAGGATGAGATCTTTTACAATTAAATATTATAATCTATGTAGGTATAGGGAGGGAAGGAAGGAAGGAAGAACACAGGGAGGGATGGAGGAAGGGAGGATGGGTGAATAGACGGATGGAAATGTTTCCTTTAAGGACAGTGGTCCAGGATTGGGTAATTCAGGGTGGTCTAAAGAGAGATGGCTTCATAGAAGATGACTATGAGAAGTCAGGAGAACTGACCACATCTATACACAAGCAGCGTAGTTCGAGACAATGAAGGACTTGCAGGCTACTTGATGATGATGTGAGAGTGCTGGGCTGGGAATGATCTGAAGGTTGGAGACAACAAGCGCAGAAGCAAGGGTGCTGCTGTGGAGGCTAACTGCTGCAACCCAGGTCAGAGGTGATAGTGGCCTCGACCATGATGGTGGCGTGAAAAGTGTGCAATACCAAAAATAAGGTTAAATTACCCACCACCAAAGAGGAGCAGTGACAGAAGCCTCACCATGAGATGTCTGTATGTCCGCAACCACAGCTTCTCTCACAGCTGCTTCCCCGTAGTCCTCTGTGCTCCAGCCTGGTGTCCAGAGGCTAAAGTTTTATAGCCATTCTCAAATCCTTTTTCAACCCTATCCTGCTCAGCAGCACAACCTGTTCTGATTCTTCAAAATACATTAAAAACTTATTCTTGCATTTTCAAACCTTGTTTTAATTGTGGTGAAATACACGTAAGATTTACCATCTCCACCACCTTCAAGCGTTCAGAACATTAAGTACATTAAGCACTTTTCATGTTCTGCCTTCACCACCATCCTTTCATCTTGTAAAACTAAAATGCTGCACCCATTAACCTTGACTTCCCACTTCCCTTCTTCCCTGCAGACCTCGGCAATCAGCATTGCTCTGCTTCAGTGAATTAGACTACTGTAGGTCCTCATGTAAGTGGAATTGCACAGTATTCATTTTCTTCATGTGTGAGTGCTTACTTCACTTAGTATATTATCCTCAAGGTCCATCCACATTGTAACGCCTGTTTAAGTTTTCTTCCTTTTGAGGTTGAACAATATTTGTGTGTGTAAACCTCGTATTATTTACCCATTCATCCACTCATGGACACTTGGGTTGTTTCCACTTTTTGGATGTTGTGAATAATGCTGCTATGAAATTGGGTGTACAAACATCTATCTGAGTCCTTACTTTCAGTTCTCTGGGGAATATAATACACTGAACAGAATTTCTGGGTGAAATAGATCCAGAATCTATGCTTGACACATCTGCTGCTCCCACCAGAGGTCTCAATGCCTATCGTTTCACATCCCAGTGATTGTAATTGGCCTTCACACTGCTCTCCTCTTTGGATCTTGCTACCATCTCAGCTCAGTGCCTTCCTACCTATGAGCCAAAGCCACTGTGGTGACCCTGCCTGGATGTTCTCTGGCCTCTGCTCAGTACCTTCTGTGCTGCCCTTACACACTCCTGCTCTGGGGTTCTGCCCTGGCTGCTGCTCTGTCTACCCATCCCATATGCAACCAGGGCTTGGCTGCCAGCTCCTCAGTCTTTCTTCTCATGGCACCTTTCTCCATGGGTCCAACTAAACTGCAGACCTCAACCCCACTTCCTCTTCTTCTCTCTCTACAGCACTCAGCAGCATGTGACATAGTACATTTTTTTAATAATTCCCTATATGCTGTATTAGAATCTAACAGTCAGAAAAGAAGATACTTTTGTTGTTTCTTAATTCTCACAACTCCCATCCCAGAGGGTTGCTTGCCACTCAGTAAATGTTCACATAGATATGTGGATGACCACATGAAATAAATCACCATTAGAGGTGATACAGATAAGTCCAACTCTGAAGAAATGCTTCATCTTTAGAGAAATGATGTTTGGGGTTAATGGGATTGGAAAATTAATTGAACTATTATTTATGTCTCATGGCAATTTAAATACAACCATTGCAGAAGAAAGGGTATTTCTGGAATAACTGCCATGCTACTCTCCCATTCTAAACTACCTTTCCAAAAGTTAGTGCTTAACGTACAAAAGAGGGTGGGAATTTTTAAAACTCCTTGAGATTTATGATATTGGATTATAGCCCAGTTTGGGAAAAAATACATACAACCTAATTTTGTTTTCATATGTCAATATGTGAATGATATTCTTAGTTTGACATGAAAGTAATGGATAATGTATATTTATAAGGGCATAATAAATTTATGAGATTCTCTCTGAACATATATAGAAAAATAAATAAAATACTACTTCTTGAATTTAGTGAGACAAATCTCCACAGCTAGAAAGTGCTTGATGTCCCAACTAGAAGTTTCTGGGTAGAACTAGCACCTGGATCTCAGAGTGTTATAGTCTTTTGCCTGATCAGCCAACACAAGTGAATGATATTTAGTGGACAGAGTGTGTGACAGGGTGTTAACCAACAAAAATTAATTTAATATGTAAACAGAACTAGTAAATGAATCAGAAGATTTTCTGAATTCTTTCAAATGTCTGAAATTGACCTTTGTTCTGAGATAAAATCTCAGGGTCCCAGATTCTCTCATGGTAATTTTTCTTCTTTTTCTCTTTTATTCCCATTGCATTATAATAATATTAATAATATATTTATTATTATTATTATTTTGGTACCGAGGATCGAATTCAGGGTCTTGAGCTTGCAAGGCAGGTGGTGGAAACACTGAGCTAAATCCCCGGCCCTGCTCTATAATTATTTAACATTCTGGCCTCCTGTACTACTTGATTATAAACCCTGGGGTAGAAGGAATATCTGATTTATTTATGTATTTCCAACATAGGGTCTGCCACATAGTAGTTATATAATTTGGCTTATAAATGAAATTAAGTAGAACTATAATTGCTAAACACATGTATGCATACAAGTACATGTAAACACATACATACGCACACACATACAAGAATATGCAAGAAGTCGAAAAGCTAACTTTCCTAGGTAACATTGGAAAACTTCGAAGAAGGTGCTTCCTAGTATTTTAGGAATCTTTTTCATAAAAGATGTACTCAGCTGTATTTCATTTTAAAAAATCAAATTAAAAGTATAAAATACCTTATATTTTCAGATAATTTTATCTCTCCGATTGCTAAATGGAAAAAAAATAAGAGCAGGATGTAGGAAGACATAGCTAAAAGTCTCTTCTCTTTAACAAAAATAAAGGAACACCTCAGATGATGACACTCTATCTTAGGGAAACCTAAGCTTCCTCCAAAGCCAAGAGTCAGAGTGCACCAAAGGCTGCCTACTTAAGTGGCTATGCGGTGTGCTATGTGTGGCTTTCCATCCCAGGGCTGTGCCAAAGGACAGTTGGAGGCCAGGTTGAAGAGGTGGCTGAGCCACCATGTGCTTCGGATGAGGACAGGCAGGTGGGTCCCCCAGTCCCCAGTCTGCCTGAGTCTTCACAGTGCACAGTGCCTGAGGCACTGTCTTTACTTCTGGACAGTGATTGTCTCCAGTGACCCTGCAGAGCTTAGTACTTCTCATGGTCTCATCTATTCAAGTTATGATAACTCAAGTTTTCTATGTTTATAACTCCTCTTTTAAACCACAACCTGTTTCAAAGCAATGATAGTGTATGGAGTCGCCCTTTTATGTAACCCGACACCTGCTCAATAGTCTGCACATTATGTGGCTGTTTAATTAAACACGTGTGCATGCATATAGGGGGTGGAGAATTCAGGTGATAGACACAGAGCCTTTCTGTGTTATTTTCATAAATTGGGGACCCCAGGGTGCATTCCTAACATCCATCATTCCTCTTAGAACAATATTCAGCTGATAATGAAGGTAAGGCATCCCTTGCATTCAGATATTCCATTTTCCTAACTTCCTTTCACCTGAACCATGCTGACTTCTACCTCCAAGTTCTCATCAACAAAAACTGGACCAACTGAAATATTCACTCCATTCTCCACAGGATGTAGGCAAGATTTTGCCTGAGTCACAGCCCACATAATCTACCCTGCCTTTACTGCTGATTCCAACTGCCCTGAACAGCAGGGTCAGCCCTGTCTGTGGTGGCCCTGGCCCATGCCAATGACGTCAGGCAGAGTGAGAGAGTTCACGTCATACAGCCCAGGAGCATGCAGTGAGTAATGCAATTTGCCATCAGATCTTGCAGGGGTGCCCCGGCCTCGATCACTGTGCTTTTAAGGAGCTGTAAAGGTTTAAAATGTGAAACCTCATCATCCTCCACGTCTAGAGACCAGTTTTTGACATGGTCCTGGTGCCTGAGTCCTTGTCCCAGAGCAGTGATCCTTTCTCATGTCCCACCCCATTGCAGCCCCAGTCCCATCCCAGCTGCACACAAAGGGCAGCAAGCAGCCCTATCCTTTTCTAAGTCCCAGCAAAACAAGACTTGCAAATAGGTCTCGGTTGCAGCTCCCTTATTCACTGGGTATTTTCAGTTGTCCAAATAAAACCTTTTATGGGCTCAAACAAGTCCAAGGCATCACTCAGCTACTGCACTATCAGGAACACTACAGACCTGATGAATCCTAGCTGAAACAGGGCCGGACTTTTACAGGTAGAGGAAAGTCCAGAAGATGGTCTTGTGGATTTACCTTCAGTGGGAAGTTGTTTTTCTTTTTTACTTTAACCAAAACCTTCTGTCCAGGGTACCAACAACCATCAAGGAGTATTTTCTGAGAAATGTTATAGCAAGCTTCCAATGTATTCGTGGCAAGGGACCCGCTTTTTTTCCCTTTCTACCAACTTATAATTTTGAATATGTGATAGGAGCATACTTTCACAAAATCCAATAACAATTAAATTAACAGGAAAATAAAATAAAAACAAAAGCAAGTAAAACACAAGTCCAAAGTTCTGTCATCAGATTCAACAGACTTGAAATTACTCTAAAATGTTAATAGTAAAATACTTTTAAATTTTGATTTCCATATATACTTGTCTCTGTGAATGAATGAAAATCAGTTCTTAGAATAGCATCAGCCCATGAGCTACACTGTGAGAAGTAGGGTTTTAAATACGTGGAGTTTCTTCATTCCCTCCAGATCCCACCCCATGCTCCGCCTACTCACTGCACAGGCGCACTCTCCCTTGGACCCTGGCATTCCTGAAACAAACGGGTGTTTTTCTAGACCGCAGCATTCTGAGGGCTGCTCCCCATCTTCTCCTTTTCAGCAAGAATTCACTTCCCAGACCTATAATTAGGCACTAATACTGGTCAGTCTGACCTACCACCAGTCCTTTAGCTTGGCCAGACCATGTATAAGTATACTTCACTGTGACGAAACAGCAAGGTAAGAATTTTTTCTGTTGTCTTCTCAATTTTCTTCTAACCTGTTCTCACTTTCTTGATTTCTTGATGGCTAACTCATTCAGAAGCTCTTGGTCTGTCACTCGTCTACATGTGTGGCTTTGGATCTTTCACACTGTGTCCGCTCACTAGCTATTTTTGAGGAGAGACGACATGTTCTAACTAAACCGCAGAACTTCCACTCCATGAGGACGAAGGTTGCAGAATTTTCTGCTTCAACAGATGTAGACGGCATCAGATCCAGGGCTCAATCCCCTACTTTATCCCAATATAGTTAGCCAGTTCCAAAGTAAGGCAGCATCTCTGACCTTTATAATTGCTAGATTATTAATTAATGCATTACAATTATAACAGATTCTAATTAGTGAACGCTACATAGTTTGTTTCAAGGGTAAAATCAAACATGTCTTCCAATAATGTCAGTGTTTAAAAACAAACAAAATTCCAAAGAATCCAGCAATAACTCCCATTGATCCTTGAATCTAGAATTTGGAAAACTTCCATTTTATAGAATAAATCCAGTAAAGTTAGAAATTATTTATAAAAGTACATATGAATAAATTTAAAGAATACCAAAATAATTTTTGCATGGACAAAAAACACCTCAGTGTATATTTATCTTTCATTTTAGATCAAACTAGTAAACCTTTGTAAACTTATTATGCCTTAGGTAGACACAGTATTATAAAGTGAAGAGTGGTTGCATGAGAGAGTCATGCTGATCAGCATTTCATCCCACGAGGGGAGATCCAAAGACAATCACACAAAAACAACTTATCAAGTTCGAGATCAACCAAATCATACACATTTTTTCATTGCATCTGTCTGAGAAGCTTGATTACCAGTTGGACCACTTAAGGGAAAAATGTGTTTCATCTGATTCATTTGAATGAAATCAGAAACAATTTCATTCATGAATGGTGTGAACACAATTTAATTCTCTTATCTTTTCTGTTTGTGAAAAGTGCTTAATTTCACAGCTATAAGAATTTGCTTTTTGCAGATTTGCCATGTTTTCCTGCATACTGTAAGAAAGAGATGTTGCATGAACTTTGGACATGACTTTGACTCAAACTTGAAGGCTCTATAAACACTAAAAAAGGAGGGAGAAAAAATGGGCAATAGAAAAAGTAGGCTGTGTGTGAAAACGAGGGCAGTCCTAGAATAAACATTCTCTTACCCTAAAACTTGGGAACCAAATTTAATCTTCTGCATTTGTGGACTTAGCGTAGCTCCTGTGCATGAGGTCTGTGATGGAGGTTTCATCACTGTAGAGTAAATACACAACTACCATTTTTCAAAAAGACCTGGAGTGACGTTGGCACTTTAAGCTGTGAGAACAGAGGTTTGTGCTTAATTGAAAAGTTCTTTTTGCAAACACAAAAGTTGTGGAAATTTTTACAGTAGAGTCACTTGAAAGTAGTCTTAATGGAGCATGTAATAGCTTATTTGACTGTGCTCGTTCATTTTAGCATAAGAGCATAAATATTCCATTCAAATGTTGAAAATCTATTCAGGGCAAAAATACAGGCCTAGCATGTCGGCTACAACATTATTTAGTTTGTGGTCCATTTAAACTACATCAATGTGTCACTATTAATTATATCTGCCTGAAAATTTTAAATATTATCTGTGAGATACATCTGGTCTCCAAACTTCACATTTCAGTTTATTGTCTGGTGAATGTAATCACATTGAGGAAAACATTATTCTGTCGTTCACTCTCGCAATGGAAGATTTCTTTCTGGACAAAACTCTTGCTTGTATCGTGTACTTATTCTGAGCACTAGTATAGGAAATCAGTAAAGATGCAAAGTAAAAGTTCTGAATGTTCAAATGGTTTCTCAAGAGAGGTTGAAAATAAAATTTTACTGTCCTCTATTTTAGTTTTACAGACAAACTGCTTAAGTGCAGCACTAAAAGTGGAAGAAGTAGGATCTGAGACTCTCCCTGCAAACCAGAGAACTGATTTTTCAGCAAGAATTTTTATGATCAGACCCCATGTCAGAGCCAAAAGGCCAGTGTGGTCCAGCACAGGGGAAGTGCATGTGGACTCTGAAGTCAGACCCACCCAACCCTCCTGCCCTAGCACCAAGGATCACTACCGTGTTGCCCTGAGGCTCTTTCCTGCTTGTAAAGATAACACTATTCACTTCATAGGGTTACTAAGGAGGAATTAAGGAGGAAGCAGATATAAAGTACCCAGCACAGTTCATGGTACACTCAATATATACTCACTTGTATTCTCTGTTTTTATCTCTTTCTTGTAAGTATTTGCATGCTAAATGATAACTGCTCCTGCTCTGGGGCCACATTGCAAAATCAAGGACCAATGATGCACAACACAAATAATGCACTGGAAATGATGCTTCTCTGCTAAATAAGTTATTAATGACAGGCACAGGAGATTCCCAATTCATATCTTTGGCAACTCTGTTTCCTTTATTGCTACCCTTTTCCCACTCATACACACAGGATACCCATTTCTTAGAAGTTGGTCTTCATATTCCTCTCCTGTCTTACCTTCCTTCTGGCTTCCTCACTGATCTTACTCACTCATGGACTTTACATATGACCTTCAGTGATTGTGGTCTGTAGCTCATATGGCCACCTTTGCTTGCTGGCAAGTACCAGACTCACACACCCAATGGCCAGCTGACATCTCCACTCAAAAGTGGCTTCACTACCTTATCCTACTCAATTCCCTCCTCTACCTTCCTATAAATATGTTCCTCATATCCCAGGTAATGGCATTATAATTCCCAAGCTTGAAATTCTTCCTGACAGTTTAACTGGGTTAAATAATTTTCGCTCTCTTCCCAGTTCACCTACATTTATTATTTAACTCATATTTGGATCTTCATTACTTTTTACCTTCTTACCCCATACCTGTTTTCTACTTACTTGTGCATCTAATGCAAATCTTAGTAATCTTGAATTTCCTCACCTGGCCAGTTCTGGACTTAATGCCATCACCAGGAGCCAGTAAGACACTTACCTGAGAGTGCTAGGCCAGGTGCTTCTGGCTCCTTCAGCCACTCTGAACTCAAGCAAAGCATACCAACCAGCATTCCAACTAGTGCTCAAGGGGCCTGAACAGCCCATCCTGTAAGTATGAGAGTGTTATCTTTCCACAAGGCCAACCTTGCCCTAAAGAATATCAGAGAAGTGATGAATCTGGACAAAAGAGCTCTTCTCTTCTTTGCTCACATGGGCTGCTTTAAAGCAAGTTTCCTTAATATGGATAGTTGAGGAGTATTTTACCTACTGAGCCGCAGCCAGCATGGTAACTCATCACTTGGTATTACTTCGCATCTTTCTTTGTACTCCCTGTTTTCTTCCTCACTTTTTCTGCCCTGGCTTTACAACTTACAATCATTAGCATTTTAATCCTTCTTCAAACTCTGCTTCCTAGGAATTCAGGACTAAACACACTTCTAAAAGGGATCTGATACAAATTTAAATACAATGCTCTTTACAATAAGAGAAGCCTTGACTCATTTTCCTTTTTCTGCTTAAGTATTAAAAGAAAAGAAAAATAAATATTTGTAGTTTAAAAGGTTATTGGAGGAAAACTACAGTCATTCTATAAATTTTGGCTTTAGATTTTCTAGCAGCCAGAGTGAAGAAGAAAATATAATGGAATCACAAGTGAATAACAGTTAAAAGTAAATATGTCAAGGAAAAAATAACTTCAACTACTACTAGACCCTGAGTTTGGGATAAACTTTTTTCTTTCTTTTTTTTTTTTATTGCTGGGGATAGCCTCACACATGCTAGACACGTGCTGTACCACTGAGCTGTACCCCAGCCCTTAGCTTTGGACAGAATTTGTCATCTTGTCAGGATGATCTTTACACAAGGGTCTTACAGCAATGTGAAGGAAAATAGCTTTTAAATTATATTTTTCATAAAACATTTAAAACAACACACAGTGCTTCCCTCATAGCTTTTCCTTACAGTAGAATTTAGCAAAAGCAATAGCAAAATGTTAGAACACATGCTATAGTTCTTTGATGTACAAGAAGTTTATTGGAAAGACAATGACAACCTTGAATCAGAGCTGCAAGGGTTTAGGCAGGTTTATTTTGGATAGGGTAAATCCACTGCATACAAATGCTTGAATATTGGCCCTTCCCAACCGTTAAAACTAATATTACCTAGAAAATTGTTACAATTTCAGTTGCAGAGGCAAGCTCTCAAGGAATAGCCTTAATGTTATAGGATTCTAAATAGGTACCATCCTTTGGATTGCAGGATTTATAAAATGTATGTAAAGCTAAAATGAAATGGAAAATCCTGGATCCACTGAGTGTTTTCTCAGCAGATATCTGATGATGTAACCTTGATGGTTACAGTGCCTTCAGGAAGTAAACTCTATGGCATGTATGTGAGACACTTAGAAATGGAGGCAAAGTCTTGCATCAAAGCTTACAGTGTAACTCAAAAGAAAAGCTATGCTACAAAGGATTTTATCACCAAGGACAAGATGATGTACTATGAACTGAGCCCACAGATACCAACTGTTTGCTGAACATGCCAGCCCCTGATGAAGCACAAGGCCAGTCAAATGGTTTGTTTTTTCTAAGTGGAAGGTTTTCCACACACGGCTTTGGCACAAGGATTAGAATTAAATTGTAAGGCACATAGCACAAATCAGACTACTGGAATCTACCCCACGTCTTTAGGATGTCTGACTAATACAAGCTGGGTGTCTGAAATTGCACTCACCACTAGTTTCTACACATTACAGGCCATAGTTTTCTGCCATCAGTGTACATGTCTTGGCAAAACTAATAAATATTAGGAACAGTTCTATCTTAATATGACTTTTCACATTCAATATTTAGAGGTATTTGAACATGCCAGTTCAGTTATTACAGAGGGAAACAATTCTTTGTCCTGGGGTGTTCAGGCCAAAAGCTGGGTGGGGCAGTGTTTTCCTTTGTGATAGAGTCCCACAAGACCCACTTAGACTTATCTGCTACATCACAGCTCTGAGACACTAAACGCTCACAAACAATTTTGTCCAAAGGTGTGGGGAAAAAGTAAATATAAATAATACAACTTGACACCCAATATATTTCATAGTGTCTGATGCTTCAGATGTAAAAAATGGAAACATGATTTAAATATCCTTTAAGAAGATGCAGTTGCTGATGACAGACAATCAGTACGACTTAGTATCAGGTTTTTCATCCTCTTATGGTAGTTTTAAATCCAAGTCATCACCTCATTTTGTTTAATGAAAGTTGAAATTGTGTGGTCATTTTTAATTGACCATGCTGAATTTTTCTGCAGCTTGAAAAACAAACAAAAATTCCTGATGTCAGAAGGCAGATGGAAAGCAGAATGTGAGCAAGGTTCAGGCTCATTCAAACCAACCCTGCCTTGTCTGAAAAACACAGCTTCCTGCCTTATGCCCTGACCTGGTGTTGTAATCGTTTCTTGGCTTTTTTTTTTTTTTTTCTGCAGAAGTGTCTGATTCAAGGCATTAAGTGCAGGAAATTTATTCCAGTGTTAATTACTGGAAACATTCATGAAGGAATGGAGAAATTAGATAAGCAAGGACAAGTGGCCAATAAAAGCTTTATTTGTCCCCGTGTTGGCTCTAGGAATAAAGGTGAATCTTACTGGGGACTTGGAGTACAGTGTGCATGGAATCAGAGAGCCATTCTACCTTGGAGGTGAGGGCTTCCTATCCAACTCCTCATTAGTCAGTGGTGGAAAGATACTGAGGACAGGCAGGGTGATTTGTTCTCTGAGGCTTCCAGCCTGACACAAGCAGAGCAAAGTAGGCTCTGGCAACTGTAAGAAAGCCTTCAGACAAATAAAGGCTGACAAAGATCAGGTCAGGTCCAGTCAATGTGAGCCAAAGAATTGTGGATTGAGAACACGGGTGGGGTTCCAGTGGGGTCAGCCCCAAATGGATGTGGTGTTGGACATCCCTTGACTCTTCAATCTTTCTAGCTCAGGAAGATACCTTGGGATGTAAGAAGTTTCAAAGAAACTAATAAGAGTACAGCTTCTTTGGATTCTTGTGGGCAGGCTGAGGACATCTGGGCATCTCCATTTGGATGATGTGCTCCTGGTGAGATCTGGGCTGGAATTGGGCAGGAACTCTTGGATCTGCCTTTCAGATAGACACTAGCAGTGATGCTGCTGTGTCCATGGAGACAGAAGGAAAGCTCTGCATGCACAGACAGCAAGCAAAAGAAAAGCAGTTGCAGAAACTTTTGCTCAGATGCAGGTAACAGATGAGGAGAGAGTAGGGCTGTGCAGGAGCAAGGGCCAAGTCACCAGTGTTTACAGAAGAGCTCATGCCAGCCAATGATTTTATTCTCCTTGTCCCATTTCTAAGCATCAACTCTGCACATTTAAATTGGAGACACTGCTATAGTTGAGATCTGGAACATCCCCTCACAAGGCCCATGTGTGAAGGGTTTTATACCCAGATCACTGTTACTGGAAGGGGCAGAACCTTTAAGAGGTGCAGCCTGGTGGGAGGAAATTTGGTAATTGGGGGTGTGCCCTGTATGGAGGTACTAGGCAGCCAGCCCTTCCTCTTCTGCTCTTTCCTCCTGAATAGCTTTGCTCTACTACACACTCCTGCCATGATGTGCTGCTTCACACAGGCCCCAAAGTAATGAGTCCACTAACCATGGTCGGAAATTCCCCAAACCGTAAGCTGAAATGATCCCTTCCTCTTTCTAAGTTGATTACCTCAAATATTTGTTACAGGGATGGAAAGCTGACTAACACAGGAAGTGTGAGGACTGTAAGGATTCCTGTGCTCCTCAGAGTAAGGAAGCAATCAAAGAAAAGAAAAGAAATGAAAACAAAAAAGAAAAAAAAAGAAAAAAGAATGTACCCCATGTCCACCACAAACACCTGAAGAGTGTGCCTTTTAAGTGTGGGTCAATAATATCTTTCTTAGACTTGAAACATGGCCCATCACCAATGGCTCATGACAGCTGAAGGTTTCTTTGAGTGAATGACCCATTGACAACAAGGGGAATGCACGGTAGAAACATTCAGCCCCATCAGTGTCATCAGCCAATGTTTGTAGAGTGACATAAAATACAAATCTAGGTTCTTCTCACTAGCTTTCTAGGGTTTCTGGAAATCTCATGATATTAAAGCTTATTTAAGAATGCTATATAAGAATTGCCATAGGATATGACTATTGGCCCATGTTGGAGTAATTTCACCTCCTTCTACTCTGGAACATGAAGTATCCTGACAGGGGTCACCTGAAAAGTTAAAAATAAAATTTTAGCCATTTATACCCACAGGAAAAGCCAATGCTGGAGTAAAATAAAGTGTGATGTAGGGAACATGTCAGGAGGCTTCCTCCTCCATGCTTCCTGGGACCAGGGTGAGGCTGATAACCTCAGGACACAGGACTGGGACACAGTGAGCTCTGTCATGCCCAGAGCTGGGGGATCTGCTTCCTGATAAATATCACTTTCATTCTTCTGTAAAAGAATATTTTTGTAGCTCAATCTACTAGTCAGATTTCCACTACTGTAATGAAATAGCTGAGACAGTTGATTTATAAAGAATGAAGGCTTATTCTGGCTCACAGTATTAAATGTTCCAGTCTGTGATTAAATAGCAGCATTGCACTGGGCTTGGGGCAAGGTAGCACATTATGATGGGAGCATATGGTGGAGCAACCTCAAGGCTGGGAAGAAAAAGAAAGAGGAAGGGATTGGGGTCCTGAAGGACAAACCCACAAAGACCTGAAAGCCTACCAGTAGGCCTCACCTGCTAAAGATTCCACCCTCTCCCACAGTGCCATCCTGAGGACTATGCCTTCCACACATAGGCCTTTGAGGCACACTTAAGATGCCAACTATGGCACTAAGGGTAATTCCGGTAAAACACAGTAATCCCACAGAATAGCAAATCAAAAGTTTTGTTCAAAGGACAGACAGGTTAGTTTCAGATTTGAAGTTGCTCTCCATGTAAAAATCTGTTGTACATTATTAGAATGCAAATTACCCAACTAAGAATTCCTCACTCCTATCTCTTGTTTTGCAGATTTTATTAAGTTCTGATCTGCCCACTTGGTTTCCCACTGCTTCTAGCTAAGTCATCCCATGACAAATGACCCTGATAGGTTATAATTCTGGATGATAATGCCTAATACAATCTGTCTGTGAACTGGCACAAAAACATTGAGGAAGATCTGTTTATATGTTAGTGGTATTCTCAGGAAAGTCTTTTTGGTGCTCAAGCTTTTTGTAAGCGTGTGCTGCACATTTATTTTTCAGCAGTGGCATTTGATTATATATCCCCTGCTGTGCATTCATTTTCAATAAATCTTAGACCATTTGGAAGACTTCTAGTAAGCTCTTGACAAATTTCTTTATATTCTAATATTAGTAATGTTCTGTTCCACAAAATTGAGGCTTACATTGTTTTATTGCAAAAGTGGCATCCTGCATTCCTGGTCTCTCTCCTAGCCTAATAAGAGGATGTGATGTACTACAAAGAACAGTGGGCTGGGAGGGAAGCTAGGCCCTATCCTCACATCTTGAGCTCTATGAGTCAGGGTCTGAGTCACCTTGCCCTTGGGAATGTTATTAAGGGCCAGAAACAGAGATTGAGACAGGCCAGAACTTGATGCATGAAAAACTGAAGAGAGTCTCAAAACTCTTACTCAGGTTGGCAGGACAATGGCCAGAAGCAGGATATAATCTCAGTATCTGCTGCTTCCAACTGAGTCCAAAAATGGTCAGTTCTGAGCAGCTGATATTTCTAGAAAGATTCAGGGGTTCTGAAGTTGGAGCAGATAATAAGGGGGGAGAAAACAATGACCTGGTAGAAATGTGGTACCAAACTTGGCTGAGAAATAAATGTACCAAAGTTAGAGTCAAAGGAACAAGCAACAATACTGATAGACCTTGACATTATTAAGCCAATAGTGTTGACCCCTTGGACCCTGCCTTGGGTGAGTTTAGTACTGCAATCTGTAAGTAGTGGTCCCAAGGCCTCAGCCCTGAGGAAATGGGGTAGGGCATCAGGAAAGTATTACACTTTTCCTCTGTAGGTTTTTCTTTCTGTAAAATGAATACCTTGGGCCAGAGAGTTACTCAAGGTCTAAGACTTAATTATTGTAATGATTCTTTGACATCATCTATGAATTGAGCAAGGCAATTTTAAAATTGTATTTTACAAACTTACCCAAGGCTTACCTATTTCAGTCATGTCACAGCTAACCATTGTTATGAGTTTGGGTATTTATTTAAAAGGTGCTGTAAATATTAGATCTTTTACATAGTTTTAGTAAAAGTAGAAACTCTATTCCCATTTACCAGAAGCTTAATAATAATAGTTCCAATTGTTTTTTTGTTTGTTTGTTTTTTAGAGTAGGAAAATTTATTGGGGAATAGAAATGGGGAATAAGAATAGCTCTTGAGACAGGAGGGGTCCCGAATGAGTTCCCCTAGTTCCAGTTGTTTAACATGTTCAAATTACGCAATGGTGATACATGGGAACATGACAAAGTTCAAGGGTATTTGTGATGGATAAATGATCTAGTAATTGTTTTCAACAGTTGATTACTATGATTTAAAACTGAAACATATGAAATACACTAAGTCCCCAACAACAAACAAGTTCGGTTTCAGGAGAATTGCTTGTAAGTCGGATTCATTTGCAACCCAATGAAGTTAAGTCTCATAAAATACAACTGTTGTCTCAGTATACCTCTACTCCCAACTCGAATGTTCACAAGTCAGGGACTTAAAAGAAACAAAATAGTTATTTTAAATATTCAGGGTCAAACAAGGAAGGGACTGAATATTTAAATGTAGTTTATGGTTTAAAGATAATGGGAGACTGTTGTCCCTTATACCTGCTTCATCAAACACATAAGGGGAAAACTTCTTGAGGCTGAGGTTTTACAGTGCCAAGGACCTGGATGGGTGCTGCACGCTCATGGAAAAGCAAGGGTACCTGCTGAAGAATCAGGCCTCTCTAAATATTGCCATTAACTTGGTGAAGGTGCAGAAACCCCTTCCCTTCTCTGGTGTCTGTGCCTTGTTTGCTAAATAAGAGATTTGAAGCCATCTTAAATGTTATAATCCAAAGAAAACATATAGTATTAACTAGTCCTTTGACAAACATTTATTTCCTCTTTTTCTATATGTCAGATTCTGGTAAGAACTGGAGACACCAGCAGAAATAAAATAGCATCCAAGTCCTTAAGAAGTATATTAGTCAGTGTTTCTTGACACTAGGACATATTACCTGGTACCTGCAACTTAAAGGAGAGGTTTGTTTAGGCTCACATTTCAGTCCATGGTGGGCTGGCTCTGCAACAGGACAGCATGACAGATGGGCTTGGCAAAGAAGCACTGCTCACCTCATGGTACCCAGGAAGCAGAGAGTGAAGAGAGGAGCCAGAGAGGGAGATAAACCCTTCCGGGCCACATCCCCAGTGGGCTCCCTCCTCTAATCAGCTCCCACCTCCTAACAGCAAGCCAACTATACTGCTGCTATAGTTCAGCCACCTTTTAAAGCTCCGCTTATGAGTATAAGAGGCTCTCAGGGGACATCTAGATATTATAAACCATAATAGTCAGCTTCCTGTTACTGTGCAAAAAAATATCTAAGAGCAAACCTTTACCTTGTGTCACAGTTTTGGAGGTTCTTGTTCACAATTGAGAGGCCCCACTGCTTTGGCCCTGTGATGAGATAGCACATCATGGTGGGAGCCCATGTCTGAGCAAACTGCTCACTCTGTCAGTCAGGGAGCAAAGCCAGAACAGGGAGAGGCCCAAGGTTAGAACAACCCCCTCTGAGGCACACCCCCAGTGATCCAAAATCTTCCCGCCATGCCTCCTACATAAAGTTTCTGAAACTTCTCAGTAACATCACTCTGGGGACCCAGCCTTTAACACTGGGACCTCTTCTGGACATTCAATAGCCAAACTAAAGCAGAAGGCTCCTGTCTAACCAGGGACTGCTGAGGGGCATGACTGGAGAATGGCAGCACGAAATGTTCTGAGGACAGAGGAAGGTCACTTGCCCAACAGAAAAAGCCAGCTAGAGTTCAGCCTGGTCCTCTGTGTGTAGCTTCACACCAGGCACCAAAATGATGTCACATGGCTGTAGGAGGCAGGCTCTGGAGCTCAGTTTGTGAATATGTCACTACTCTACACATTCCTCTTTGAATCTGAAAAGCAAGACTAATATTATTTTCCTTGCAGGGTTGGTAGGATTGAAATGTGAAAATGCATGAGAAACTACCAGCAAATGGCTTGTACAACTACGGTAGCTATGTTATTACCAATGTCCAAATTACTCAAAAGAAGAGCCAAGAATCTGAGAAGACAAATTTGGAAATTTTTCCTTGGATCATGCCCGTTTAGTATCGTTGGAAGAAGTGCAGATCTGTAGCCTGTGGGACTTCCCGACTTGTCCTTCCTATGACTGCAGGGATTATTATGGACACACAGAACTACATCAAACATTCTAGAAATAAGCACAAAATGTGAGTACTCTTGGTGGTTAAAAATCCATCACATAAGGGCATGAGACACATAGAGTTATCTTAGAAGCCACAGAAGCCTCTGCTAAGGTACAGTAATGACTTCTCTTCTTCCATAGAAATAATAAAGTCTTTTCTTGCTCCACTCAAGCAACCACAGTGCTGAACTCTGATTCCAGCAGGAGACACTTGCTGTGATCGGTGGTCCTTTGCCTACCACGTCCTACAAGTGTGATCCTTATGAAAAATGAGAAAAGGATGAGGAAATCATTGCTTCTTTCTGTTATAGAAATACTCCATAGACACTAAGGGCTGATGTAAAACAAGCAAGTTGATACATAGAATGTAGGCGCAAGGCCAGAGATGGATGAATAAATCTGTCAATGATCAGCATAAAGACGTTTGAATATTTGGGGCTAAGAGCATCAAGGAAGATTCTACAAATGGAAGAGAGCTGTTGACTGAGGATAAAGCCCTGGTGCACACCTTTATCTAGAATCAGGTATGGAAAACGAAGAGAGCCAAGGAGCCGTACAAGGTGCAGCTTACAGAGGAGGAAAACCAAAGACATGTAGTGTCTCCAAGCCAACAGGAAATAAATGTGAGTTGTAGGTTAAGTAAGATGAGAACACTAACAGAATGAAAATTCCCATAGCTGCTTTCTAGAAAAAGCAGCATTACAGCAAGTTTTAGGCTTCATTCTCAAATGAGGAAATGGTAGGAAAAATTTCCCTAAACATATCCAATTTTTCGAGTACAGGACCAAGACAAGTCTCCAGCAGTACAGGAGATTGCCCACTGCCAGTCCTGGGCTCCAGGCATGTTCCACCTCTGACCCCATTTCATCTGCTAACATGCCAGCAGTTGCAGACTATTAGCAAATTACCTTACTTTATCTTTTATCTGCTGGTGTAAAGCCAGGCCTCTATAACTAAAGAAAGTCCCAATCCTCAGAACAGAGAGAGGGTAACCTGCAGATTGCCAGTGTGAGGGGTTGGATAGACAAGCACCAATTAGGATTCAACTGGAGTGATAAAGTGCAGAGATGATGTGGAATGGGCTGGAAGAGCTATGCACAACTGCAGCTCTCTCACAGAAAAAGCCAGTTTATTGGCATTCGGGTAAAAGGAGGATAGAATGAGGGGTTATGGGATTATTCATTTGATGAACTAAATTCCCAAACCAAAATTTAGGACAGGTAATGCTGTGAAACATCTCCCAATAAGCTCACTCTGAATGATTTGTTCCTTTTATAGTTCTCCCAAATAACCCTGTTTATAAAACTGCTATGTCATTATCCACCTTTACACTTCTCTCCCCTCACTGAAATGTGCCTGGTCTAGCAGGTATTCAGCAAATGATTATTGCACCAATAAATATTCAAACAACTAATAGGTCTGGATGTTTGAAATTTGGTTTGTCCTTGAAAATCTGAGATTTGCCTTCACCTTAAGACTATTGTTGTGGAATATTCTATTTGGGAGGATCATATTTCCAAGGGCATCATTGAATTATATAACCAGACCATTTTAGAACTAGATACATCTGTAGCCTATTCAAACATTAGAATCTAATACCTAAACAATAGACAGAATATATATACACACATATATAAAACATATGTGTATACTAATGCATATATGTGTATACATATGTATATATGTCCACAGAGAGAATATTTATTTTTCTATTTTCTTCATGGATCAAGAAAACATACTTTTAAAAATTAATATTTAATAGCATTTAACAATAATATAATTCAATTTTTTTGAATTGTAATTTTCCTACCATTTAAAAATTTATAATTTAATTCCTGATTTAAAAACTCTCTAGATGATTTTTCATATTTGATTTACTTTCATGGGCTTATTCAAATTTTAAGTATAATGAGAGCAGTATCTTTTTTCCTATATGACAATAAGTACTCTCCTGTAGTCATCAAACAGGTATGTTAATAAGGCTTTGCAAATGAGCACTAGTTCCAAGGCAGACCCTTGAGAGGAAGGGAAGGAAATAAAGAGAAGTCTGTGGATGCACTGGCTGGAGTATGAAAATTTGCTTTTTGAAGGTCTGATATAATCTCTGCAGTAGGATGGAGACCACTAGCTAGAGAGAAGGTGGGCAAGGTTAGGAAGGGACTGCAGGCAAGCTTTCAATTGTCTGTTCACAGGCAATGGAATAATGTCATATAGGAGTATACCTACTTAAGGGATAAGGAAGGGTTTTTGTTAATTTACCACAGCCGAAGGCTTAGGTGATTTTTTCTACTGGAGCTTCAGCATCCTGATTTTTGCGTAGACACAAGGACCACTTCACAGCTTCAGGGTAGACTGAGTGAGTGTATTCAAAGGGCCTGGGGCCTCAAGGTCCTAATAAGAGAGGTATTGAAAACAAACATGTGACACTCCGAGACAAATACAAAATTGAATAAGATAGTACCACATAGATCAAAGGACTAAAGGTCATTAACACTGGACAATAAAATGTTTGAAATGCTTACTATAAAACAAGCAGCATTGTGTTAAGCATTTAATATATCTCATTTATACTTTAATCTTAGGAAGTATGCACTATGATAATATCTATGCTAGGTTCAGAAAGGGTAAATAAATTATCCAAGGTCATAATGAATGGTAGAGATGGGAGGCTCAATGTTCTGATTCATTATATCACAAGATCATGTGGAGAATAGTGATTCTGGAATCAAGAAAGCAGTTTAAGTGTAGGAAGCTGTGATCCAGGCACGAGATTCTGGATGGGAAGGAGGAATTGGTACATAGGGTGAGAAGAAGGTTTAAGGGTGATAGCTGAATGGTATGAACCTCTGAGAAACATTGGAGGATGTTCGGTCAACATCTCTTCTGAGTCCTCTGAAGCTTAGAGGGAATTCAAATAAGAAGTAGGTACTAGGTAGAAAAAATTGCTAGCATAAATCAGTATTACATAAGTCCCTGACATAACCAGGATTTGAGTATGAACTTTTGTAGATGCAAATAGACCTCAAATTAGGAATACAAACATTCATAGATGCAATAAATTGAGGAAGTAGCTCACCTGTCTGCTAGACATTGTCACAGTCGTGCTGCCTTGTGCTTATGTACAGTGTGATAAAGTACAGTAGTACATTGCATAATCAGAGTCCAGGATGCCCAGAAGCAAGAGAAAGAGCAGTGGTGATGTGGAGGGGACTGCTGTGATCTGCATAGCAATAACCATAGAAACAAAAGTGAAAATAATTGAGAGATTGGGGTGAAAAGATGGTAGACATCACTCACTCTTAGAACATGAATCATTCAACCACAGGCACAATCCTAAAGAACAAGGAAAAGATCATGGAACACATAAAGTCTGCTGTACCAAGGAAATCAATAATAATAATATCCCAAAAGCCTGATAGAAGAGACAGAGAAACTTCTCAGTGTATGGATGCAGGATCAGCATCAGTGTCGAGTCTCACTCAACTAAATGCTTATTCAAGATAAAGCTAAAAGCCTGAGGACTTGGAGAAAAAAATGGGGTGAACAGGGTGTATCTTTTACTGCCAGCCATGCACGGTTTAACAGATTCAAGGCTAGAGCCAACTTTCACAATGGAAAAAGTAAGTGGTGAGGCTGCAAGTGCAAAGAACAAGCCGCCCAAGAATTTTCAGCAACACAGAGAAATTACTGGTGAAGGCTCTTATTCACCCAACAGGTTCTGAACATCGGTGAGACAGGACTAGACTGGAAGGGGACACCAGAGTGAAGCTACATCAGGACAGAGGAACAGTGACACCAGGCTTCAGAGTAGCGAAGGACAGACTTACTCTGTTGTTTGGAGGTAATGCTTCCAGTGATATGAAACTAAATCCTCTCATAGTTCACCATCCAGAGAACCCAAGAGCCCTCAAAAACACAGCCAAGGGCTCTCTACCTATGGTGTGGTGGAGTAATTCCAAAGCCTGAGTTACACAGGCCATTGTCCAGGACTGGTTTTTCCACCACTTTATCCCAGAGATAGAGAAATATTGTTTGGAGAAATCTATCCCATTCAACATTCTTTTGCTGCTTGACAATGCACCAGGTCACCCCCAATTCATGGATGACTTTCATCCTGATGTCAAAGTAGTGCATCTGCCTCTGAATACTACAATGCTTATCCAACGTATGGACAAAGGAGTTATTGTGACTCTCAAGAAATATTACTTATGTCACACTTCTTGTCAGGCAGTGAAGACAACTGATGACACAGAAACAACCTTGGGACAATTTTGGAAGGACTATAACATCTTCAAAGCCATAAAAAACAACTATCCTTGGCATGAGATTTCAGCTGTCACTATGAATAGAGTTTGGAAGAACCTTTGTCTGTAGTTTGTTCCTGAAGTTCATGGACTTGAGAAGATGATAAGGAGTCCAAAGAGGTCTTCAACAACTTAGTGACCTGAAGCAAGAAGCTGGAGCTAGGTCAGCAAGAGGACAACTTCTGTGCAACATGAGAAGCTCACTAATGAGGACCTGATGGAATTAAAGGCCCAGCGAAAAGATGACAACAGCCAGGAGGAAGATGGAACTGAAGAACCAATGAGATTCACAACACAGGAAATGGTAAGCAAAGCTTCTTTAATTAAAGATGCACTGTTAGTTTTTGAGGCAGAAGACGCCAACATAGCATGATACTCAAAGTTACAGCAGCTGTTGAGAATACCATCCAGTGCTACAGAGTCATCTATGATGAGGGGGAAAAAGCTACTACTCAGACAACTTTTATCAAGAGAGTAGACAGAATTGAGTCCATCAAAAAAACCTGTGTTATCAACATCAGGTGTGAGCAAAATTCCATCTTGCCCTCCATCTCCTCTTGTTGATGATCCTTCAGCTCCAGTATGTCCCATCTATTCTTCCTCCTGCAGCTAGTCCCCCATATCCCAGGTGCTGTACTGTATTGTACCACTATTTGAAGGTAATTGTAAAAATAAAAAGTTTATTTAGAGTTGTACTGTCCTGTACCACCATTTTAGGGTAACTGTTACAGTGAAAACAGTTTATTTACAGTATTTGTGTGTGTGTGTATGTGTGTTTGGTTTTCTTATGCTTTACATTGTATATTTGTGTCAAAGGTATATCAGACTCATTTTTTTGGATTTACAAACAAATCTGACCTATGAATATTCTACCAGAATGGAACTTGTTCGTAATTTTGGAATTTACTCTATATGGAATCATTTCTGCTTACAATCTAAATGTATAGTTACACACTGCACAGTAGAAGTTTCATACAGATGGTATTTCTGTGCAAGATCATGTGTAGAAATATTATAATGTTTACTTGAGAAAGTCTTACTCTCAGGCTTCTTTTTCAGTCTTACTAGTCCTGTATCTTAAACACCTGCTTAGGAAGTTGCTATTCAACTTGATTCCTCCTCTTGAAATGTTCAGCCTTCCAAAGTGTTTTCCTCCTGTCTAGGCCAACTTCTGTCTTCTCATTTTTTCCTTTTTCTTCAAATACAAGTATAGAAGGTATGATTAAAAATACAATGAATGTTTAAATTTAAAAAATTATAGTAGAAGATACATTGCCATTAATCCCCCTTAAAATATTCTCCCCCACTTTGCAGACTTATCCCATCATTGTTGACACTTTCTGAAGGTGTTCTGGAAATCCTCTTTCATAAGTGTCTTTAGTTATACTGTTGTGGCTGCCTGGGTGTTCTAAACTGGTTCAAAACATTTACCTTTCATCATTATTTTGACTTTAGGGAAGAGCCAGAAGTTGGACAGTGCCAGATCTAGTGATGAGGTGGGTGAGGCACACAGCAATATTTTTGTTTGACAAAATTTCCATAAAAGTTTGATTAACAAAGGGTGTTCAAAAAATACAGTGAAGGCTTAAATTTTTAAAAATTATTATATTAAAAGATACATTGCCATTAATCCCTTTTAAAGATTCAAAATATTCCCTCTCATCTTGAACACGTTTATTCCAACATTCTTAGCTATGTGTCTTTTTCTGTAAAAAGTTTTTAAAATTTAAACATTCATTGTGTCCTTTGATCATCCTTTCTATACTTCATGTTATAAAGAGTCCACAGTGCTTTTATCTGTGCTTCAAATCCCTCTCCTACCTTTTACAGCTATGTCCATAATTAGAAGACAATAGTCCACCTTCACTGGGAATTTACTCCCACCAGACTTATAGTTCATGCCTTTTCATGAATTAAGCTCTCTAACCTGCATACATATCCTATGTGGAGATGAAGAAATTGAGGTTCATAGGTTAAGTTACACACAAACTCACACAGTCAAGTAGTGGAGGGCCCTGGATTAAAACGTAAGCATTATGACACCTATTATTAACTTTCTACCCAATCCATACAATGTATTTATACAACATTTACATTTTGTAAGTACCATGTACATTCTAAAGAGTAATGACATGTCAAAATCCAAGCTCCACTTAACTCTTGTGTTTCTTTCAGTGCCAGTGAGAGTGTGTTGCCCAAAGCAGCTGAGCTAACACACAAAATGAAGGGGCAAATGACTCTCGATTACAGTTCTCAACAAGGGGAAGCTTTGTCTGTGAGTGCATAAATAACTGGAGGATGGTGAATGATCAACAGAGATAGGTAGTAAGGGATGGCTGCAGTGATCAAGAGAAAGGAAAGGGAGAGATAAGTTCTATCTGCATCCTACATGCCCTGGAGATGATCTCTGAGTCAACCCGAGAGGGCAGCATCCCCCACCATCCCATCAGTGCTGGTGCACACGAGTAGTGGAGGTATATTTGTACATTATATCCACAAAGCCATCTTCTCATTTGTAAGAGTCTGATGCCTCTTATATCATTTCCCTAGCACAATAGCAACACAACCTGTAAATGATATTTATAGTTTTCCCCAGAATAAGAAATGTGAAAGAGGGTAATCTGCGTTGATACATAATTTGCATTCAGTCAAAGCCTTTGTTTTTCTAGGGCATCGAGCCTGGTGATTGTACAGATTGCTTGATAGCAAAGAAGGGGAACAAAACACACTTTTATAATCACTTTGTTTTTAAAGATGCATGTGTACATATGTAGATTAGAAGCTTACATGGATTATTATTACTATATGTAGCTGTGAATATTTGAACGTTAGTCTCAACACTATAGTGCATAGATATCATCGAATAGCATTGGGAAATGGAAATATAATGTGAACAACATATGAATTTTTTTTTGTTAAATTCTTTTATTGGCACATTGTAGGTATACAACACAATTACATTTCTCACTGGGAATTGTACCTTCACATAATGCATCTTGGTTCTTATTTTTTCCCCATTCCTAACCCTCCCTTCACCCTCTCCACCCTTCCCTATTTACAAAGACTTTATTTCCATTTTTTCCATTTCGCATCATTTTTCCTTTCCCTTCTTTCCTTTCCCCTGCCCCTCCCACTACCCCTACCCCTGTGGACCTTTTCTTCCTACTTTGCAGTACCGATTATTCATTCTAATCATTGGTACATTTTAGGTATAAAATATAATGACATTCATCATTGGAAATTTGCACCTTTACATAGTCTCTCTTGGTTCTTATTTTTCAGCCTTGCCCAGCCCTCCCTTCAACCCCTCCAGCCCTCCCTATTTACAAAGATTTTGTTCCTATTTCTCCATTTTCTCATATTAATCCCATTCCCTTCCATCCTTTCCCCTAGCCCTCCCACTTCCTTCCCCTTTGCCCCTTTTCTTCCCATTTCACATTACCTATTATACATTTTAGTCCTTATTTACACTTTCAGTTTCTCACACCAGAGAAACTATTCGGTATTCATACATATGTGTCCTATTTATTTCACTTAAGAGTACCACCTCAATGTGCATCCACTTAGCTATAAATGTCTCTAATTTCTCATTTTTTATGGCTGAGTAGTACTCCATTTTATTTAAAAAAAACCCCACATTTTCTTTATTCAGTCACCAGTTGATGGGCATTTGGGCTGTTTCCAAGTTTTAGCTATCACAAACTGCGCTGCTATGAACATGGGCTCACATATATCACTGTGGTATGATTCTTTTAATTCTTTGGGAGCGATCACCAGCAGTGGAATAGCGGGGTCAAATGGGATTTCCAGTCCTAGCTATTTGAGGTATCTCCATACTGATTTCCACAGTGGTTGCACCAGCCTACACTCCCACCAGCAGTGGAGCAGGGTTCCTCTTTCCCCACAGCCCTGCCAGCATTTGTTATTGGTTGATTTCATGATAGCACCCATTCTTTCTGGAGTGAGGTGGAATCTCAGCATTGTTTACATTTGCATCTCTCAAATGACCAGTGATGTTGAAAATTTTTTCATGTATTTATTTGCTATTTCTACTTCTTTGTCTGAGAAATGTCTGTTCATTTCAGATGCCCATTTGTGGATTGGGTCTTTAAATTTGGGAAGTCTAATCTTTTTAAGTTCTTTATAGATTTGAGATAGTAGACCTTTGTCTGAGGAAAAGCAGGTGAAGATTTTTTCCCATATTGTGTGTTGTCTCTTCACACTGCTGGTGGTTTCTCTTGCTGTGCAGAAGCTTTTTATTAAGAAGAGATCCCACTTGTTGATTGTTTGTGCTAGTTCACAGGCAACTGAGGTTTTGTTCATAAAATCTTTTCCTACACCAATGTCTTCAAGAGTTCTACCTAACCTCTGTTCCAACTGGTTCAGAGTTTCTATTTTAATATTTAGATCTTTAATCCATTTTGATTTTAGTTTAGTGCATGGCAAGAGATATAGGTCTAGTTTTAATCTTTGGCAAGTTGAAAGCAATTTTTCCAGCACCATTTATTAAAGAGGCTATCTTTCCTCCAGTGAGGTTGTTTGGCTCCTTTATCGAAGATGAGATGGCTGAGTGTGCCTGGCATTGTTTTTGTATGTTCTAATCTGTTCCACTGATCCTCAGGTCTGTTTCTTTGCCAGTACCATGCTGTTTTTGTTACAGTAGCTTTGTAGTAGAGTTGCAGGTGGGGGATTGTGATACCCCCTGCCATGTCTCTGTTGCCTAGAATTGCTTTTGCTATTCTGGGTCTCTTCTTGTTCCAAATGAATTTTTGGATTGTTTTCTCAAGTTCTGTGAAGTATGCTGCTGGGATCTCAATTAGAATTGCATTGAACCTATATAGCAGTTTTGGAAGTATGGCCATTTTCACTATATGAATCCTTCCTACCCATAAGCAGGGGATGTCTGCCCATTTTCTGATATCATCTTCAATCTCTCTTTTCAGAGTGCCATAGTTTTCAGAGAAGAGGTGTTTGATTTCTTTTGTTAGGATGATTCCCAGGTATTTCAGTTTTTTGGATGCTATTGTGAAAGGAATTATTTGCCCTATTTCTCTCTCAGTGAGTCTGTCATTGGTGTAGAGGAAAGCTGTTGATTTTTGTGTGTTGACCTTGTATCCAGCCACCCTACTGAATTTTGTTAGTAAGTCTAGAAGACTTTTGGTGGAGTTCTTGCTGTCTTCTATGTAGAGTATCATGTCATCTGCAAATAAAGACAACTTGACTTCTTCAATTCCTATCTTTATTCCTTTTATTTCTTTCTCTTGTCTAATTGCTGTGACTAATGTTTCCAGAACTATATTGAACAAGAGTGGTGATAGTGGACATCCTTGTCTTGTTCCTGATTTTAGTGTGAAGGATTTCAGTTTTTGACCATTTAGTATGATATTGGCTGTTGGTTTTTCATAGATGGCTTTTATAAGTTTGAAATAGAGACCATGTACTCCAATTTTTTGTAGGGTTTTTATCATAAATGCATATTGGATTTTGTCAAATGCTTTTTCTGTGTCTATGGAGATAATCATATGGTTTTTGTCCTTGGCTCTATTGATATAGTGTATTACATTGATTGATTTGCATATGTTGAACCATCCCTGCATCCCTGGGATGAATCCCAATTGATCAAGATGTATGATCTTCTTGATGATCTTCTGCATTCTATTTGCCAGTAACTTATTAAGGATATTTGCATCGAAGTTCATTAGTGAGATTTTCTTATAGTTCTCCTTTTCGGTTGGGTCTTTTTCTGCTTTGGAGATCAAGGTGATGCTTGCTTCCAGGAATGAATTTGGGAGTATTGCTTCCCTTTCAATTTCATTGAAGAGTTTTAACAGTAGTGGCAGCAGTACCTCTCTAAATGTCTTGTAGAATTTAGCAGTGAAGCCATCAGGGCCCAGGCTTTTCTTCGTTGATAAGTTTTTAATTACATTTTCACTTTCATTGGTTGATATTTGGTTGTTTAGAATTTTCAGGTCTTCTTCGTTCAACTTTGGTAATTCATATGTACCTAGGAATCTGTCCATTTCTTCTGTGCTTTCCATCTTATTGGTGTATAGGTTCTGGAAGTAGGTATTGATGATCCTCTGGATTTCTGCTGGGTCTGTTGTCATTTCACCCTTTTCCTTCTTAATTGCATGGATGTGGGCCTTTTCTTTCCTTTTTCTGACAAGGATGGCTAAGGGTTTGTCAATTTTGTTGATTCTTTTGAAGAACCAACTCTTGGCTTCATTGATTTTTTGTATCGTTCTCTTAGTCTCCATTGCATTGATTTCTCCTCTGATCTTTATAATTTCTTCCCTTGTATGAGCTCTGAGGTTGTCCTGCTCTTCTTTTTCTAGAAGCTTGAGGTTCAGCATCAGGCTTTTTAAATAGGTTTGTTCTGTTTTCCTAATATGTGTATTGACTGCTATGAATTTCCCTCATAAGACTGCTTTCATTGTGTCCCATAGATTCCGATCTGTTGTATTGCCATTGTCATTTAATTGAAGGAACTGTCTGATTTCTTCTTTAATTTCCTCTGTGACCCATTGGTTATTCAGAAGTGTTTTGTTCAATTTCCACGTGTTTATGAAATTTTTCAAGTTTCTTTTGCTATGGATCTCCAATTTCATCGCACTATGGTCTGATAATATAGGGAATAACTTCTGATATATAACTTTCTGATAAAATAGGGTACAACTTCAATTCCTTTGCACTTATTTAAACGTGTTCTATGTGTGAGTATGTGGTCTATTTTGGAGAATGACCCATGTGCAGCTGAGAAGAATGTGTATTCTGATTTTGTGGTGTGGAAAACTCTGTAAACATCTGTTAAGTTCATTTGTTCAAGAGTTCGATTGAGTTCTAGTAGTTCATTACTTACTTTTAGTCTAGTTGATCTATCTATTTGTGACAGTGGGGTGTTGAGGTCCCCCACTACAATTGTATTAGTGCATATATGACTTTTCATGTCTGTTAGTATTTGTTTTATATAGTTGGGTGCACTAGTGTTTGGTGCATAGATATTTATGATTGTCATCTCTTCCTCCTGGATTGTTCCCTTTACAAAGATGTAGTGTCCTTCTTCATCTCTCTTAATCAGTGTTGGTTTGAAATCTACTTGATCTGCCAAGAGGATAGCTACTCCTGCTTTTTTCCGGGTTCCTGTCACATGGAGTACTGTTTTCCACCCTTTAACTTTCAGTCTATGAGTTTCCTTTTGAATGAAGTGTGTTTCTTGTATGTAACATATTGTTGGATTTTGCTTCTTGACCCATTCTGCCAGTTTGTTTCTTTTGATTGGTGAATTGAGACCATTAACATTGATGGTTATAACTGAAACATATTGACTTGTCATTGCCATGACTTTTTCTTTTTGTTGGGTTCTCCCCCTTTACATTTAATTTCTTGTCATGCCAGATGGGTTCATTCTGCTTTGCTTCCTGGGGTTGTGATCCTCAATGTCTGTTCCTAGGATATCGTGTAAAATTCTTTGGAGTGCTGGTTTGGTATTCATGAAGTTCCTAAGGTGCTCTTTGTCATGAAAGTATCTTATTTCTCCATCCATTTTGCAAGATAGTTTTGCAGGGTACATCAATCTGGGTTGGAGGGTGTTTTCTTTTCGGGCTTGGAATATGTCACTCCAAGCTCTTCTTGCCTTGATGGTTTGTGTTGAGAAGTCTGCTGTGATTCTGATGGGCTTTCCTTTGTATGTGATTTGTTTCTTTTCTCTAAGTGCTTGTAGAACTTTGTTCTTCTGTTGAGTTTCTGCAATCTTAATTATATGCCTATGTGTAGATTTTTTTTTGATCAAGGCTATTTGGAGTCCTATATGCCTCACTTATCTGTATGTCAAGCTCTTTTCCCATGCTTGGGAAGTTTTCTGCCATTACTTCTGTGAAGAGTTTTTTTTATGTCATCTGCACTCTCTCCTGTTTCTTCATTGTCTCTGATCAGTCTTGTGTTATTCTTTTCATCATCTAGCAGCTGCTGGATTGATTTCTCATGTTCCCTTATAATTTTGAAGCAATTTTTCTTTTCCTGGTCACTAATTGCAATCTTATCTTCTATATCTGAAATTCTGTCCTCACATTGGCTCATTCTGCTGTGTAGAGATTCAATGGAGTTTTTCATCTCCTGGAAATCTATTTGCATCTGTTTTATGGATTCCATTTGTTTCCTATGTTGGGATTCCATCATGTTTCTCAGCTCCTCTCTAGATTTATTAATCATGTCTTGCACTAAGGGCACAATTTCTCCTGTTATCTGAGAAATTATTTCTGATTTCATTTTTTCCAGATCCCCTTTTGTTGCCAGTTCAGTGGGTCCAGGTGGTTGAGTATCAGAGTATTCCATCTCATTTCCCTTTGGGGTTGCTGTAGGTGATCTGTATGTCTGATTTTGAGACTTATTTATGTATTTTCTCATTTTGACTCTGGGGGCAGGGGGGTGCTGTTGGCATCTGAGAGGATCACTTCCTCCGAGCTGGGAGAGGTGGGACAGGGGCTAAGGATGGTGGCCCAGAAGCCCCTTCCTCTGGGCTGGGAGCAGTGGGACAGAAGGTGGACCAGAAGCCCTTTCCTCTGGGCTGGGGGCAGCAGGAGGAATGGTGGCCAGAAAGCCCCTTCCTCTGGTCCAGGAGCAGGAAGATGGTGGCTCAGAAGCCCCTACCTCTGGGCCGGGAGCAGTGGGAGGGTTGATGGCCTGGAAGTCCCTTCCTCTGGGCTGGGAAAAGTAGGAGGGATGGTGGCCAGGAAGCCCCTTCCTCTGGACCAGGATCAGTGGGACGGTGGCTCAGAAGCCCCTACTTCTGGGCTGGGAGCGGCGGGACCCAGTACCGTGGTCTGGTGGTCCAGTGTCCTCTGTGTCTTTGTAGTGTGGAACCAGGTGGCTGTACAGAGTAGTGGCGGGGGGGGGGTCCAGTGGATTGCTGCCGGATTGCAGGCTGATTCAGCATGTTCTGTGTGACTCGCGACCTCAGTAGGGCATCCACAGACCTGCCTGTCTGGGGTGGGCTCCACATATGGAATTTTAAATTTTTTAGAAACCATATTAAAAAAATAAACAAAAAACAAAGTGAAAAAGGTGAAATAAATTATCTTGCAAATATATTCAAAATACTATCATTTCTTTTGTTGTTATAATTTACTTTTTTGGGAGGTGGTGCTGGGGATTAAACCCAAGGCTGCAAGCATACCAAGTATGCAGTCTACACTAAACAACACGTCTACCCCCAAATACTATCTTTTCAACATGTAATCAAGATAAATATATTAATGTGAAATGCATATTTTTATGGTACACATTGAATAGTTGGTGTGTATTTTACATTTTAGGGTTCATTCAGATTAGTCATATCCAAGTCCTCATAGGTGCATGTGGCTTGTGATTATGATGGTAGAACTATAACAATGTGACAATTGAAAATAGTACTTGCAATTGTGTATTTTGATGCTATTATTTTACATATTGAGCACTAGGTTTAGAAAGATTGAGAAACTTCTTTAATTCCATTCAGCTCTCAATCAAGATTTTTTAATTCCCTTTTATGCCCATTCTCATATTATTCTATATTTGAATGGAGGTAGAAATGGATGCATGGGGATAGAAGTCAAATCACAGCCTTGAAATTTTCTGAATAGAAATGACACTTTGTGTCCAAACTCATTTCACAAGTGAAGAAACTGAAAAGAAGGTATAACATTAGGCATTTAAGGATGGTTTCATGCTCTAAGCTACGAGATGGGAAACTCAGGCTCAGATTTAGGAACCTTTCTTTTAGGGTCCCTTGGCTTTCTATTAGGGGGCACCTGGACCCATGATTAAGCTGGTACCTCTGCCTCTGAGATTACAGGAATCAATTACAATTCACTGAGTGCTCCTTGGTGTAGAAATAACCCTCTGCTTTTGATGGTGTGGCCTCTGTCCATGAAACATGGTGGGTAAAGACAGAGAGGACACCTGATACTGGGCAAATAAATATTCAAACATGGAAGTACTGGGAGTAAGAAAGTTAGTGAGACAATGGGGTAGGTATGGGATACACATCTGAGGAGAAATGTGTTAAGTAATGGTGACAGAAAAGAGCTTCCCTTTCTTTATTGCCATCTCATAAGCTACCCTGAGTCACCCTAGGGTGTGGCATCATCAAAGTTAATTGAGACATCGTGGAACCAACTTAAGAGAGATGAAGTTTATCTTTCCCATGCTTCTTCAGATTCTGTGCCTGTATCAGGAGGTGCAGCTATGTGAGTCTGGCTAGGAGCTTGTCAGAGGCTGGCCAAGTGGGACTGATGTGATCCTACAGAAATAGCTACAAGACAGCTCACCCAGGAAGGGACAAATGATGGTTATAGTATCACAGTGTCTCCAGCATCTGCAGGAGCTGAGGGAGTTCAGGCAAGCCAGGCTGGAGCAAGTGTCTATTCTGTTTCTCCCCTGAATGGTGGAGGATCTTCTCAAAGGCAGGGGCAACAGCTTCACTAGGATCGATGAGTAAAATGCTCAGTAAGCAGCAGCATTCATTCCATGCTCAAAAACCAGCCAGACAGTGATTTACTTCAGCTACAGCTACAAACACCAGTGGGAAAGTGACATCTAGGGGGTTGAGGGACATCATCTGGACATCAGTACTGCCGAAAGACACCATGCCCAAGGTCATTCCCTTAACCATGAGGTTACAAAACCCATAACTGTCTCCATATGCCCAAATCCTTCGTCAAGGAGGTGGTTAAGAGGGCAGAGACACTTGAGAAGTATAAAAAGGACAAAGAAATTATAATTTAAAATTAGCTGTGATCCCAGTACTCTGGGAGGCTGAGGCAGGAGGATCGTAAGTTGGAGCTCAGCTTGGGAAACTTAGTGACTTAGTGAGAACCTGTGTCAAAATAAAAAATGAAAAGGCTTGGGGATGCACCTTAGTGTGAAGACACTATGTTCAGTCCCCAGTATTCAAAACAAAACAAAATAAAA
This sequence comes from Heterocephalus glaber, assembly GCF_053883595.1. Classification (NCBI taxonomy): domain Eukaryota; kingdom Metazoa; phylum Chordata; class Mammalia; order Rodentia; family Bathyergidae; genus Heterocephalus; species Heterocephalus glaber. The sequence goes on from NW_028258308.1 coordinate 42,580,528, forward strand.
CAAAACAAACAAAAAACTGCACAGGGGCAAAAGAGTTACAAATAAGTATCCTACAGATGGAGCATTATCTAAAGGGGCTGTTTAAATTTCAGATACAAGTAAGCTAGAAGGGCTATTGGGCTAAAGTTAATTTCACTTTGGCCCCAAAGCAGGTAGAGGTTCATGAAAAAGATTCTTTAGGTTTAGACAAGGAGTTTCAGTTTTCTATGCATCTGAGCACAGTGCAAATGACTTTGTGGCTTGTAGTTCCCCAGGCCTGTCCTCTTACAATCTGCTATTTCTGCTCAACTCTAGGAAAGTTTTCACAGCTTGGAAACATTCCTTATAATTCCAATCCTGGAGAAAATCTGTTTCCACATCCTAATTTCACCTAGAAATTTAAAAGTGAGCCAAGGCATTATTGCTGTACATTGTGCAGTCATTCTACACGTATAATTACCTCTTAATTGAGGCACCAGAAGTTCTATCACTCATGTGAAGAGTGGGGCAGAGAGTGTGTACCATTTGCGGGTAAAGTATTCTTTCCTGGGAATCACTAAGTACAGTGATCCTCAGCCCAATTAAGTTTCTTCAGATTCATCATACCCTCTGATCACTTCAAAAAAAACAGCTCAGATATCAATCATCTCACATAATTTACTTCTGTGTAAAAGCTCCTAAGGATGGAGCCATCCAGGAAGTTATCAAAAAGCTACTGATGCAGGATTTATTTTGCAGTCTAGCTTCCTGAGACCTCTGTTGAGTTGATTATCCATAGCCCTTCATATTTGCAGGCTATTAATTCACATGTATTTGTAGGGATTTTGTACTGACATTCCTGGAACCTACTCTCTGATGGGGGAATCTTCCCAAAGGCAAGGACAATTTCTCTGGGGTCCATGAGTAAACTTCTTAGCTATGACTACAGGTAACTAAATTCCAAAACATCTGATCAACAACAGATGGTGTTCCCAGGTTTTTCTTCCAAACCTGTACAAAGAAATTCCATTTGGGAGATTTCTGTGGGTTCTAACTACCCAGAAAACTAGCAAATAAAAGTTGTCTGGGGAATGATTTTCAACAAATCATAGCCATTGGTTTCACGAAGGACTTGAACACAAGTGGTAAGAGTAACTAGGGAAAATCGAGCCACTGCTTCCTTCTAACTCACTCTGCTGTCTTTCCTTGCTCCTAACAATCTTATGCTGCTTCCTGGTAGCACCCTGTGTGCTCTGTGTCACTTCTTTCTCTCAAAGAACACCCCAACTCTAACACACACTCACATTCACACACAGGTCAGCCCAGCACCCACACATACTTAAGTTTCAAGATCTTCCTCTAAATATTAAAACAGAAACACTAAACTTGCTGGAAGATAAGTTAGGTAGAACTCTTGAAGACATTGACATAGGAAAAGGCTTTATGAGCAAAACCTCAGTAGCACGGGAACCAGCACAAAGAATCAATTGGGATCTCATCTTAGTTTCTGCACTGCAAGACAAATCACTAACAGAGCTAAGAGACAACCTACAATGTGGGAAAAAATTTTTAGCAGCTGTACCCCAGACAAAGGACTACTATCTAGAATATATAAAGAATTGAAAAAATCAGACCCCCAAATTCAAAGACCCAATTCAAAAATGGGCATCTGAAATGAACAGACATTTCTCAGACAAAGAAGTAAAAGCAGCAAATAAATACATGAAAAAATGTTCAACATCACTGCCCATTTGAGAGATGCAGATGAAAACAACACTGAGATTCCACCTCACCCCAGAAAGAATGGTTGTTATCGAGAAATCAACCAATAACAAATGCTGGTGGGGGTGTGGGGAAAAAGGAACACTTCTCCATTTTTGGTGGGAGTGCAGACTGGTGCAACCACTGTGGAAGTCAGTATGGAGTTACCTCAAAGAACTAGGGCTAGAGGTCCCATTTGACCCAGCTATTCTCCTGCTGGGGATCTTCCCAAAAGAATTAAAAGAATCATACCACAGAGATATATGTGGACCCATGTTTATAGCTGCACGGTTTGTAATAGCTAAAGCTTGGGAACAGCCCAAGTGCCCATCAACTGGAAACTGGATAAAGAAGATGTGTTGTTGTTTTTTTTATAAAATGGAGTACTACTCAGCCATAAAGAATGAGAAACTAGAGACATTTTTAGCTAAATGGAGGCATATTGAGGACATACTCTTAAGTGAAATAAGTAGGACACATGTGTGTAAATACCAAATAGTTTTTTTAGTGTGAGAAACTGAAAGTGTAAATAAGGATTAAAATGATTAAAACAAATAATTGATAATTTGAAATAGGAAGAAAAGGTCGAAAGGGGTAGGGGAAGTAGGTGGGGAAGGGGAAAGGAAGGAAGGGAAAGGAAAAATTATGAGAAAAGAAAAAAAATGGAAACAAAGTCTATGTAAATAGGGAAGGGTGGAGGGGGTGAAGGGTGCACAGGTAATGGGGAACAAATAAGAACCAAGATACACCATGTACAGGTACAAGCACCCAATGATAAATGTAAACATATTGTATACCAATAAAAGAATTTAAGCAAAAAAAAAAAGTTTCAAGATCTTCCATTTCTGTCCCAAGAAATCAAAACTTCCATTCCCTGCTACTAGAGGTACACTAAATATTTATTGATATAATTCCCACTGAGAGAGTGGCTGCAACGTTCCAGACAGAAGTTCGGGTTTGAATCTGTGCTCTGTCGTTTACTACTTCTGTGTCCAATTACTAATTATACAGCCTCCAGATATCACTTTGCATCTCAGTGAGCTCATCTTTATCTTTGGTGTCCTGGTGAAAAGGCCCCTACAAAGAGGTATACGCAGAGTGAATGATGAATAGATATCACTTGTGAATGTTCTCTAAAAGGAGGGCTTTCTGAGTCAGAAAAGGAGATGATGAGTCAAAATTGGAAAAGAGGAAAGAATTTAGAGCTTTGGAACATTTTAGGGGCTCCCATCATCACCCACCAAAAAAAAAAAAATGGTTAGAAGCTCTGATCAATCTATCTCTAAAAATTGCAGATGTCTGATAAGTTTCCAAGTCAATTTTTGTAAGTTGTGTTGTGCAGAACTGCAAGCAGGCCCAGCCATCCAAACTGAGAAATTTTCTAAAAGAGCCTGAAGTAATTCAAACGTGCTTCTGAATATTTAACTGTAATTTAGGAGACATGAGAAAAATTCGTGGTGACTATTTGAGAGTATACACAAACACACACACACACACACACACACACACACACACTTTGCATGCCTTTTCTTCTTAAGAACCGGGTCTGCAATATAGAGAAACTGAATCCACTGAGCAGCAGGGGTTGAAGGATGATTCATAAAAGCTTTCAGTTCAGGGCAAACTAGCATCTCTCATAAAGCTAAATGGCTGCATCAAAGTCCTACGCATATCCACATATCCATCACTGTTTTAGGTGCTCAACTGATTCTGGCAAACACAATAAAAACTACCTAACAATGTGTTTAGGGTTTGGGGGGATACATCAAAAGTCAGTTTTAAATGCCCTCACATTTCTTCAGCTGCCTTCTATCATTCTTTCTGAGAAAACAAAGAACGCAGAGGAATAAGTTCCTTCCCTGTGCCTGCTAAAGCTCAGGGACTACAAGAGGGGAAAAAGATGCAGCAGGGGCTCCAGTAACACAGCTCCAGCTCGAGGAGCTCTTAATTAAACATGGAGCCCCAGTGCTGGCTCAAAGCCACTTGCGATGAATCCACAAGGGACCTTGTGTCTGAGACAATCAAGCAACCATCTAACAGGAACAATGGAGCATTTTAGAAAGGACTGTGGCCCTGGGATCAATTTTCAATTCATTGAATTCATACAACCCAATTGCCAAGTTTCTAAGTGAAAACTTTCCATCTTTTTAACAGACACCCGCTTCCAGAGAGAGTCACAGTACCTTTTTCTGATCAGAGAGCTGCTGCATGCAAAACTAGGTATAGTGATTCCTTAAAAAAGGAATTGTATCTTTAGCTGAGACTTGTATGTGTCACTTCTTTAAGAAAAATAATCACCTTCAAGGTTCTAAAGAGGAAGAGTCAGAGTCTTAAATATTAAAAAAAATACATTTATATGAAAAAAACCCATCTGCAATCTCATGTCGGTGGACAGAGCTCCTTAAATGTCTTCCTGTCTGGAAATTACATTTCTCAGCCAAATTGCAAGTGTTGGAGGAGTCAGAAGGAACACAACAGGAATATGACCAAAATAAAACAGCATAAAATCATTTTCAGACTATTCTCACAGTAGAACTGTTTTAGAGATACAATAAAAGTCAACAGTTATCATGGAAATTGCTGAGCACCAAATCAGAATTAACCATGGTGCAGCTGACTCAAAGTTGGAGGGGGCCATCCTGGGTAACTGGATGACTCCTCAGCTGGGTGTCTGACTCAGCCATGATCTGGATGGGCACAGTGACTGGAAACAGGAGATGAGCATATACTCCATAGGGCTGTGTACATCACTTCCCCTCTCCCAAAAGAGAGGGGATGGGACTCAGCCAGAGAACTAGTGCAATCCAACTTCAGAAACACACAGCCCCTCTGATGATTTTCTGCTAAAATAATCATCAGGTGGTGCCACTGATCACCCCATCCCATCAGGGGGTGCTGGGTTGCAGTTAATAGGAGTAAGAGTTTCCAGTGTGCAGTTGCACAAGGATCTGGCTATAGACAACACTTGTATACATTTCAGCAATTTAGTACAAGAGAGTTTACATGTTTCATCATAGAGAAAAGGATAAGCATTGAAGGAGAAAGATGTTTAACATGATTTAAATATTATACAATGTATGCATGTAGGAATATATCACATGGTGCCCTACTAATATGGATGAATTTTAGGTGTTTTTGTAAAAGTTGAAAGTAAATTTAATTTACATTTTAAAAATTAATAGTTATTATTATTATTATTACTGGGTGCACCATTTGAGGCAATAGAAGATATATAATAGAAATAGCCACTGAGACAATTCAAATCATGATGTTATTCTGGGCAAATGACTGTTTAAGAACACCTAGTAAAGGGATCCATGTGCCTTTGAGGGGAGGAGTCCTTCCTGGACTCACCATGATACCACACACCAAGCTTAAGGTCAGTGAATAAAGTTAATGTGTGCTATGGTGTGACAATTTAGGAGGTATCAGGAAAGTTTTTGTGCCAGTGTACACAACAGAATATTATTCAACCTTAAAAAGGAAGAAAATTCTGTCATTTGCAACCACGTGGAGCATCTAGGGGACATTACACAAAGGCACAGAAAGACAAATGCTGTGATCTTATTTCAATGCAGAATCTAAGACCATCAACTTCACAGGGGAGTGAGTACAATGGGGTAGAATGGTGGTTACCAGAGGATGGAATGAAATGTGGATGGGGAGAGCGGCCAGGCTGGTTGGCCAATGGCTGCAAAGTTTCAGTCTTTTTTTGCACAGTCAAGTAAGGGTTAAAAGCTAGGAGAGGAAATCCAGAGTCCCTTCTACAGAAAGTGACACTGACCAGACACTGAGAATGCAGGGCAGGCTGAGAACCAGGAAGACAAGTATGGTAGCATGGACACCTTGTAGATAGAAAAAGTCATAAGAAGAAGCAAGTGGAGTATTAAAGCCACACTTCACCCATTTCTCAATTTCACATGTCAGCTCACCAGTGAGTCTCCAGAAAAAGCTCTGGATGCTTTGGAGAAAAATGGAGCAGACACAAGCAGCTCAGAGATGACTGCATGCACTGTTGGAATGTCTTTTCAAAAGAGAAGCACTAAGTAAGTGTGTTAGGTAGTCTTTGAGAGGGATAAAAAGGGTAACAAATAGGGCACACTAAATATGGCATGCAACAGGAAAGCTTTTACAGGTTCAGTGGGGATCAATCATTAGATCACAATGGAACAATTCCTCTTTATCACTGTAGCTTCACCCCTTCCTCAGTTTGCTCTACATAAGCAGGCTTCCAGGTGTGCCCACTGGTATCCTTCTCTCACATCTGTGGCTGGGTGCCTGCCCCTCCACTGAAGCTGTAGAACCTGAAAGGGGAAGGAGCTCAGACCACAGCCAGGGACACAGAGAGGCACTGGTGTGCCACTCTTTGAGGGAAATCCTGCATTCAGATTTGCTACCCTTTTATCTTTCTTTAGTTCTTGTATAATGCTGCTTTGTACATTCTTTGACCTAGTTGTGAAAAGTGAAGAGATAAAAATTATATTTTGGTAAAGTTTCCTATGAGATTTTGAACGACAGAAGAGATGGCTGAGAGACTGAGAGGCCTGGCTGAGGCTAACCTGCCTCGCAGACTCTGAGTCCCCAAGTCCACCTGGGCATACAACTTGGCAGCAATTCTGAAGCTTCAAAATTACTATCATTTGGGGCCACAGGGGTTTTTCTAACAACCCTCCACAGAGGTAGAATAGAAAGACAAATTTCACTTCTCATGCCAGCCAAGATAAAACTGCATTTTTTCCGAAATAAGTTTTCTACAGAAAATAAAGGGACAGGAAGGAAAGAGAGTAAGATACATCAGGATGATTCAAACACACACACACACACACACACACACACACACACACACTGATGAGGATACAGACCGCCCATGTCTTCTGAGTCCCTGCTGTCAAGTTCATCCCTCACAAGTATAAGCATGGGTGGATGTCTCCACCTAACAAATTTTTTAAAATTAATTTTATTGGTACATCTTAGGTATACAATATTAATAACATTCATCATTTGAAAATTGCACCTTTACATAATATATCTTGGTTCTTATTTTTTTCCCATTTCCCTGCCCTCCCTTCAACCCCTCCACCCCTCCCTATTTACAATGACTTTGTTTCCATTTTCTTATATTAATTCCATTCCCTTCTTTTCTTTCCCCCTCCCCTTTGCCCCTTTCTTCCTATTTCACATTATCTATTATACCTTTTGATCCTTATTTACACTTTCAGTTCTCATACTGTAAATACCGAATAGTTTCTCTGGTATTATACCTTTTGATCCTTATTTACACTTTCAGTTCTCATACCAGAGAAACTATTCGGTATTTACAAACACATGTGTCCTAGTTGTTTCACTTAAGAGTATCACCTCAATGTGCATCCATTTAGCTATAAATGTCTCTAGTTTCTCATTCTTTATGACTGAGAAGTACTCCATTTTATACAAAAAAATTTTCTTTATCCAGTCTCCAGTTGATGGACAATTGGGCTGTTTCCAAGTTTTAGCTATTACAAACTGTGCCCTTATAAACATGGGTGTGCATAAGTCACTGTAACATGATTCTTTTAATTCTTTTGGGAAGATACCCAGCAGGGGAATAGCTGGGTCAAACGGGACCTCTAATCCTAGTTCTTTGAGGTATCTCCATATTTATTTCCACAGTGGTTGCACCAGTCTACACTCCCACCAGCAGTGGAGAACTGTTCCTTTTTCCCCATCACTCCACCAGCATTTGTTATTTGTTGATTTCTTGATAGCAGCCATTCTTTCTGGGGTGAGGTGGGAATCTCAGTGTTGTTTTCATTTGGATCTCTTCAATGACCAGTGATGTTGAACAGTTTTTCATATGTTTATTTCCTATTTTTACTTCATCTGAGAAATGTTTGTTAATTTCAGATGCCTATTCTTGGATTGGGTCTTTAAATTTGGGAGGTCTGACTTTTTTTAAGTTCTTTATATATTCTATATAGTAGACCATTGTCTGAGGAACAGCTGGTAAAAATGTTTTCTCATATATAGTGGGCTATCTCTTCATGCTGTTGGTGGTTTCTCTTGCTGTTCAGAAGCTTTTTAATAAGAAGAGATCCCACTTGTTGACTCTTTGTGCTAGTTCATGTGCAACTGAGGTTTTGTTCATGAAATCTTTTCCTAAACCAATGTTTTCAAGAGTTCTACCTAACCTCTGTTCCAGCTGGTTTAGTGTTTCTGTTTAAATATTTAGATCTTTAATCCATTTTGATTTTAGTTTACTGAATGGTGAGAGATATATGTCTAGTTTTAATCTTTGGCAAGTTGAAACCCAATTTTTCCACACTATTTATTAAAGAGGCTGTTTTTCCTCCAGTGAGGGTGTTTGGCTCCTCTGTTGAAGATGAGGTGATTGCATGTGACTGGAGTTATTTCTGCATCTTCTAGTCTGTTCCACTGGCCCTCGGGTCTGTTTCTTTGCCAGTACCATGCTGTTTTTATCACAGTAGCTTTGTTGTATAGTTTTAAGTTGGGGAATGTGATACCCCCTCCCTTGTCTCTTTTGCCTAGAATTGCTTTCACTTTTCTAGGTCTCTTCTTCTTCCAAATGAATTTTTGGGTTATTTTCTTAAGGTCTGTGAAGTATGCTGCTGGAATTTCAATTGGGGTCGCGTTGAATCTATATAGCAGTTTTGGGAATATGGCCATTTTCACTATATTGGTTCTTCCTACCCAGGAACCAGGGATGCCTTTCCATTTTCTGGTATCCTCTTTGATCTCTTTTCAGAGTGCTACAGTTTTCACAGTAGAGGTCTTTGATTTCTTTTGTTAGATTGATTCCTAGGTATTTTATTTTTTTGGATGCTATTGTGAAGGGAGTTGTTTTCCAGTTCCTCTTTCAGTGATTCTGTTTTTTGTGTACAGAAAGCTATTGATTTTTATCTGTTGACCTTGTATCCAGCTACTCTACTGAATTTGGTTATTAAATGTAGAAGAGTTTTGGTGGAGTTCTTGGTGTCTTCTATATAGAGTATCATGTCATCTGCAAATAATGACAATTTAACTTCTTCATTTCCTATCTTTATTACTTTTATTTCTTTTTCTTGTCTAATTACTGTGGCTAATGTTTCCAAACTATATGGAACAGGGATGGTGATAGTGGACATCCTTGTCTTGTTCCTGATTTTAGTGTGAAGGATTTCAGTTTTTGACCATTTAGTATGATGTTGGCTATTGGGTTTTCATAAATGGCTTTTATCAGGTTGAGGTAGAGACAATCTATTCCAATTTTTTGCAGTGTTTTTATCATGAATGTGAGTTAGATTTTGTTAACAAAAAATTTTGCATCTATTTAGATGATCATATGGTTTTTGCCTTTGGCTCTATTAATATAGTATATTACTTTTATTGATTTGCATATGTTGAACCATCCCTGCATTACTGGGATGAATCCCACTGGGTCAGGGTGTATGATCTTCTAGATGATCTTCTGCATTCTGTTTGCCAGTATCTTATTGAGGATTTTTGCATCTATGTTCATTAATGAGATTGGCCTATAGTTCTCTTTTTTGGTTGGGTCTTTCTCTGCTTTGGGGATCATGGTGATGCTTGCTTCCAGGAATGAATTTGGGAGTATCACTTCCCTTTCAATTTCATTGAAGAGTTTAAACAGTGGTGTCAATAGTTCTTCTCTAAATGTCTTGCAGAATTTAGCAGTGAAGGCATCAGGACCTGGGCTTTTCTTCATTGGTAAGTTTTTAATTATATTTTCAATTTCATTGAGTAATATTGGGTTGTTTAGAGTTTTTAGGTCTGCTTAATTCAACTTTGGTAATTCATATGTGTCTAGGAAACTGTCCATTTCTTATGTTTTCCATCTTATTGGCGGATAGGTTCTCAAAGTAGGTATTGATGATCTTCTGGATTTCTGCTGGGTCTGTTGTAATTTCACCCTTTTAATTCGCAATTGCATGAATTTGGGTCTTTCCTTTTTTTGATAAGGTTGGCCAAGGATTTGTCAACTTTGTTTTTTCTTTCAAAGAACCAACTCTTGTTTATTGATTTTTTTGTATCATTCTCTTAGTCTCCATTGCATTGATTTCTGCTCTGGTCTTTGTAATTTCATTCCTTGCATGAACTTTGGGTTTGTCCTGCTCTTCTTTTTCTAGAAGCTGGAGGATTAGCATCAGGTTGTTTATTTGAGCTTGCTCTGTTTTCCTAATATGAGTTTTCCCTGCTACGAATTTCCCTTGTAAGACTCTTTTCATTTTGTCCCATAGATTCTGATATGTTGTATTGACATTGTTATTTAATTGTAGAAACTGTATGATTTCTTCTTCAATTTCCTCTGTGACCCATTGGTTATTCAGAAGTGTGTTGTTCAATTTCCATGTGTTTATGAAATTCTTGTGGTTTCTTTTGCTACTGATCTCCAATTTCATTGCCCTATGGTCTGATAATATACAGGAGAAAGTTTCAATTCCTTTGCACTTACTTAAACATGTTCTATGAGCAAGTATGTGGTTTATTTTGGAGAATGACTCACCTGCAGTCTATTTCATTTGATTGCTGAATTGAGACCATTAACACTGATGGTTATAACTGATATGTATTGACTTATCCTTTTCATGACATTCTTTTTGTTGGATTCTCCTCCTTTACATTTAATTTCTTGTTGTGCCTAATGGATTCATTTTGCTGGGGTTCCTGGGGTTGTGATCTTTGTTGTCTTTTCCTAGGATGTTGTTTAAAATATTTTGTAGCACTCGTTTGTTATTCATAAATTTCCTCAGGTGGTCTTTGTCATGAAAGTACCTTCTTTCTCCATTAATTTTGAAAAATAGTTTTGGATGGTACAACAATCTGGGCTGGAGGTTATTTTCTTTTACATCTTGAAATACATCACTCCAGGCTCTTCTTGCCTTGAGGGTTTGTGTTGAGATGTCTTCTGTGATTCTGACGGGCTTTCCTTTGTATGTGATTTGTTTCTTTTCTCTAACTGCTTGTGGAATTTTGTTCTTCTGTTGGGTTTCTGGATTTTTAATTATTATATACCTATGCATAGGGTTTTTTTGATCATGGCTAGTTGGAGTCCTACATGCCTCATTTATCTGTATGTCAATTTCTTTTCCCCTGCTTGGTAAGTTTTCTGCCATTACTTCTGTGAACATTTTTGTGTGTGTGTCATTTGCATTATCTCCTGTTTCTTCATTGACTGCAATCAGATTTATGTTATTCTTCTTTGTATCAGCTAGAGCTGCTGGATTGATTTCTCATGGTCCCTTACCATTTTTAAGAAATTTTGTTTGTCCTGTTCACTAATTGCAATCCTATCTTTTATATTTGAAATTCTGTCCTCACATTGGCTCATTCTGCTGCCTAAACTTTCAATGGAGTTTTTAATCTCCTGGAAATCTGTGTGTTTTATGGATTCCATTTGTTTCCTCTGTTGGGATTCCATCATGTTCCTCAGTTCCTCTAATTTTTTTTTATCTGTGTCTTCTCTAGATTTACTGATCATGTCTTGCACTATTGGCACAATCTCTGCTGTATATCTGAGAAATTATTTTTGATTGTATTTTTTCCAGATCCTCTTTTGTTGCCAGTTCAGAGAGTCCAGGTGGTTGAGTATCAGATTGTTCCATATTGTTGCCCTTTGGGATTGCCTTAGGTGATCTGGAATTTGATCTGGTTTTGAGACTTGCTTACATGTCTTCTCATTTCAACAGATGCAACCTGCTGCATCTTTATTGAGGCAACTTTTTGCTCACCCAGTGGGCTTCAATTCTCAGCAAACCACTGAGCCACCTTTTCTCTGTTGCTCAGCACTGCCCCAATTCCTGGGTTCAGAATGCTGGCCTTCTGGATCCCTGTACTATCCTGTTGTCCAGGCAGGGCTCTGGCTGGGGCCTATACACACTTGGAATGGTATCTAATCATGCCTCTCGCTAGGGCCTGTCCCCCCAAATAGCTGTTGCCTAGGTGGGCCTTTGGCTGGGGACTGTGCACCCCTGTTGCTGGTGTCTGAGCAGGCTTCTGGCTAGGGTCTATGCCCATTTACAGATGGAATCTTGGCAGGGCTCTGGCGGTTGCCTGTGTGCCTGTGGAGCTCTTTTCCAGGTGGGCCTTTGGCTGGGCCTGTGAGCCCAAACAGCTGGGGTCAGGGCAGAGCCCTGGCTGGACCTACCTGCAACAGCACCTCCCTGGTCCACACAGGTTTCTCACTGGGATCTTTGCACACTTACTGATGGTCTGCAACTAACAAATTAAAGTCATTTTGCTATGTATACATGTGTGTATACTGTTACACATACTATTATAAATTACTGCACAGCAAAGAGATCCAGGAGAGAATATGTAATGAGAAGATGGTTTTTAAAAAGGTAAAATACTAAGATAACATTTATTAGTGTATTCTAGTTACACAGAGCAAAGGGTTCTTTTCTAGAGCATTCATACATGAATAAAACATACTTTGATTGTTCCACCCCCACTTCTCCTTCTCCCCTTCCTTTCATCTCTCCCTGTTCCCTTCCTTTCCTGTAAGTCTCTACTTTCCAGTTACTTATTTTATTGGCTAGCGCTTTTTTCTTCTTTCTCAGTATATGTTTGTGATATATATTTACATTCCTTTTGGAGAACTGGTACATATATATAATGTATCTTCGTTATTTTCAGTCCCCTTTACTCCCCTTCTCTAATCCCCCTCCCACTTTTCCCTTCCCCACCTCTCCTTTATTTTAAGCTTTAATTTATTTATATTTGGCGTTTCTAAAATAGAGAAACTATGCCATATTTAACCTGTTGAATATTAATTTCTCTTAACATTATGGAATTTCTATTTTTAGCTGAATCTCCAAATTGATTTCCACAACAGTTGTACTAGTCTCTATTCCCACCTATGATGTAGAAGGAGTCCTTTTTTCCCTACAATCCCACCCACATTTGTTGTTGTTTGAGTACTTGATGATAGATAGGCATTCTTAGTAAGAGAGAGGCTCAGGATTTTTTTGATTTGAATTTCTTTAATGGCTGAAGATGTTGAACATTTTTTCCATATACTTATTAACTATTTGTATTTCTTCTTCTGAAGAGTGTCTATTCATTTGATTTGCCCATTGTGTTTGAATGGGTCACATGTTTTGGGAGGGCTAATTGTTTTAGTTCTTTATACATTCTAGATAATAGTACTCTATTAGAAAAATATCTTTCAAAATTTTTTCCCATTCTATGGGCTGTCTCTTCACTCTGTTGATTGTTTCTTTTGATGTGCAGAATCTTTTAAATTTAATATAATGTTATTTGTTGATTTTGGATATTATTTTTTGTGCTACTGGAGTTCTGTTAAGGGAGCCATTTCTTATGCTTACATCTTTAAGAATTTTACCTAATTTATCTTCTAGCAGTTTCAATGTTTCATTTTTACATACAGATCTTTGATCCATTTTTATTTCATTTTAGTACAGGGTGAGAGATATGGGTCTAGATTCAATTTTGTGCATGTGGATAGCCAGTTTTCCCAGCAACACTTAATAAAGGAGCTATCTTTTCTCCAGCATACGTTTTTGCCCCCTTTGTCAAACATCAGATGGCAAGGGCTTATTTCTGTCTCTTCTATTTTATTCCATTGGTTTACATATCTATTTTTATGCTGGAATCAGATTGTTTTCATTACTATAGCCGAGTAGTATGAATTGAAATCTAGGATTATAATACATTTCCACTTGTTTTTTGTGCATGATAATTTTGGCTACTTTAGGTATCTTCTGGCTTCATATAAATTTCAGGATTTTTTTTCTATTTCTTTAAAAACTATTGTTGTTATTTTGCTAGGACTTGCATTAAATCTATATATTATTTTTGGCAATACGGCCATTTTGACAATATTGATTCTGTCTATCCAGGGATAGGCGATGTCTTTCCATTATCTAATATCCTCTTCAATCTCTTTTATCAAGGTACTATAGTTTAAATTATAGAGATCTTTTACCTCCTTGATTAAATTGATTCTTAGGTATTTAAATTTTTGTCTTTTATTTCAGACCAGAATCTTGCTATGTAGTTTATGCTGGCCTTGAACTCACTATGTAGCCCAGGGTGGTCTAAAACTTGCAGTGATCCTCCTGTTAGCCTACTGAGTGCTGGGATTACAGGTGTGTGCCACATAATTGCTTTGAAGCTATCATAAATGGGATTACTTTCCTAATATCTTTCTCAGTAGGTTCATTACTAGTGTACAGGAATGCTATTGATTTCTGTGTATTGTTTTTGTATTTCTTCCACCATTAAATTTGTTCTTTTAACTATAAGAGTCTTCTGATGTAATTTTTTTGATCTTCTATGTGAAGGATCACATCATCTCCAAATAAATACAGTTTGACTTCTTTCTTTCCTCTTCATATCTATTTTATTTCCTTGTCTTGTCTTATTGGTGTAGTTTTGAGTAGTATGTGGAAGAAGTTTTGAGTAGTATGTGGAAGAAGAGTGGTAACAGTACACACAGTTGTCTCAGTCTTGATTTTAGAGGGAAGGCTTTCAGTTTTTCCCCATTAAGTATGATGCTGGCTGTGGGTTTGTTATAAACCACAAAATCATGCAAACATATGGAGATTAAATAATACATTTTTGAATAATCAGGAAGTTAACTAAGAAATTGGGAAGAAATGTGAAAATTTCCTATAATTATATGACAATGGAAATACAATATATCAGAACCTGTGGGACACAGTGAAAGCAGTCCTAAGAGGGAAGTTTATAGCTATGAGCACCAACAACAGAAAAACAGAATGGGTCCAGATAAATAACCTAATGATGCTTCTTTAGGTCCTAGAAAAACAAGAGCAATACAAATTCAAAACTTGTAGAGGGAAAGAAATTACAAGGGTCTATGCAGGAATCAATGAAATTGAGATTAAGAAAAAATACAAGGATAAATGAATCCTTGGTTTTCTGAAAGGATAAATAAAATTGATAAACTCCTAGTCCCACTTACTAAAAGAAAAAAAACTACCCATATCGAGGTAATCAGAAATTAAAAATGCAAAATTATAACAGACACAACTGAGATCTAGAGATATAAGAAACAATTTTGAAAACATGCGTTTCAATAAATTGGAGAATCTGAAAGAAATCAATAAATTAATAAACATATAGCTTATCAAAATTAAACCAAGAAGACTAATAATAGACCAATGATATGCAATAAAGTTGATGCAGTAATAAACACTCTAGAAACCAATAAAAGCCCAGGAGCTGATGGATTCACCATTGAATTTTAGCATAACTTCAAAGAACTAGTGCTAATTCTCCTCAAGCTCTTTCATGAAATTGAAAGGGAAAAAAATACTCCTAAACTCATTCTATGAAGCATGCATTAACCTGATATCAACACCAGGCAATGTTTCAACCAAAAAAAGAAGAGTACAAGCCAAAGTCTTTGTTTTAACATCAATGCAAATATCCACAATAAGATACTTGCAAACATAATGCAACAAATCACTAAAAAGATCATATATTATGATCAAATGAGCTTCATTCCAGGGATTCAAGGATGGTTCTACATATGTAAATCAATAAACATGATACACCACATAAATAGAATTAAGGATAAAAATCACACAATCATCTCAATAGATGTGGAAAAGGCTTTGACAAAATCCAACATCCATTCATGATAAAAACTCTGATGAAAATAGGAATTGAAAGCCTTACCTCAAACTGATAAAAGCCATGTATGGTGACTAATTCTTTTTAGATTTCATGCCACTTTACTGAGGTATGATTGACACACAAAACGGTGACTAATTAATGCACACAGCTCTGTGAGTTTGGAGAAATGTACGTATGTATGAAACTATCATGCCAACCTATGCCATAAACCCATGGGGTGAACCAATGGCACCCATGGCCCAGCAGGATATTTACATCATTGAAAGCTCTAAAAGGTTTGCCATCACTGCCATAAACCATTCCATCATCTCTAAAAGTCTCCCCTAGCCTTTTTTAGTAGAATTATTTTGACTGTGATAAGAAAAGCTAAAATAAGACTTATGTTCTTAGAAAATGTTTAAGCACACAATATAGTACTATTAAGTGTAAGTACTACACTGTACAATAGATCTCTAGGCCTCATCAGTCAAAGGGTACAAAGTTTCTGTTATTTCTTGAGTCATAGGGAGACTGGATGGTTTGGTAGACTTTTCTCTAAAACAAAACTAGGAGGAAGATTGTCCAGGATGCTTAGTTTAAATGCAATATGTCCTGTGGAAATATTATTTAGATAACTTCACCACTTCAGTAACTCATGTTAATAAACTAAAAGTCATGCACAGAAAACAAGAACCAAGTATATAAATAACATAAATAATAGACATAGTTATATACATTGGTTGGTACTCCTGCTAAACTAAAAGCAGTTTTTATAAATATTCCTCACTATCCTTTTAAAACAACTTTTAGGTTAACCTGGAATAAGAAATAGCCACATTCAAATGAGCTAAGCTTTGAAAAGTGAAAAGAGCCGCAAGCATTACTAAAAGTAAGTAAATATATAGGTGGCACATGATGACAACTTTATTTACAAATATAGAAGCCTAAGATAAGTTTAAAAGTTACACCATTGTCACTGTTCTAGCTATATCTGGAAGTAGTGCAAAATTCAGTGCTGGAGAGCTGATCTTAGCATTCTTGGACATGGTGTGCTTGTTTTTGATAGTCATGTGCTTTATAAAGCTGATTCATCACAACTATATGCTTAGCCAGGTGCTGCAGAATAGGAAAAACAAATTCTTCAGTGTATGACAGGTATTTCTACAGTGCTGGTTTCTATTCACCATTATCAAAAAAATTCATTGCTAGGCTAAAAGCTGGTGCTGCAATCTGAGGAGGAAAGTGCACTATATCCTAGTCCAACATAGTTATAATAGATATTCAGCCAAATTACGTTGCTCAAAATCAACCTCCCCAATCTTAGATGTTCTATAAGGAAAACACCGCTATTTCATGAGCTAAAACTCTTCAAATCATTTCCATCATTTGATTTGATACTTAGTATAAAAGTGTTGTTAGTAAAAATAAGTTACTGATTTCTGGAAGGTAATTTCTTCCATCGAAGAAATTCTTCTAATATAGTGGAGATAGCAACCAGCTGTAGCATCTTTTTGGGCACATAAATATTACACACGAACCAATCAAGAACAGATATGATCTTGTACATGATGTCCTGTGGCAGAATGAATTTCACACCAGCCATGTAATTAAGATCTTGTGCTTCCAGCAGGTATTTTGATCGGACTGATTGCTCTCCTTCAAGTTGCTCAGAGAAGCATAGATATCTTCTGTCTATTCACTACAAAAGTTTGGGTCAGCTCCATATTCTGTATCCACAGCACCATCTGCAAGAACTAGATCAGAGAAAGAAACTTTCTTTTCTGATGGAAACTTTCTTCTGCAGGGGCTTGGAGAGGGAGTATCAAACAAAACTGGCTCAGGCGAAACTTTACTTTTTTAACAGGCTTGGCTTCTAGCTATCTGCCTCAGGTACACGTGCACACACCTTTTAAAAGTGTTTTGGTAGTCTTTTAGCAGTAATTTTTTTCAGTAGCCTAAGTTTTGTTCCTTTTTTCAGAGGCATGTTAGCCTGCAGCTGTTGACTATTTGTTAACAACTACCTAAGAGCTGTCCAGGTTTGAAGGCTGCAGCAGTGATACACACATGCTTTACACCTGCCATGCTCATCTTGGCCTTATTTTCAGCATTAATTTTCATATTCCTGGTGAATCAGAGGACCATGACTTCCCCTTCACCAGGTAGAGGCTCAGAAGGAAGAAGCAAATTATGTATGTTCCCAAAGAACCAGAGCCCTCAATCTACCTGAGAACAGCCAGTCTGGAAATATAAAATGGAAAATTTCAGAAACAAGTAATTCATAAGTTATAAGTTGCTCTCCCTTCTAAGTAGTATGCTATACTCTCATATCCTCCCTTTGGGATATGCATTGTTCCTTTGTCAATGTATCCATTCTATATATGCTACCACCGATTAGTCACTTTAGTAACCCTTTTGGTCATCAGATCAACAGTTGCAGAATCATGGCTCTTGTGTTCAAGTCATCCTTATTTAACTCAATAATGGCCCAAAGTGGTAATGCTGGCAATTTAGATATACCAGAGATGTGGTAAGTGATTCCTTTGGTTGAAAAGGTGAAAGTTAGTGACTTAATAGGGAAAGAAAAAATTGTATGCTGAATTTGCTAAGATCTACAGTAAGAATTATCTTCTATCAATGAAACTATAAAGAAGAAAATAGAAATTTTGTGTTTATTTTGCTGTTTCACCTCAAACTACAAAGTGACAGTCATAATGCATAATAAATGCTTAGTTAGGATGGAAAAGGTACTAGATATATGTGTATATGTATAGGAAATATACAATATATGTAGGATTTGGTACAATCTGCAGTTTCAAGCATCCACCACAGATCTTGATACATACACAGGACCCATGGATTGGGGGTGGGGGTAAGGAGACACTGTATTCAGATGTCTCAATTTCTTCACTTGGCTAAATAGTCATCCTTTTAAGACAAATAGTTAACTCTATTTAGTAAAGGATTTTCTTTCCAAATCTCATAACAAGTATATTCTTTCTTCACAAGAAAAATCTGGGACAGTTGTGGCAGAAAATCTATCTGCTAGAGGAGGCTATTAATATTTGGTCAATTTCTCCATCCGAGGAAGATTTGAGCTAAGATGAAAGGTTTGAAGGGAAAGTGCTATCAGATTTAGAGAAGGAGTATTGCAGTGTATATGTTCAGAAGGTGGAGAGGTCTTTTCCATTCTAGCAGCTCTGGAAACTTCACATACAAGCCATATTTCAAGAGAGCAAAATGACTCTCCTCGTTTCCCTATGGAAGATATTTAAAAGACACTAACATTTTTTGTAAGTCAAACAGGTACTGGTGAGAAATGTTAGAGCCTATTTACTTTTTTGTGTTAGAATCTGAGTGTGTAATTATCAAGGTGGAAGAAGAAAACTTTTTAAAATTTTTGAAATATCTTTGAGGCCATCCTCTATTGTGAGAACAAGATGCAGGTGTAAGTTTCCTGACAGCATTATAATCCTGCCCATCGCTCCGTGGGGGCTTCCCAATGTGTTTAACCAAGCACATGCCTACACACTAGATTGGAATGATCCCAAGGAGTCCAGAGGCTGCACTCTGCCTTCTGGTTTCATTTTGGAAATAAAAAATAGAGATCATTCAGTTATTCTGCCCAATTATGAGTCATATATATGGTTTACATTAGAACTGTTTACGTTTCTAAAATGGAGGAAATGTTTTACATACTGAGGTTGACACTGTGTAAGTATTAATATATTAACATTTAGCAAACTATAATCCTTTGAAAAGTTAATGGTACTATATCCTGAGACTAGAGGACAGAGAATACCCAATGTGTCACTTATTGATTCACTAAATAGACACATAAGAGCATATCAAGTGCCAGACATCACGCTGTCGGGAGTACAGTAATGAAACAGCGGTGGACCGGTCACGGCCATCATAGAGTTCTCAGTTCAGAGGGAAGAGACATGTGGAAGAGGAACTGTCCTTCACTGTGATGAGCACTGCAACAGGAACCACAGCACTAAGACCCAGGGGAAGACACAAGAAGGGAGCCCTGCTAGGAAGCAGTTTGGAGAGTTTCCAAAAAGATGCTCATTTAAGAGCTAAAATTGAGAAGAATTCTGTCCAGTGAAGTGTTGCGTGTGCATGCATACATGTGTGTGTGCATGCTGGCAAAGAAGAGGAGAATAAGGGCAGTACTGCAGGAATAAAATGATGCAAAAGCCTAAGAACTAAAATCATTTCAAAGACTAGAGTGTAAACCCAGTTTGAGAGTTTTTAGAGGTAAACCTGGAGGGGAAAGTAGGAACCAGATCCCCAAAATCTTTCCAACTATATTAAGTTTAAACTTTCTCCTGAGGGCAATCCTGAACTTATGAAGGTTTTTTAACCAGGGTAGTGAAGTAATGAGATTTGTGTT
This sequence comes from Heterocephalus glaber, assembly GCF_053883595.1. NCBI lineage: Eukaryota > Metazoa > Chordata > Mammalia > Rodentia > Bathyergidae > Heterocephalus > Heterocephalus glaber. The sequence continues at coordinate 42,600,248 of NW_028258308.1, forward strand.
TTATAAAAATCTCTCAGTGGTCAAGTGGGAATTAGATTAAAGAGGGAGACCATTTAGGAGACTCTTACTGTAGAGAAATGATGGGTTAAAGGCATAGATTGAATCGAAAAAAAGAAAAATGAAAAGCCTTGAAGGGAAAGAATTTGACTAGGTGTAATAAAAGGGAGAAAATCATTCAGTGTAAGCAAGAAACTACTGCCCAAACATTGGTTTCTAATACCATACTCCATAAATGGCTGTGGGGGCTGAGATTCTTTCCAGGAGTAGCTGATTCTGGGCCTGAGGCAGGAAATTCACAACACAAGCATGGAGCATCTTGCTGTGTAAGGAAGCATAAAAACAGAACAAAACAAGCCCCTACTCACATTCCCACCTCATCCCCCCAACAGTAATGGTAGATAGAAAGGAACACAAGAGCCAACTAAAAGCACCCCTGATGCAAAACCTCAAATGACTGCAGCAATAAAATAAATATAATAGAATTAAAGTATAAAGTAAATATATCTGAGTCCTTACTATTATAACTAAATGACTGGATACCTAAACAGAGAATAGGCAAATCTCCTATGCAGAAGAATTCCAAAAAACATGAAATCCATCCTCAATGAGGTGGAAAATAAGTATCCAATTCTTGAATGTGGGCTGTGTATAATAACTTCCTCCAGAAGAGCACAGGAGGACCAAGGTTCAAAGACAACAATAACTGGCAACTGTATGTACTCATGATGCAATGTGATGAGAAAAGCACTTTATTTCTGTGGGTTTTCTCTAACAACTGTATCCCCAGTTTAATCATGAGGAAGACACCAGACAAATCCCAATTGAGGAATATACTCCAGAATATCTGACCAGTATGATCAAAATTATTAAGATAATCAGAAATGAGCAGTCTATGAAACTGTTGTGGCCGAGAGGCATCTAAGGAGAACTATAATGAATAAATGTGATATTTTAGATAGTATTCTAATTTTTAGAAAACTATGAACAACTGAATAAAATGTGGACTTCAGTTAATAATAATATTGACTTATTAACTGGGACAAAGCTACTATACAAATGTCAAGATATTAGTAATAAGAGAAGCTAGGTGTGGAGTTTATCAAAATGTTGTACTATATATTTTTTCTATAAATTTAGAAACATTCTAAATTAAAATGTTTATTTTAAAATGAGGAAGAAGTTTGAATAGAAGTGAAAGCCATGAGTTTCTGTAATAAAAAAAAAACCTACGTAGTAATTACATAGTATTTGAGGAAAGGACTTGTGAACTGAAGAAGCCATTACACAATGAACACTGTGTTTAAGGCAGTTTTGTCTGATGGGTTACAGAGAAGAAAGTAGAGTGAAACAGAATACACAGGAAATTAATGCCAATTGAGGAGGGGTTTTCATTTGGGTAAATATGTGTACAAATGGAGAAGAAAGTATCAATTCCAGAGAAACTTTATGTCCAACCACATTGCTGTTTGGGGACTTAACTCTCCATAGCACAATAGATGGAGCATGGTGTACCTTAGAAGACAGGCCCTTGAGAAAATGCCCAAATGAGATACGATTGGCATGTCTTCAGTCACCAGGAAGATTTCCAACACTGGGTAGAAATTCAGTCTGGTGACAGTAAATGATGGGGAAATTTTTGGATGACACAAAAATACACTGTAATCAAAATGACCTATGTGTGTCCTTAAGTCATCCAAAATGTGTTGCATATGCATAGAGTAATACACACACACACTCACACACACACACACACACAATGTATCCAGAAACAACACAACTGACTTCATTATGGAGAATCGTTTCCTCACTGTGAGTTATACACACCTCAACAACTCAGCATCTCCTTCGTCACTAGTGATCATCACTGTAAATTACACAAGTGATCATCACTGTAAATCAATGCATATGTCCTTTTACTTTAGCTCCACTTTGAGTTTCACTCATTCTGAAAACTTCTGCCTTTTAATTGAAGTGTTTAATCCATTTTTAATTAATGGTACTACTAAGATAATTACATTTAGGTCTTTCATTTCAACTACCTGTTTTCTGTTCATCTCACTTGCTTTTTGTTTCTCTATTCCTTATTTTATATCATTTTCATCTAACTGAATTTTCTTAGAATATCATTTTTATTTCTCCATTATCTTAAGGACCTCTGTGTATTTTCTTGGTTTCTCTAATGATTATTACGCATATTTTAACTTTTATTCTACTTCAAATATTGTATTAATTTACATAAAGTGTAAGAACATTTTATTTTCATTTCTATATTATTTCTTTCCTTTCTTTTTCTGTTTTTGGTACCGGGGATCAAACTCAGGACCTTGCGGTTCCGAGGCAGGTGCCTGAACCACTGAGCTAAATCCCTGGCCCCTTTTATATTAGTTCTTTAATTTTGCCTATACCTGATTACATAGTTGATATTATAATTGATATTAATTAATTCAAAATAATAAATATTTGTTTCATAAATTTTTATAGTTGTCAATTTTATTTGATTCAACTAGAGGCAAAGAAGGAAGGATATTATGTAATGGCAACATGGTCAACTCATCAGTAAACTGTAACCTTTATACACACAGATGTACCTAACAACAGCACACAAAAGGTACATGAAGCAAACTGAGCAATTCCAGAGAGAAACAGAGAACTCAACCATGATAGTTACATACTTTAATATTCCACTGCCACTATGGATAGGAAAACTACAGAAATGATTAACAAAGAAATCAAAGATCTGAACATCATAAAGTAAGCTGACCCAAGAGACATGTGTAGAACACTTTATTCAGCAGTAGAATATACATTCTTCTCAAGTACAGTATTCTAGGACAGATCATCTATTTGTCAATAAAACATGTCCCAGTAAATTGAAAAAGATGAAAATCATGGTATTCTTTAACCACAAAGGAATAAAAATTATAAATTAATAACAAACATATTTGAGAATTTCACAATTATATAGAAATGAAATCACATACTCACACTTTTTTTTTTTTGGTACCAGATGTCAAACTCAGGACCTTACACTTTCAAGGCAGCGGTAAAACCACTGAGCTAAATCCCCGGCTCTCACACATTCTTTGTTTAGTTTTCGTTTGCAGTACTAGGGATTGAACTCAAGGCCTTGAAGCATGCTAGGCTCCACACTGAATTATGCTCCTCACTTTTTAAAATTTTTATTTTGAAACAGGGCCTCACTAAGTTGTCCAGACTGGCCTTAAACTTGTAATTCCCTTGCCTCAGGCTCCCTACCTGGAATTAAAGGTATGCACCACCACACCTGACTAAATCTCACATTCATAAACAACCAGTGTGTCAAAGAATAAATAAAAAATTTCAACAGAAAATATATTGAGATAAATGAAAATGAAAAAGCAGTGTATCAAGGGATGTGGTAAAAGCAGATTCAAATAAAAATTTATAGCTATGAACAGAAACAAAAAAATAAGATCTCAAATCAGTAACCACTCTTTCAAACAAACCCAAAAAAAGCAGAAGAAAGGAAAGAAAAAACATTTGAATGGAAATAAGTGAGACAGAGGACAGAAAAACAGTAAGGCAAAACAACAAAATCAAATGTTGATTCTTTGAAAAAATCAACAAAATTGATAAACTTTTAGCTAAATTGATGAAGAAAATAAAAGGTAACTTACAAATCACTAAAATCAGGAATGAAGAAAGCATAACACTAATGATCTAAGAAACAGAACGAAAGATAAGTGAACACTATGAACAATTGGCCAACAAGCTAGATAACTTATAATAGGTAAATTCATAGAAAGAAATAACATTATCAAAAGTGACTTTTAAAATAAAATAATTGCATAAATTTATAACAAATGAAGACACTTGAATTAGTAATTTTTTAAAACTTCTACTAAAATAAATGTCCAAGAACAGATGCATCATGGGTGATTTCTACTAGTCTAAGAATTAGAAGTAATCCTTCATAAGCCTTTCCTAAAAACAGAAGAGGAAAGGACACTTTCCAGCATGCTCTGTAAGGTCAGGTTATATAAATGAGCTAAAGATAATTTCCATATGTTGGCTGTAGGTTGTTTCCTTCTTCATAACAGAATGAGGTCTGTTAGCTCAAAGCTCATTGTTTGAAATAAACTCAGGCTTTTACACATCCACTTATTTTAAATAGAGCCCAATCACACAGATTTTTGCCAGGTAGAACTTGTTTTGAATACCCCATGGAACTGCCTCCAGCACCTGCTAACCACAGGTGAAAAGAAATCCTGCTGCTATGGAAAACCAAAATCACTGCTGCCCCCAGAGCTCCCTGGCCAGAGCCTCTTGCCTTCTATTGAGTGAGGTTACCAGTGAATCCAAACCCCTTACTGGTCTCTTCTTTCCTCAGGAGTTCCCATGACCTCCATCTCTTTGGAAGAGTGTTCTACACACTGCATCCTCTGCACTCTCTCACGCTGTGTAGGACTTGCCCTTGCACACAATCCTATCGAAACACTATCTGAACAAAAATGTGTGCTGCTGCCACCTGTGGTCCTATCTTTTTCCTTAGTCAGTCTTGAAATTTCTCAAAGTCACCACAGACCTGTGTTACCCTCAGACCAAAACAATGCAAAGTCATCCCATAAAAAAAGAAAACTACAGATAAGTATCCCTTAGGAATATGAACATAGAAATCCTTAGCAAAATACCGGCAAACTGAATCCAGAAAGAGAAAAAGGATTACATATTATGGCCAGTTAGAAGTGGTACCAGGAAGGGAAAGGAAAAAAATATGAGAAGAGGAAAAAACAGAAACAAAGTCTTTGTAAATAGGGAGGGGTTTAGGGGTTGAGGGGAGAGCAGGGGGATGGGGAAAAAATAAGAACCAAGATATATCATGTAAAGGTACAAATTTCAAATGATGAGTCTCATAATATTGTATACCTAAAATGTACCAATAAACTTAATGAATAAAATAAATAAATAAAATAATAAACTATAATGTCAAAGAAAGAAGTGCTACCAGGAATGAAAGGCTGGTTCACGAGTAAAAATCCTATGAGTGAAATTCACTGTATAAGTAAAATAAATGACAAAAGTGACATTTCGGTGAATAAAAGAAAGGAATTTGAAAAACCTTCAAACTTTTTCATGCTAAAATCATTCAATAAACTATAAATATAAATTCCTCAACTTGATAATGAACATTTCTGAAAAACTCACAGCTAACATCACACTAAAAGCTTTCTCCATAAGATCAATAACACAACAAGTATGTCTACTCTTGACATTTCTATTCAACACTATTCTGCAGGTCCTGGCCTAGGTCTTTGGGAAAGAAAATTGAATAAAAAGTATAAGTAATGGTAAAATTCTCTATTTGCAGATGATATGACTACTTGACACACAATCCTAAGGAACACATGTACATCCATACACACATACACATCTATACACATATGTATATATACACATGAACTCCGCAGCTAAGAAATAAGTTCTGCAAGGTTTCCATATATTCTTGTTAAAAATTGTTTATATTTCTACACATTTACAGAAAAACATCTAAAAACAAAATTAAGAAAAAGTTGCATTTGAAATTTTATCAAAAAAAAGCACGTTAGGAATAGACTGAATAAAATAAGTATAAGACTTATACAGTAAACCACAAAATGTTATTGAAAAAAATTAAAGAAAATATTCATGTAAAAACAGAAGTATTTATGAATTAGAAAACTTGATATTGTGACGACAGAAATAATTCCCAAATTTATCTACAGATTTAACATAATCCAAATCAAATCCTAATTGCTTCTTTTGAAGAAACTGACAGCTGATGCTGAAGTGGATCCCTTATTCCACTTCTATTTTAAGTGGAAATAGAAGGAATTCAGAATAGGCAAAGTGATCTTGAAAAAGTAGAGCAAAGATGAAGAACTGACTCTTGCTGATTTCAAAACTTTATAAAATGCACAAATAACCAAGATTGTGTGATACTGTCATAAAGACAAATAGATTAATGAAATGGAATTTGAAGTTCAAAAATAAAATGGTATATTTATGGTAAATCAATTGTCACCAAGAAGCCCAAGAAAATTGAACTTCTCTTTCAAATCATATACAAAACTTAATTTAAAACAGATCACATATTGTACCTAACTGTAAAAGCTAAAACTATAAAACTCTTAGAACAAAACTTTGGTGCCAATCTCTATGACAATTAGATTAGGTAATGTTTCCCTAAGTATTGTACCAAAAATGCAAGCAACAAATAATAAATAAATAAATAATCAGAACTTAATAAAAACTTCAAATCTTTGTATTTCAAAGGATAGAAACTATTAAAAATTTGAAAAAATAACCCATACCATGGAATAAAGATAGCAAATCTTGTATCTGGTAAGAGTCTAGCATTCAATTTACATGAAGAACTCTTATAATCCAATGATAAAAAAGACATATAAACCAATTTAAAACTAGGCAAAAGATATGAATTAAGTAAATCTCCAAGAAGATATATGAATGTTCAATAAGTAAGTGAAAAGATATTCAATGTCATTAGTCATTAGAAGAAAACCAAATCAAAACCACATTGAAATGCCACTTCGTACCATAGGATACTTATAATTAAGAAGATAGACAATTATAAGTACTGGAAAGAATATGTAAGAAATTGGAACACTGACTGTTGATGGCTCATAAAATGCATAATCACTGAAAATAGTTCTGGATTCCTTCATCAGTCAGCAGAGTTACCATTTGACCTAGCAATTCCACTCCTAGGTACATATAACCCAAGAAAATTGATGACATGGCCACTCAAAAGCTTTTACACCAGTGTTCAAAACCAGTATTATTCATAGCAGTTACAATGTGACAACAACCCAAATGCCCATTAACTGATGAATTTAAAAAGTGTATCTATACAGTGGAGTATTACTCAATAATAAAAATGAATGAAGCACATGGCACAATATAGACAAAAAGGCCAGACACAAGGCACACACGTATAGTTTCATTTATGTGACAAATTCACAAAGACAAAACATTGACCCCAAATGCAAATCATGTATCTGATAAGAACTGAGTGGTTGCCAGGGGATGTGGTGGGCGGTGGTGGTAGGAAATAGCTGTTAATGGTACACGACTCTATCAGGGTGACAAAATATTCTAAAACTGATTTTTTTTTTTTGGTACCAGGGATCGAACTCAGGACCTTGCGCTTGCAAGGCAGGTGCTGGAACCACTGAGCTAAATCCCCGGCCCTCTTAAACTGATTTTGATCATGGTTGCACAACTTTGTCAATATACTAAAAAATCACTGAACTTTATACTTTAAGTTGGTAAATTTTAATGTGTAAATTATATCTTATTTTTTAGAAAAGCATAAAAAGGAATTGAATGAATTTTAAAGACATTAAGAAAAAAGAAACTTGTTATTTTAATACACATTTATTTATTATTCCTGCTGATTTTCATTCCTTTTGAAGATCTGACTTTCCATTTAGGGTTTCTGGACTTTCTTTGGTATTTCTTGTAGTATAAATTTGCTGGCAACAAATCCTTTAATTTTTATTTGAAAATGTCTTTATTACATCTTTTTTCATAAAGAGTATTTTCAACAGTGGGCAGTCCCCCCATAATTTGAAGAGCTTCACTCACTTTTGGATTTTCTAATTTTGATGATAAATTGGCTGTAATTCATACTACTACTGCTTTGTATATAATGTGTGGTATTTCTCTGACAGTTTTCCAGATTTGCTCTCTCTTGAACTTCAGCAGTTTGGCTATGAAGTACATGACGATACTAGGTGTTTTCTTTTTATTTACCATACTTAGGGTTCATGAGCTTCTCAAACATGTAAGTTCATTTGTTCACATATGATATTTTGATGTTGTCCCATATGCTACTATGTTTTAAATTTAAAAAACAATTTTCTGGAGATGATACAATTTCTTTATTTTTATTAGTACATATTTGCAATACATAATGACTACATTCCTTGTGTGGAATTGGTACACAAGCATAGCACATGTTAATTTCTTTTTTAACTTCCCTATCTGTCCTCTTCTTCTCCCTCCATCACTTGATTCCCTTCCCATTTGAAAAAAGATCTATCTCCCTACTTCCTATTATCTACCTTTTGTTTTACCCTTTACATTTTGAATTTCTCGTATAAGAGAAAACATGTAATATTTAAGCTTGTGTATCTTATTTATTTTACTTAACATTATGGTCTCCAGTTCCATCCATTTTCCTACAAATGGCTCAAGTTTATCTTCCTTTATCATACAGCAGTACTCCATTGTGTGTAAATATATTTTCTTTATCCATTCATCTGTTGATGGACCTATAGGCTGCTTCCAAGATTTAGCTGTTATGAGTTGGGCTGCTATAAATATGGGTATGCATGTATCACTGTAACATGATGGCTTTAACTCTTTCATAGGGGAAATATCTGGGTCAAACAGAATTTCTACTTTTAGCTTTTTGAGGAATCTCCATGCTGATTTCTATTGCTTATCCTAGTTTCCATTCCTAACAGTGTAGGATTCCTTTTCCCCCACAGTCTCACTAGCATTTGTTACTCATTGACCTGTTGATGCTGGCCATCTTCCTGGGATAAGATGGAATCTCAGTATTATTTTAATTTCCATACAATTTATATCAATCTAATTTCATAATTTTAAATTCACTTCTTTTCTCTTTTGCAGTGCTGGGGGTTGGATCCAGGACCTCACGCATTCTGGACAAGCATTCTCCCACTGACCTACATCCTGAGCCCCTAGATTAGTTTTCTATTTCTTATTACATGGATATATTTTCCTTTATATTTTTAAGCACAGTTAAATATCTACTTTTCTGGATAATCTCCATTCATTGTTTTCTCTCTCAAATATAGATCACATTTTTGTATTCCTTCATAGGCATATACATTGATTTAGAATTAATTACCTCTTCTGTGGCCCCTCAGAACTCTTTTCTGTGGTACTTTCCCTGATTTTTGTCTGAGTTTTAGCCAGCTTGGCACTAACTAAAACCAGCCTGGAGGAAAACAGCCATCAAAACTGGGAAACTCACTCAATGATATTTCTTCTCCCAAGAGTTCATATCTCTCCAGTTTCTATCTGGTTTTTTTTGTTGTTCTTCATTGCATACAGGTGGATGATTTTTGTATTTTTCCAATTTGTAGATGTTATCAGTAGTAGGGTTGGTCTGATTGGAGTTACTCTATTAGTAGGAGAAACAAATCCCTGTGATTGTGGTTGCACCAATGGTGAATTCCATTGCCAGAGTACTCACACTGGAGGAAATAAGTGATGATTAAGAGTAACATATGTGATCCTATGTGGGCACATGTGTATGTGCATGCATGTTGCAGAGGCCGATGACCTCTGAATCCACTGGAGAACTCCTATGTCCATTGGCTGAAACTGAGAAACATAGATGTGCATGTACAACTGAGGGAGGGATATGAAACAGAACCAAGTGAGGGCAGGAGTAAAGGAGTGTGACTTGACCTTTGGGAAGGAAGGGCAAATCTCAGGTATGAGGGAAATAAGCTGAGATGCCTGCAGAGTTCCTTGTGTATTGGTTTCATTTGGCTTGCAAGTTGAGATACGATTTATCTAGACCCAGGCCAAAGGGTACTATATTGTGATAAAATAACCTGTCTTGAGTCTTTGCAATTGTCCCTGAACTATAGTAAAAACAATAGAAAGGGAACAAATAAAACCCTTTCTGATGGGCCCAGGATAGACTCAGTTCATCAAAACTAAGGCTTGGACAATCTAAATTGTATTCTGTGAGAGCAGCTATCCACAGCTCATACATATGACCACACAATAAAATATTTCTGTGGTCCACACTGACCCAGACAGAAACTAGATAAAACTCACAAAGGTACTAGTGGGTCCCCTAGCCCAACAGCTTTATTTTGTATGGAGAAAACTGAGGCCTAGATAGGTAGTCACACAGAGAAATTTCACAGCTACTTAGTAAGAGAGATAGGACTCATACCTAGAGCTTATGATTCCACTACACGGAACCTCACTGATTCACTAGAAATTTGAGAAGCTACAGCACCCCCAAGAAGAGATTATACTGAGAAATATATGCTGTTCTTTCATATATAACTTCAAAAGAAACCAAGATTCTTATTTATATTTACAAAACAGTAAATCTTGTAACGTATTTCAATTCTTTTAACTGTTCACCAGCTGGTATCTGTGAAAAGCTACCACTTCACTGGTTCCTTAGCTATTTCTCTAAATTTAACATTGTTTGTCATAGTTTATAAAAATATGCTTGAAATTCAAGTTATTGCATAGTCTTGTTCATAATTCAGGTCTAAGGACTCACTTAGATAATGTAGGTATCACATTCACCTTCCAAATAAAAGATGTTTTGGTAAATAACAATTTCAATGGCAGCACACCAGCAGCTTCTATATTTATGGTGGGAATGTAGGCTGGTGCAACCACTGTGCAAATCAGTATGGAGATATCTCAAAGAGCTAGGACTGGAAGTCCCATTTGACCCAGCTATTCCCCTGCTGGGTATCTTCCCCAAAGAATTAAAAGAATCATACCTCAGTGATATATGTGCACCCATGTTCATAGCAGCACAATTTGTGATAGCTAAAACTTGGAAACAACCCAATTGCCCATCAACTGGAGACTGGATAAAGAAAATGTGGGTTTTAAAAAAAAATAAAATGGAGTACTACTCAACCATAAAGAACAAGGAAACTAGAGACATTTATAGCTAAATGGATGCACAGAGGCCATACTCTTAAGTGAAATAAATAGAACACACATGTAAATACTGAATAGTTTTTCTAGTGTGAGAAACTGAAAGTGTAAATAAGGACTAAAAGGTATAATGGAAAGTGTGAAATAGGAAGGAATGGGCCAAAGGGGAAGGGGAAATGGGAGGGGAAGTGGGAGGGGTAGGGGAAAGGAAAGAAGGGAATGGAATTATTATGAGAAAATGAAATAATTGAAACAAAGTCTTTGTAAATAGGGAGGGATGGAGAGGTTGAAGGGAGGGCAGGGAATGGGGAAAAAATAAGAACCAAGAGAGATTATGTAAAGGTGCAAATTTCCAATGATGAATGTCATATTGTATACCTTAAATGTACCAATAAAATTAATAAAATATCCTTAGTTGTATTTTTGTCTATATTTACATTAAAACGGATTTTCCAAGATCTTAGAGGAAATTTTCTCATTTTGCACAATAAAGATTATAAATCATTTGGGGATTTAGAAGAACTTTTTAAATAATGCTAATATCCTCATATTCGTTAGTAGCTTAGAAGTTTCCTGAAGATTGGGGCCAGGCCTCATTCATTACTGAACCCCCACGATGACTATAGAATCTATAACAATATGTATAATCATGGTAGTTAGCATTTGTTAAATGACTAATGGATGAATTTATGAAGACCTCTTCTTTTCAAGTGATTCCAATACAGCAAAGTACCTATAGGATTGGAATTCTCCACTTTTTTGGTAATAGTTTTGTCCTGAGCACATAACTATGCAAAGGTTTCAGACAAAATTGATCAATAAAAAAAATTGATCAATATGCCTGCTGTTTCTCCTTTACCTCAGACTCAGCTATAAAGTCCCTATTTTGGAGGAAGGGAGAACAGTCATGTGAGATTGTTACTCGTAGTGGTTATAGTGTTTGAAAAACATATTGAAAAGAGTAAAATGGGATGCACTTGTGTTCATTTTTTTCAATATTTCTAAATCTTTGCATACACAAAACATACCAGAGATCTCCAGGTAAGAAGTATTTCACAGTTTTTCATTTACTGTAGAAACCACAATTCCATGCAAAGGACAGAAAATGTCTTCTTTGTAGACCAGGACAATGTCATCTTTATATTTCAGGATTATCACAATCTCTATTACATGATGGATGCTTGTTATATATCAGGCAAAATAACATAGTAAACAACTATGTTAATTGGTGCATTCTACTTTGAGTAAATCTGACATAGGTTTTCTACATTTTAAATCTCAGTTCATATTTGATATTATAGAATCTCATCTACCAAAAAGATTAGGCCCATTTGTGGCAGCTTTAACATAAGCTTAAAGTTCCTTTTATGGCATGGAGTAAAGCTTATAATTTCAGAAACAAAATAGTTTCCCACTTATAAAAGGAGAGGTTTCTGTAATTTTGCATCTTCTCACACACATCCCTTATTTGGTCCGATGAATGTACTATGTCACTAACAAAGCTCACAGAAACTTACAAGTTGGCATAATGGACCCATCTTCCTAGAACCTTGTGAAAAAACTGTGCTGAGCTCCTGCAAAATACTGCCCTAGTTCTTCAGCTTAAACCAAACAACATAGATCTTTAGTCAATACCAAGAAAGGCCTAAGAGCACTGAGGATGAAAAATGAATTCCTCAGCAGCTTCACATGACATTTTCAGCTTCCTTGGTGAAGCCACAATTGGCAACTAAGGGTGGTGAAGTAATTTGGCTAGGAGTGGATGTATTTTGTTGTTGCTTTTGTCATTTCCTTGGTTGATGTCTCACAACAGGACGGTGGCTTTCCATGTCAGATTTGTGGCTGCTTCCAGTGTAGTAGCCACCACTGAAATTAAAAATGTAGGCAGGTTTCTGATGCCCCATTTATTGATTTAGCATGCGCTGGTGTACATGGAAGGAGTGTGCAAAGATGATTCCATTTTAAAACCCAAGCTCATTTCTTTTGGAGCCTAGTCAGTGATGACAAAGGGATAACCAACCTTTTTTAGACACCATTCCATTTATTAGCATCATTAATAACAATAATAGGCAAAAACCTGTCCCAGCTGAAGAAAGAGTTGCCCAATAGGATGTAAATAGACTCCTGTGAATGTTCATCACATACACTTCTTGTAGGATTTGAGACTGAACAGAAATCTAAGTTATTACTCATATTACTCATTAAATTTATATTTTTCCTATTAGTGTTCCCAAGGCCTTGCTACAATGTCTTTGAGAATTTGAATGCTCTGGCTCATTTTTATTTAGCTGACGGGGAGACAATGATGAATTGTGCACAGAGTGAAACACCTTCTGCCCTTCCCTTGCTCCACCTCAGTCCTCTCCAGGCCCTCGGGTTTATACATTGATTTCAAATGGTTTCCCAGCCTTCTGAATCTCCCCACTCCAATCCATCACATCCTGCTCTGCTAAGCAGTCCTCCTAAAGAACAGATGAGCCTGACCATCTCCTTACTCAAAAAAATGTCAGTGGCCATGAGATAAAGTTCAGCTTGCCTAACATGCAAGGGCAGATGTCCTGTGGTTCTAATCTGTATTTCCAGCCTTATCTTACTGACATCTACACTAGGCTCCCACCTGCCTCGATTGCTGACTATGCTCTCCCCATCTCTCCATGCTTTCAGCAACCTTGTCACCAACCTTCATTTGTCCTGATGCTAACTCCAATCAGAAGTATTAGAAATCATTTTTTTCTCTATTCTCACCGTTCTGAAAGCATTATTGTTGGAAAGCTCTTAAGATCCTTTTTTCATATTTTGTAGTGTTTTTATTTCAATAAATGTGTGAAATTTTCTCCTCCCCTACCCAGACTTTAAATCATTTTAGATTAGACAGTGAATCACAGACAGTTCAGTGCAGGGGTACCTCGGTTCACAAACTTAATTCTTTCTACAATTCTGGTTGCAAACTGAACTGGATGAGAACTGAATCAAATTCAATGGTTAGGTTTAATATACCTTTATGGGGAAATTTGATTTGGTTCTTGTCCAGTTTGGTTTGTGACCAGAATCATGAAAAGAATTAAGTTTGTGAACTGAGATACCACTGTATTCCCTGAAAACTACCAGCACAGGGCCTTTCACGTAATAGGAACTTAGTATATTTGGAAGGAAAGGAAAGGGAGAGGAGGAGGAAAAAAAGGGGAAGGAAGGAAAAGGAAAAGAAAAAGAAAGATTTATTTGTGTAATGCTATTTCCTCACCTCACCCCCACCCCCAAGAATATGACAGAAACATGAGCCATTTAAGGAGTTTAATTATATAACCCAATATGTGGGCTCTGAAGTTCAGAGTGAGTCTACATGCAACAGCTGAGGTGTCAAAACACATTGAAAATAATAATGCAAAAATAACCAGGTGTAATCTACGCTGAGAATTTTCTTCTGGAGCCTCTTCCCCTACCATTCAATTTAGAATTGTGTTCTATAATTATCACATCTGTTTCAAGGTCCCATTTTTTGCTGATTCCTAAATGGATAAAATACATACAGCTTTCAGATATTGAAAATAATAGTATAAAGAAAAAACTAATACCTTTGTTGTACTTGATTAAATATAATCAAACTACACCTTCGTTGACACAATAAATTCCTGTCAAGTATTCAGCACTGAGAAATGTTTAATCATCCGAGACCCATAATTCTTCCTGCATCGTAGAAACAGGAGAATGTTGGCTGTGCTTCTTCAGTCAATCAGCAGGCAGGGAGACAAACTGAACAGGACTTCTATGGACAATCCATTGTTTTGGATACTGTGAGTGAACAAAGAAGACTATCACAAGGGCCCTACTCTCAGGAAACATTAGAAAAGGCTAAGACTAGGTTAAATGGAACAGGGCTAACAGTACCAAATTCCAGCATTATTAATTTTTCAAAAGAAACCTCTGATGGCACCTATGGATGACAGGGCAAGATGAGAGCAAATCAGGGAGCCACTTCTTCACCAAATCCTGCTGAAATCACACTGTTGTCAGCTTTCCATCACTGCTGCAGATATCGGAGATGATCAAGCTGTAAAGGGGAAAGTGCTGGATAACTGGGAAGTTGTAGACCATGACCAAAGGGCCCCATTGTGTGTGGACTGGGAGAGTAGGAACATCACCACAGGCAACATGGCAGAGCAGAGCTGTTTTACCCATGGGTGGAAAGCAAGAGAGAGGAAGAGACCTGGTCTCACAAAGCTCTCATGTGTGATGACCTCCCCTGGGCCCGAGTACAAATGCTGTACCATTTCCCCACTGTGTTGCCCTGGGGACAGAGCCTTTAGGGTTCAAGATCCAAACTATTGCAATATTCAAATCACTTCTCATTTTTTTCTCTTTATTACTATCCCCACAGTTATTCCTTCATTTAGTTCAGGTGGATATAATTTCTCACTGGAAATTATAATACCCTTCCAACAAATCTCTCTGCCTCCAGTCAATCTTCCTTCTCACTAGGACTCCATGCAGCTATCTGTAGAGAATTGTTTCGCAAACATGAGATTTTCCTGCTAAAAACCTTTAGATCACTCCTCATTGTCTTCAGGTATAAGGAGAGACATTCAGTGCCCACTATGACCTAACCCTTACTTCTCCAGGCTCTTCTCCTATTATTCCCAAATGCGGTGGAAATCTCCAGCCACACCACACAGGTCATCTCCCCAGAGCAATACTTTCCCCCGGCTCTGTGCCTTTGCAGAGCTGCTGTCCACTGTCTGTAGGCCCCATACCTCAAGCTCAGCCATTGTCTGACCTGAACACCTTCCACCTGTCCTTCGAAGCCTCACTGATGCCTCTGAATCTCTAAATCTAGAAATTCCACTTCATACCCACAGTAAACTTTAGATTTCCATTTTTCAGCAATCTCCTTTCTCACCCAATTAAACATGGCTTCTTAATCAATGACCAGAATCCCCTGTTCTGAAATGAAGACTTCATTGAGATACTTGTCAGTTTCCTTCTTTGCTATGAATAAACTGCCCCTGAATGTGCCTAATGCATCCGCTTTTAATACCACTGCTGTTCTGCAAGAGCCAGGATACTATCCCTGAACTTGTTTTCCTCTTCACCTCGATATTTGTCAAGGAATTTCTATTCTCCTATCACATGCCCACTGCCAACACCATTAAAAGAACCTATATCTATTGCTCTCACCCTCCATTACCAAAGAAACCTCAGATCTTTGCTTTAACCCAACCAACATGGAAAGAATCCTGGACCTCTTATCAGAAATGTCTTCTCCCTACAAACCTGTTCCTGATTTACTTTGAACAAAGGAAGTAGGTAGAAACTGCATTCACAAGAATGAAAGCAACAGGACCCACTCTTAGACCAAAGAAAGAGCGGAACTACTATTATGGCTTGTGACTAGATGTCCTCCCAAAGTCTCATGTGGTCATAGGTGGAGCTTTCTCAGAGGTGGCTGGATCTAGAATGTGTGACGCTGCAATCAATTCATGGTGTAATGCAATGCTAGGATCAAGGGCACTAGGATTAAGGGTATGAGTGCTACCTGCCCTAAGTAGCCTGGATAAGATATAAGGGTTGAGAAAAGTTATGGCTGTCCCTTGCTTGCTTGCTTTCTTTGCTATTTTCTGCTCACCATGAACTGTTTCTCCTCTGCCATGCCACCCTGCCTTGGAGCCAGGGTGAACTGAAACCTCTACAAACTGTGAGCTAAATAAACCTTTCCTCCTTTAACTTTGAGTGTTGAGTATTTTTTTCAGGGACAAGAAAAATACCTAAGACACCTACATGAGAAGTGAAACATTCCATCACATATAAAAAATATGGAGTATTTCAATTGACAAGAAAGGTGACAGGCAAGCATCTATGTGCACCTGGAAGAAAGTTCAGAGTTCTTGTCATGACCTATTAGGACCTACAGAATGTGACACAATCTTTTCCCAATGTCACTTCACGCTTATTCACTGGAACCACTCCAGGTGTCATCTGTCCTCGAATGCACCAAGTCCTCTCCCCACACAAGACCCCATGCCCTGGCCAGTGCTGCTGCTTGGAAGGAGTTGTGCTTCAATGTCTGGGTCCCTCCAGTCCTTCAGGTCGCAGTTCCAACTCTCAGAATCTCTGAAAGGCATCACTAACCATCCTATTTAAAGAAACCTACCTTTCATCTCATTATTTAGCTTCTCTCTCTATTTCTTTCTCTTTAGCACTTATCACAGGCTTAAAATGTTTACTTCCTGCCATTTTCTCAAAATAGGAACCTTCTCCTCTGGTTCACTGTAGTGTGTTTAACACTTTGTTCCTGGCATGTGCTAGGAGTTCAGGAAATGTGAGTGGAAAGAACGGAAAAATGAGTGAATGAATAAATGTGTCAGTAATGAAAGAAAATAACATATAAAAAATCCTCTGTTTGTAAGAACCTGACCCTCAAGTCACCTGATCAGAATTTCTTCTTCCACCATGCTGCTAACTCCAATTAATTTGATCTTCCAAACTTTTGGAATCCCTCAAGCATATCAATGTGAGCAGGTACACAGGGGATAGGAAGAAAGAGTTGTTTAAAAATCATGAGGAAATTCTCAAGGAGCATTCAGATGGGAAGGATACACTGTGCCCCCCAATTCTGTCCCTAACATCCACCAGGCCAGGCCCAAGATTTGATCAGAGAAACTCAGAGAACTCTGAGAAATTGGAAGTATTTTATGTTGGTTTTTTCTCAGAAAAACAGGCAGAAAAATCTGTTAGTTTTTAGTTTGTTTATTTTTTTTTAATGAAACTCTAGACTCCATGTGTTTATTTCATATGCAATCCCAACCATGGGTGGAGTTTTTTAACTGCAGTCTGCAACAGTATAGAGAACAGTGCCATGTAGGTCAGCTGATTATCTGCTCTCCAAGTGACTGTGCTGGTTTAAAAAATGATCCTATGTTCTCTGATAATCTTCTCTTTAAAAAGGTGAAGTCCAGTTCCCTACTCCTGCCTTTTGAATTACGGTGATCATAGTGATAAAATTCTAAGAAATCAGCTAAAAGGATGCTGCTTGACCTTCAAGTGTCAGGAAGGCACAGCTTCCCTGGATGATCTGTGGGAAGCCATTACCACAATGAGCATTTTTCCAGCCTGGGAGAAGCCTCTGAGCTGAGGAGAAGCAGGAAAGCTTCTCACCCACAAGCCAGTCACGTGAGGAAGCCACCTTTTCCTTCCTCATTTACTCAGTTGTTCACATTTGTATTCCAGTCTGTCCTTGGTGCTTAGGTACACAAGTTTTGACAAAGGTATACAGCCAATTAGCCACCACCATAAATGGGGTACAATTTCCATCACTCCCAAACTTCTTGCTGCTCCACTGTAGTCCTGTCTTCTCCCCCAGCCCCTGTGCCTGGCAACCACAACCTGCTCTCAGAATGGGAGGAGCCAGCTGACGCAGCCCTGACTGGTGTCTCCACTCAACATTTTGAGAAACTTCAAGCTATGGTCACCCAGCCAAGGCCCTCCCAAATTCCTCCATGGACCTGTGAGAGTCTCTCCTTTGTTGTTTTAAACCACTGAGTTTACTTTTACCTAGAGTGTCCCTCCTCCAAGTGTCTTGGAGCAGATCCACAGCCTCAATGCTGGTGCCCAGGTAACTTGGTAATTAAGGCAGAGGGGTGTTACTGTGTTTGTACCACTAAGCTGTCACTGCCTGAGACATGAGCAAAGGCCAAGCTAAAGGAATAAATACCAGGCTTCAATTCACTATATTCCCTGCAAACACACAGCAGAAATAATTCAAAATTGTTCTGCTGATTTCAAAGTAAAGCGTCTCCTTCTGACTCACAGGCTACTTTTATGGTTTGAAGACCTAGATAAGTTGCTGGTATCCCCTGGAAACCGACAGCCATTCCTGCTGGCACAGGCAGCAGCTGCGTTACCAAGGAGGCTACAAAGTCTAGTGGTTTCTCCAGGAGAAAGTAGCTCTTCCCAGAAATCTGTCTCCCAAACCCAGGCCCTGTGGAGAACAAGTATGATTACTCTGCATGACTGTACCCTGGGCTCACATAGATTAAGAATGTGGGGGAAACTCCTTTATAAAGGTTCCTCAAATGTACTGTGTGCCTAATCCATTTCCAGAAAACTAAGAGTTGATTATGCTCATTCATTTTTTAAAATTTTTATTTTAAAGTAATACATTATTGGTGAGTTTGTAAACTAGTATAACCACTATGGAAATCAGTGTGGTGTTTCCTCAAAAAACTAAAACTAGAAATTCCATTTGACCCAGCTATTCCCCTCTAGATGGCTTCCCAAAAGAGTTAAAAGCATCACATTATAGAGACACATGCACACCCATGTTTATAGCAGCACGATTTGTAGCAGTTAGATCCAACCCACTCCATACCTGAGTTCAAAGCAAGTTTGAAAACTGCTTTTCAAAATATACAATAAGTGTTCTAAACTTAAGTGTTTCTAAACAAAAGAGGTAATTATTCAGAGTTCTAGTTAATCGGTGATGAATGTCTGAAAATGGGTGTACTTACAACTGGCAGTCATGGATCTAATCCTAGTTCAGGGACAAACCGTCATTTCACAGTTCTGAGCCTCAGAATCCTGCTCTATAGAAAGAAGGGGGATAATTCAATGATATTTAACATTCTTTCCTGCACTATTCATCTTTTGATTCTTGTCATCTTTATTAAATTTTCAAATGGGTTCTTTTGCTCTGTCTTTGAATGAAAATTACAACAGAAGAGAATAGTTTCCCTTGAAACAATGAAATAACTGCATTTTTTCCATTTTAAAGCTTTTAAAAGAATAAATTATAAAGATCTGGATAATGCATTTTCTATCTGCAGCTACCCATAATCTCATAATTTGCACTGCCAATGTTTCCAAATAAGAAACTGCCTTTTCTCTGTGATTTGATGGCAAGAAAAATTTAAGCCGTAAAGAAAACCTTCTCCATTGTTGGTGGGAGTGCAGACTTGTGCGGCCACTATGGAAATCAGTGTGGAGATACCTCAAAGAACTAGGACTAGAGGTCCCATTTGACCCAGCTATTCCCCTGCTGGGTATCTCCCCCAAAGAATTAAAAGAATTATACCACAGAGATATATGTGCACCCAGATTTATAGTGGCACAGTTTATAATAGCTAATACTTGGAAACAGCCCAAGTGCCCATCAGCTGGAAACTGGATAAAGAAGAAGTGTTTTTTTTTATAAAATGGAGTACTATTCATCCATAAAGAATGAGAAACTAGAGTCATTTATAGCTAAATGGATGCATATTGAGGCCACACTCTTAAGTGAAATAAATAGGACACATGTGTAAATACTGAATAGTTTCTCTGGTGGGAGAAACTGAAAGTGTAAATAAGGATTAAAAGCATTAATAATAAATAATTGATACTTTGAAATAGGAAAAGGGGTGGTGGGTAGGGGATGGGGAAAGGAAGGAAGGGAAAGGAAAAATTATGAGAAAATTTAAAAAATGGAAATGAAGTCTATGTAGATAGGGGAGGGTGGAGGGGGTGAAGGGTGCACAGATAATAGGGGAAAAAAATGAAAACCAAAATACATCACGTACAGGTACAAGCACCCAGTGATAAATGTAAACGTATTGTATACCTAAAATGTACCAATAAAAGAATTTAAGGAAACAAAAAAGAAAACCTCTAAAATACTTTCTAACCACTGAATCTTATAATTCCACAATTCAATAATCCTTTTCATTTTTTACATTAGGCTACACATTTGGGAGGAGATGACAAGTTTTTCTTATTAAATTAAAATTTAGAAGAAGTAAATATCTGTTTTCTGAATCTAGAAACAATGAAATTGAGTAAACAACAGATCATTCATATTAATAAATATCTAGGCCAATCCTTTTCTGTAATTGTTTTTTAATCTACAGGAATAATCTTTCTTTTTAAATGTGAACTACCACTTGAGCCAAAAAAAAAAAAAAGGCAAGAATAACATGGTTCTATAGTTTTCAATGACTAAATAATGTGGACACCAAAATAACAATAAAAGTTGCAAATTATTTGTACTATTAGATTACATACAAATATATGAAGAAAGTTATCTTCATAGATATCAAAGTCTTCAAGATATCAGATTCTTCAAAGATATCTTCAACAATCAAGGTCAACATTTAAAAATAAATTGTATTTTCTATATACCAGCAATAAACACATGAAATAAAATTTCAAAAAGTATAGCTTATTCTATGGTTAATTTAAAATATTTGAGGATAGTGTCCACAAATGTGGTGTAAAACGTTTATACTAAAAACTATAAAACACTGATGATAGAATTTGAAGAATCATAAATATACAGCAAGATGTAGGATGTTCATTGATCGGAAGAATCAATATTTTGAAGTCTCAATATTTAAATTCCTCCCAACTGACCTATAGATTGAATTCAATCGTATTCAACATTCTAACAAATTTTTTATATATAGATTGACAAACTGATTCTAAATTGTATACAAATGTGCAAAAGACTTAGAAGAGCCAAAATCTTAAGTAAGATGAAGAAAGTTGGAGAACTTGCTCTGCTGTATTTCAAGACAATGGTAATGCTAAAAAAAATACTATGTGGTACTAGTATAAAGTAGTCAAAAGATGTATAGGACAGAATAAGTTGTCCAGAACTAGACTCTCCACAATGAATGTTCAATAAAAGCAATTCAAGACAATTTAATGAGAAAATGTAAATATATTTTCAAAGAATTTTCTGTACCATCCATGTAAATGTATTAAAACAAAATGAATTTTCCTTTCACCCCACAACATATACAAAAATTAATTTGAGACACATCATAATACTAGACCTAACACATAAAACTATGAAACTTGTGGAAGAAAACACACAAGAATATCTTTGATCATGGCCGCAGGCAAAGATTGTTTTTAAATAAGACACAGAAAAATACAATAATTGTAAGATAAAAAAAAAATTAGACTTCCATAATTTTAAAACATCTGCTCATCGAAAGACTTATAAAAATGAATAAGTATCACACAAAGAGAATATATTCACAATGGATACATGTAATAAAAATGTCCATAATACATGCAAATCTTCTATCTACCACTTGCCAGTACAATGGAAACCTACCAAAATTATTTTTTTAAAAAAAGACAAACGAGAAGAACTGGCTCTTTGCAAAAGAAGATTCAGAAATGACCTATGCACATTTTAAAAAATGCTCTCCATCATGATCTGATAACAAAATGCAAATCAAAGCCATCACAAAATACCTTCCTATCCCAACTGAAGTAGCTAAAGTTTAAAGGGCTGCCAAAAGCCAATGCTGGTAACTATAAAGAATTCTTACATGTTTTTTGAGGGGATGCAAAAAAAATGTAGAAACTTAGGACTCTGGCAGTTTCTTATATTATTAAAAATACATACAGCTTATAAGCCAGCAATTCTATTCCTAGATATTTACTAAGAGAAGTAAAACATACGTCAACAAAAATTTTAAAAAAGACTTGAACAACAATGTTCACAGAAGCTGTACAAAATAGCACCAAAAAAATGCAAAAGTCATCAAGAGGGGAATAGAAAGGCAAATTGTGAAACTTCTTTCTGTTTTTATCCCCCAGTACTTGGGACTGAATGCAGAGCCTTCATACAGAACTACCTTGCCAGCCCCTTTTATACTGCTCAGGCTAGACTTGCACTTGAGTTACTCCTGCCTCGGTGTCTCTGAATGCTAGGGTTACAGGCACATGCTAATGCACCCAGCAAACTGTGGAATTTCTGTTAGGAGAACACTGCTCAATAATAATAGCTCCTTTACTTTGTATGCTATAAATGGATATATTTCAAAAGCAGTATGCTGATGGAGATCACGCTGAGTGAGGTATAAATTCATAAATTGGCTTTTCATGGTAATAGTCTGAGTCTGCCTATTAGCCCACAATGGCTGCCTGAAGAACCAGCAGTTGGTGTGTGGGAAAGGAACAACTCCCCACGCCACTGGTTACAGCAGAGGTCTCAATGATCTGTGATGCTGTGACATGTTGGATGGCAAGACAACAGTGCAGCTAAGGGTAGCATGACTCACAGAAAACTCCTAGAGAGGCAAAAATTAATCCATGGGAAGAAGCAAATTTCACATTAATCAATGATCTGTTCCTACTAGAATATCTTGTTCCCTTGTGGCTAGGACCCTGCTGCTGTCAGTGCTCTTCACTTCACTGTTCCCTGCACCGCCCCTTGCCCCTTCAAGAAGCTGCATGGTTGATAAATAATGGCAAGCTCCAGGGGACAGTGTCTTAGCCAGATAAGAGCTTTGACCATCCTGGGCCCCTCACTTATGCATTAAGATTTCCTCTTTTTTTAATCCTTCCACTCTACCCTTGGTCAGGCGATTGGGAGTTTGTGCAACTTCCAATAGCAAGCTATGCAAACGAACCTAAAGACACAAAAAATATGTTCTTTATGTTTCCATTTATAAGAAACTGTAGAACACACAAAACTAATCTTTGGTTTAAAAATCTGGAAAGTAGTCTCCTGGAACAGAGGGATGGGTTTGACTGGGGAAAGACACATAGAAAAATTCCATGATAAAAGAGTTAGGTATTGTTTTAAATTAGTATATGTTTGTAATGTATAATTTCTTTCTTTCTTTTTCTTTTTTTGATATCGGGGATTGAACTCTGGACCTTGTGCTTGCAAGGCAGGCTCTGGAACCACCGAGCTAAATCCCCAGCCAATAATTTCTTTCATGTGGGTATTCCATGCATGTCCATGACAGATCTTAATTCTTTTTCACTTCCCCTTCCTCTCTCTCTCCATCTCTTGGGCCCCTTCCCATTTGTAGTAGATCTGTCTCCCTATTTCCTTTTATCTATGTTTTATTTTGCTCTTTATTTTATTTATGCTTTATAGATGTAAAATAATTTGGTATTTAAGCTGTCTGTCTGATTTATTTCACTTAATATTATGCCTTCAAGGTCCATCCATTGTCCTAGAAATCACTCAAGTTTATCCCTATTTATAACAGAGTAGTATTCCATTGTGTATGAATTTCACATTTTCTTTACTATTCTTCTCTTGATGGACATATAGGCCACTTCCAAGATTTAGCTATTACTAATCGTGCTGCCATCCATATCGGTATACAGGTATCATTGTAATATGTCTCTAACTTTCAGGAAGATATCTAGTAGGAGATCACTGGGTCAAATGGAATTTCAATTTTTAGTTTTGAGGAATCTCCATATTAATTTCCATACTGGTTTACATTCCCACTAACAAGGTAGAAGAGTTCTTTTCCTCCACAGCCTCTCCAGCATTTGAAATTATTTGATTTCTTGATGATAGCTGGTCTTTTTGAAGTGAGATGGAATCTCAATGTCATTCTAATTTGCATTTCTTAATGACCAGTGATGTTGAACATTTTTTTCATATATTTATGGGTCATTGGCATTTCTTATGTGAAGTGTCTGTTCATTTCAGTTGACTGCCTTTTGACTGAGTCATTCATTTTGGGAGGTCTAGCTTTTTGAGTTCTTTATATATTCCAGATATTAATTTTCAGTTCAAGGTGTACTTGGCAAAGCATTTTTCCCATTCTGTGGGTTGTATTCACTCTGCTGGTGGCTTAATTTGCTGTGCAGAAGCTTTTCAATGTGACATAATCTCATTTGTTGACTCTTAATGTTATTTCTTGTGTAGCTGGGCTTTTGTTTGGATAGACCTTGTCTAAGTCTGTGACCTCCAGAATTTTACCTACTTTATCTTCCAGTTGGTTAGGTGTTTCTGTTTTAATATTTAGATCTTTGATGCATTTTGATTTTAGTTTAGTGCATGGTGAGAGACATGTGTCTAGCTTTAATCTTCTGCATGTGTGAAATCAATCTCCATGGCACTATTTGCTAAAGAGGCTATCTTTCCTCCAGCATGTTTCTGGCCCCTTTATCAAAGGTAAGTTGGTTGAATGTATCTGGAGATGTTTCTGTGTGCGCTGTTCTGTTCCACTGATCCACATGTTTGCTTTTGTGCCTGTGCTGTTCTTATCGCTGTGGCTTTGTAATATAACTTGAAGTCTGAGATTGTGATGTCTCTTGCTTTGCTCATCTAGGAGAGCTATTCTGGGTCTCTTCTGGTACCACTGAATTTGAGGATTGTTTTCTTTAGTTCTGTGAGGAATGCTGTTGATATTTTTCTTGAGATTGCATTAAATCTGTATATCAGTTTTGGGAGTATGGCCATTACTACAATATTGGTTCTGCCTATCCAGAAGCAGGGGATGTCTCTCCATTTTCTGATATATTCTTTGAACTACTTTTTTAGAGTTCTATAGTTTTCATTGTAGAGCCTTTCATGTTCTTGATTAGATTAATTCCTAAGTATTTAATTGTTCTTGGTGCCATTGTGAATGGTACAGTGTTCTAATTTATTTCTCGGTTCATTATTGGTATACAGGAACACTATTTTTTTGTGTGTGTTGGCTGCATATCCTGCTACATTGCTGAAGTTAATTATTAATTCTAGAAGTCTTTTGGTGAAGTTTTTTAGATCTTCTATGTAAAGGATCATGTCTTCTGACAATAATGATAGTTTGGCATCTTCCTTCCCTATTTGTAAACTTTTCATTTCTTTCTCTTGCCTGATTGCTCTAATGTTTTGAGAACTGTATTGAACAGGAGTGGCGATGGTAAACACCCTTGCCTGTCCCTGATTTTAAGGGGAAAGCTTTCAACTTTCCCTCGTTTTATATGATGTTGGCCATTGTTTTGTCAAAAATGGCTTTTGTCAGATTGAGCTAAAGTCCTTCTATCACTATTTTCTTCAGGGTTTTTATCATGAAAGGATGTTGGATTTTGTCAAAGGCTTTTTCTGCATCTATTGAGATGATAATAAGATTTTTGTCCTTGCTGCTTTTATGTGATGTACTACATTTATTGATTTGCATATGTCGAACCATGCCTGTATCCCTGGGATGAAACCTACTGGGTCAAGATGTATGAGCCTTTTGGTGATTTGTTGCATTCTATTTGCCCATATTTTATTGAAGATTTTTGCGTCTATGTTCATTAGAGAGACTAGCCTGTAGTTTTCTTTTTTTGGTTGGGTCCTTATCCGGTTTTGGAATCAGAGTGATGCTGGTTTCCAGGAATAAATTTGAAAGTACTCCTTCTTTTTCAATTTCATTAGAATTTGAGGAGTATTGGTGTTGTAACATCCCTAAATGTCTTGCAGAATTCAGCTGTGAATTATCAGTTATTTTAATGAGTGTGGGTATACTAGTATTTACCTGTCTAAATCCGTCAAAGTATAACACTTAAAGTTCTACGTTTCACTGTATTCAAAATATACATTATTTTTCAAAATTGGAAGAAAAGAATAATGACTAATTTTGTGTAAAATGTATCCAATCAGAATTCTTTCAGAAATAAACAATGAGTGAGCTGGAGGTGTAGCTCAGTGGTAGAGCACTTGTCTAGCACGCTTGAGGCCTTATGGTCTTATGGGTGCTCAGAACCACACACCAAAGTGCCAGGTTAGAGATGCAGGGCTTGAAGCAATTTATTCAGTCAGCAATTCTGAGTACCTACTATACATCTGCCACTAGTTTAAGAGTTCTGAACGCTTATGTCAGTGAGCAAAACAGATACCTGCTTTCAAGATGCCAAAAACCTAAAAGGGGTAGAATGGGAAAAAGACAGAAAGTTGGGAAAACCATGAAAATAAGTCAATGCTAAAATGTTTAAATATGTGAAAAGTGCTATCAGAAAAAGAAACAGAAAGCTTCACCCCCAGTGACATTATCGTTTCATTCTCCATCCACCCCCTGAGAGCAAGTTTCAAAACTTATGGACATGCCTGTATTCACAGATCACCACTTTTGACTTTATTAATTGATTTACCACTTAGTAAAAGCATTTCAGAATAGGTGTGTACATGTATGTGCATGCATGTGGGTGTGTGCATGCATGAGTGTGTTTTAAAAAGACTTAGGTGACCATATTTGCTTTATTCCTCAAGCTGATGGAATATTCAATAGTGGAATGAATATATATCAAGGTGTCAGGAATATATATCAGGATGGGGTGGATCCAAGGACATTTTGTTCAATGCTAATCGCATTTCATATACGACTGAGTCATAGTCATATTGAGTTATCAAGTCAAAGAGCAGCCTTTTTGTCTTCTGTATAAAAGACAAGCTGCTTAAAGTTACAGAATTCAGACGCCCAAGTCATTATGATGTGGTTGTACAGAAAAGATGCAGCACAGATAATTCAAAATAAACAAGAACCATGTGCTGTAGGAATAATTCTTCCTCAGGTCATAATATCTGGCACAAAACATAAATAAAGCCCTGTTTTTCTCCTTTAGTGCCCTGCTGCGAAGGAGCACAGAGCCAACTTGCTATCTGCCAGGAGCAGCAGAGTTGGGGGTCGGCCTTCAGCTATGGAAACTCGTCTTATATTTTTAACAAGATGTTGACTGAAAACATAAGAGATTCCTCAACAAGAAGCAATAATATTAATGGTTCAAAATCTCCTTCAGTGAGACTATCTGACATACTAAAATATTAAGCCCACACTTTTTTTATAGCTAGAAAATACACCCAAAATCAAGGGCTTTATATTTTTTATCTTGGTTACTGTTTTTAATTACTTATTTTGGAAAAAGCAGTCTCTAATCATGTTCTCTCCTGGACCCTCTAATCTTGAATACAGAATACAGAATAGGATTTTTCCATTTGATAGGTGGCTTTCTACTGCTTATCCCCTGCCCCTGTAGCTGTGTGTACATAACTCTGCTCACATAGAATACCTGCTCACATGTTAAAATGCCACACACATTTCTCCTTTTTCTTGGTCAAATCTTTCCCAATCAACATATTTGGAAATTATCTGTCTCTCCTCCCAGTACACACAGAAAAAAAATCATTCATCCCACTTACACAGTCAAGAGAAATACCAGGTGATTTCCTGTTATAATTATCCCTCTTAGAGTCCACACCCAGATTAGTGTAATAAAATTCATAGGTTCAATGTGCAAAACACAAAACACAGTTTAAACCTAGGCTGCATTCTCCTAATTGATTTGTGAATGTTGTCTTTTATAACTCACAGTTGTTATGAGTGACAGTCCCCTGATGAACTCACAAAAGCACATCTAGAGGCTTAGATAACAAATCTGAGATATGGCATCAACAATATCCTTTGAAAAATTATTTTTGTTTTTAAAATTTTTATTAGTATGTGTGTGCAGTAATAACTATTACATTCATGGTGGGGAGGTGGTACATATATGGCATATTTTCATTCTTTTTATTTCCCCTTCCCTTTCCCTCCCTCCCCACTCCCATCATCTCTTGGTCCCCTTCCCATTTTCAAAACATCTATTTCCCTGTTGTCTATTATGAAAATATATGCACCTTGATACCATAATGTTAGGTGAAAGAAATCAGACACACAAATTTAATATCACATGGTTTCTCTTACATGAGAAACGTGAAGTATAAATACAGTGTACGATTATTTTGCTGAAAAAATACATTTTAAAATATAGTATGCAATTTTGTTCTGCATCTACTCTGCCAATATCAAGCTGATCAGATATGATTTAGTGATCAAAAGAGGATTAAATGTTTGCTGATAACGGAATATTCTACTAAGCCCCATTAATTGGTTATGGTTCCCTAACATATCCACAGGATTAGCTGTCAGCCTACAGTTTCCAAGTCTGTGCCGCAGCCTCAGGGACAACTTATGCAAACTCAAACACCACCTTGTTCCAGCAGTCAGAAGGACCTGTCCATGCAGGGGCCAGGCAGGTGGTGACTGCATGGTGCCACACAGAACCATCATCGCTCCATTTTGGTTGAATTCTTAAAAGCACAAAAATTTAAAATAAGATAATGCTATTCACCCTCTTTAGCATCTTCTCTCATACTGCTCCTCTACAAAAGTACTCAGTAGAGAAGATATTTAAGGTTAGAGGAAAGAGAAAAAAATCTGGTTCATGGGTGGTCAGATCGATCAGAAAAACATTCAAAAATATGGAAATAAACACTTTGCAAAGAAGGAAATTACAAAATTCAGGCTAATGCGAGTTAGCTTATTTTCTTTCTGTTCCATTTCTTTTGGAGGAATCTCATATTTTCCTTAATAATCAAAGCAGTAAGAAGAATCATCCTAACCTGTGAAAACACGCTCCCTTCTCTGAGAGCTATGTTGTGGCAGAAGTCAGAACAGGTGCTCTTACCTCTCAATTCCCCCATATCCAGGCTTGTCCCAAGCTGTTCTAGCAGAGCAACTCTAGCCGCATTCTTTTTGTGTTTCTTGCCCTCATAATGCTGCTGGGCCATCAGGGGGTTGTTGAACCAGGCTGCACAGAGCCCGCAGTACCTGTCCGAGTCTCTTCTTTGATAAGCAGATTCAACCACGGGAACAGCCTCCACCCGGGTGGGCTTAAGTGAGCTCAGGGGTGTGGCTGTAAAAGACAACAACCAGAGGACCATGGGACAGTTAGTCCGTTTTTGTTTTGTTTTGTTTTATGTAGTGCTGGGAATTGCACTAAGGACCTTTGCCCTGAGCTACACCCCCAGACAGACTTACTTACTGATTTATTTATTTCTTCTTATTTTGAGACAAGATCTCACTAAGTCTCTAAATTTCTTGAATTTGTAATCCTCCTGCCTCAGCTTCCCAGAGTGCTGGGATAACAGGCATGCACTACCAAGACTGGTTGTGTTAGTCCATTTCCAAAGATTAAGGGCATTTTCCTCATTACTCTAAGATTAAAGAAAATCATGTTCATGCTAGAGTTCAAAAATCCAAGAAAGTTTTTTGAGAACAGGAAAATTATCTTCGCCTACCTCCATTTTTGAGTTGGGACACGAAAAAAATTTCTAAGCTATTGCAATAAAAATTTGCCAACTTTCATGCCAAAATCTGATTCCTTAATAGACTATTCCTTGAAGAAAAAATATGGTTTTAAAAAATAAACTCTGCAAAGTTAAGGGAGTTATCTGTTAATCAAAATGCAGCTAATACTTGAAGTAAATGTTGAACAATCATAACTTGAAAGATTCTGAATGAATGAGATGAATATTGTGTGCTATAAATGGAGATAACAAATAAAGGATTTTTTTAAGTGGTAGAAACAGATTTTTCAGTCATGTGAATGGTACCAACAGAGGAAAGTATGCTAATTTTGTTATTTCGATTTATTGGGATATTTTTCAACCTCTACCTGCTAAAATTAACTTTGAAATTGCAACATTGTTCCCCAAAAGGCAAAAAAACAAAACAAAGCATAAAAAACACTATAGAGCAGATGCTGCTTATCTAAGCTAAAAAGGTACATACATCACTATTTTGAGATTACACAGTCCCAGCTATTAATACATTCCACAATGAACTTACAGTTATTTCTGGCTTAGGGAAAAAACCTCAAAATTTAATTCAAAGGAGTTTACTAATTAAGAGTAGAAATAATTTTGTGTGTATCAACATGGCAAATTGTTTCCATCCTCAATGGCTGGCTGAGAGTACGGTCTTATTTCTCAGAAGACTGACTTCTGAGAGGTCACTGACTTCAGAGAAGTTACAGGAAAGGTAAAACTCTAAACCAAGTGCATACTTTCCAAGGCCAAGATTCCTTCCATGTCCCCAAGAACTCTTTTCAAAGTAAGTAAGTAGAGATTGTTTTTCCTAGGCTGACACCATTGTATTTTATACATGATTTCACTTAATCTTAGAAAAAATATTCTGATCCAAATATTTTAGGGAAGAAAACAATATTTAGATTCTTCTATGGTTCTTTCACCCTGTGCAATTTAGCAGTCTCCTTATTTCCTGATGAGGCATGCAGCTCCCAAAACCATGAACAACAGTCATTGTTGGAAGAAAAGGTGGCAACTTGAGACATCCATGACAGGCTAGGGAACCAATTAATCCACACCCCAGGATGTCACATAATTTTTTTGTTTACATTAAATAACTGATATAGAAATACATACTTGCCAAGTGATATTTTATTCAAGAAATGCCTGTACCATAACAATTACCTCAGTAACTCCAGTGATTTTATCACATCAGAAGTTTGAGGCAGTTTAAACTTAGAGGAACTATTTCTATAGTGACTCAGATAAACAATATGTCTCTTAAAAGTCTCATTAGAATTCAGTCATCTATAATCATGTGGGAATAAAGCTCAAATATGGGCCAAACATCCCAGTAGCCAGCCATACTATCATTCTCTATGACTTAGAAATGCTAATAAAAACTATAAAATGGGTATCACAATTCCCAACTTGAAACTATACAACAAAGCTACTGTGATAAAAACAGCATGGTACTAGCAAAAAAACAGACCTGAGAAACAGTGGAATAGATTAGAAGATGCAGAAACAACTCCAGACATACTTAGCCACCTCATCCTTGACAAAGGGATCAACCACTGTCATTGGAGGAAAGATAGCCTATTTAATAAATGGTGTTGGAAAAACTGGATTTCAACCTGCCAAAGATTAAAACTAAATCCATACCTATCACCATGCACTAAACTAAGATCGAAGTTGATTAAAGATCTAAATATTAAAACAGAAACACTAAACTTGCTGGAAGATAAGTTAGGTAGAACTCTTGAAGACATTGGCATAGGAAAAGACTTTATGAACAAAACCTCAGTAGCATGGGAACTAGCATAAAGAATCAACAACTGGGGTCTCATCTTATTGAAAAGCTTCTGCACTGCAAGACAAACCCCCCCAACAGAGCTAAGAGACAACCTACAATGTGGGAAAAAAAATTTAGCAGCTGTACCTCAGACAAAGGACTACTATCCAGAATATATAAAGAACTCAAAAAAATCAGACCCCCAAATTCAAAGACCCAATTCAAAAATTGGCATCTGAAATGAACAGACATTTCTCAGACAAAGAAGTAAAAGCAGCAAATAAATATATGAAAAAATGATCAACATCGCTGGTCATTTGAGAGATGCAGAGGAAAACAACACTGAGATTCCACCTCACCCCACAAAGAATGGCGCTATCAAGAAATTAACTAATAACCAATGCTGGCGGGGGCATGGGGAAAAAGGAACCCTTCTCCATTGTTGGTGGGAGTGCAGACTGGTGCAACCACTATGGAAATCAGTGGGAGATACTTCAAAGAACTAGAACTAGAGGTCCCATTTGACCCAGCTATTCCCCTGTTGGGAATCTTCCCAAAAGAATTAAAAGAATCATACCACTGCAATATATGGGCACCCATGTTTATAGTGGCACAGTTTGTAATAGCTAAAGCTTGGAAACAGCCCAAGTGCCCATCAACTGGAAACTGGATAAAGAAGATGTGCTTTTTTTATAAAATGGAGTACTACTCGGCCATAAAGAATGAGAAACTAGAGTCATTTATAGCTAAATGGTTGCATATCGAGGCCATACTCATAAGTGAAATAAATAGGACACACATGTGTAAACAGAATAGTTTCTCTAGTGGGAGAAACTGAAAGTGTAAATAAGGGTTAAAAGGATTGAAATGAATAATTTATAATTTGAAATTAGAAGAAAATGTCTAAGAGAGTATGGGTGATGGGAAGGGACATGGAACGGAAAGGAAAAATTATGAGAAAAGGAAAAAATGGAAATGAAATCTTTGTAAATAGGGAAGTGTAGAGGGGTTAAAGGGTGCACAGGTAATGGGGAAAAAATAAGAACCAAGATACATCATGTACAGGTACAAGCACCCAATGATAAATGTAAGTGTATTTTAAACCTAAAATGTACCAATAAAAGAATTTAAGAAAAAAAAGATTAAAAAAAAAGAAAGTGACCAAGAAGTATAACTTGTGAGGCTAGGTCATAGAAGGCTTCTGCCTTGTCCTGCTAGAACACTTGCTCTTCGATCATTGAGCCACCATATAGGAACCATGAATATATGGAGTCTATTGTGTTACATCAGATGGGACAGACTAAATGGAAACCCTGGAATCTGCACACAGAGTGAGGAATTCCCAGGGAGTACCAAGCTATCCCAGCCCAGGCGTGTGACATGTAAGTAAAGATACCTGCAGATAATTCTATCCCCTGGAATTTAAGTCTTCTCAGCTAAGGCCTTAGACATTGTAGAATAGAAACAGACTACTCCCATTTTACTTTGTCCAAATTCCTGTCCCCCAGAATTTATGGGCATAATGAAAAAGTTGCTGTTTTACAACACTAAGTATTTAAATAGCTACATAGAAATGAAAATCCAGAATGCCTCCACTAAAGAAGTAGCCAGGGCTCTGTTCCCACTTCTGCCATGTGAGGATGCAGGGCCAGTGTCAGAAGACTTTCCAGTTTACCAAGAAAAAACAGAAACTTAGATTTGTATATGACTTTTCCAACTGTTAAAACACTGTATGGAACAAATAAAACATGACTGTGACTTAAAAAAAAAAAAACACAAAAGAAACACAACAAACTACAGATGTGCAGTTGACCTGAATGTGAAAGGATCTCTCCCCATTTTTCTCAAGCAATTGGGTCTTGCTTCCAAAGTTTCTGGCATCCTCATCAGTTTTTGAGGATTTATAGCTATCTACTGTTTTTGATGGAAATAGAAAAGATATCAAGTGTTTACAATGAATAAATATGGACTCTTAAAGCATAATTTATTTTTTTCTAAACTGACCCTAAAAAACATTTGAGTCAGTTTTATCAATTGATACCTGATATTGCATCCTGCCAAGCATGGCACACAACAGAATTTTTATCAAATAAGATAATCTTATCTTGAATATAGGAAAGTAGTTTGATGCTATGTCTGTATTACAGCTTTTACTCCTGAACAATTCTACTACCCTGGAATGGAAAGCCTGAAAGTTTCATTTCTCTTTCATTTTCCCACTGTCTTCCCCAATCTTCACTCATTTCATATTCTCTTAATGCCTATAAAAGCAATGAAAGGCTGTTGCTTGGAAATGGCCTTGAATCAATCAGAAATCTGTGCTGGACTAGGCATGACTGTTATTCAGCTGTGTGATCTGTAGGCAGTTGCAGATGTCACTGGCTTCCACAGGGTTAAAATTCAGGGTGTCCATCTCTTTTAGAACTAACATTCCTTACAACTAAGGGTTTATTAGGTGGAGATGGAGCAGATCATAGACACTGTCTCCCTTTTATGGCTTTGACTAGATGCCAAATATGGAAATAATATGGGAGGAGAGCAGTTTCCAGGTTTTAATGATAAGTCTGTGTCTGTATATGGATGATAACACTCATAATCTTTGGCAAAAAAAGTATATTCTAATAAAATGAATACAAAATGAAATAAAGATTATCTTTTTTAAAAGCATCTTTTTAACAAAACATTAAATGATATATAAATTTTATTTTACTCTTATACTTTATGCTTTCACTCTAATTGTAAAAAATATTTAAGTGGATATTGAATTCATTTATCCTTCATAAAACTCAAAACCCAGAATTAATTAATCAAAACCAGTGTTTTTACCACTGAATTTAGCCAACTTTAAAAATCTCTGTGCCCAGGCTATGGTTAGGGATGAGAACCAAATGCCAGTGTATTTTATAAGCCTCCTTTCCCTACCCTCATTCATCTTCCAAAGCACAGTAAATGTTGAGAATCATTGATCTAAATATTCTCAGATTTCTTTTGAAAATTACTATAAGACTCTCTTAGATGTCCACATAGTCACAAACTACAACCAACAGCAAGTGTTTAGTTTTTCTATAAGCAATAGAAAAATATTACATCTTTATCCATGAGACAGAGATAACAATTACTCCTTTTGAAAACATCAGTCAATTCTTCCATTTTGCTAAAACATAAAAAAATACAGAATAGTAACTAATACAGTGGCCCCTCGATTTACGACCAGCCCCACATATGAACAATTTGAGTTACAACCAGAATTTTAGATTTAACTTACAACCAAAGTTTTAATTACCATGTGAATGCAGGTTGTAAACAAAGGCTTGTGATGCCAGAAAAGCATATGTAAGCATACTTAAGCATCAGTCTGATCCCAGATGCTCATGTTTGTAGATGTGATTTTAGTCAGTGCTTTATATAATTACTACAATTACTGCTATCAAAATGGCCCCCAAAAGTGAGAGGGGTAGGGGAAAGGAAAGAAGGGAGTGGAATTAATATGAGAAAAAGAAAAAATGGAAACAAAGTCTTTGTAAATATGGAGGGATGGAGGGGCTGAAGGGAGGGCAGGGGAAGGGGGAAAAATAAAAACCAAGAGAGATTATGTAAAGGTGCAAATTTCCAATGATGAATATCATTATATTGTATACCTAAAATGTACCAATAAAATAAAATTTTTTAAATGGCCCCCAAAAGGCTAGAAAAGAAGCTAAGAAAAGAAGGAAAGGTAAAGAAAGCAATCAAAATTGAAAAGAAAAAGGAAATTGAGGAGGCATGTGAGAGTGCCATTTATGTGAGCGATCTCACTAATATGTACAGCATGTCAAAATCCACCATCTCGACAATCTTACAGAGAAGATTTGTATGAGGAAGCTAGTGTTGCTAAAGGTGTTACTCAAATTAGTAAGTGATCATCACCACTGTTAAACAAGGTAGAAAGGCTATTATTAGTGCAGATAAGTACAAGGCAGATGGCAGGTTATAGCCTTTCAGTGTCTATAATTTGTGAAATGCTAGGGCTATAAATGCAGAGCTCGTAAAGGGTAATTCATCAATGAGTAATAATGGTGAAACATTTCATGCCAATAAGGGGTGGTTTCCCAATTTAAAGTGAGAACTGGGGTTCATATCATAACTAGGCATGATGAAGCAGCCAGTGCTGATAAAAGGGCTGCTGAAAATTACATACACTACTTTTAAACTAATGACACAGAGAAATGGCTTTTGCTCTCATCAAGTTTTCAACTGTGATGAAACTGGCCTTTACTGGAAGAAAATGCCCAGGAGAACATACATTATCCAGGAAGAGAAGAAAATGCCATGTCATAAGCCTATGAAGGATGGGCTAAATTTATTGCTATGTGCCAATGCGAGTGGTGACCTCAAGATAAAGCCTCTCTTGGTTTATCACTCTAAGACCCCTAGAGTGTTCAGAAAACATAAAGTCATGAAGAACAGGCTAGGAGTCATGTGGAGATCTAACGCAAAAGCCTTGGTAACAAGAGTATTTTTCTTGAGTGGATCAGGGAGGCTTTCTGACCTACTGTTAAGAAACATCCAGAAGACAACAGTTTACTGCTCACAGCTCTCCTCATCATGGACAATGCTCCTGCTCATCAATAAGATTTGGAAGAACAATTAACTGAAAAATTTCCATGGCTCTCACTCAAGTTCCTCCCACCCAATGTGGTGGACCACCCCATTGATTATGCCCAAAGCAGGCTGTAATTATTGCAAGCTTTTAAGTGTTAATGGTGCAATAGGCTTGTTTATAGAAGCGAGTCTAGCTGAAGCCTACATGCCCAGGTCAGAGTGACTCTACCCAAATTCCATTCCCGAAGTTAAAAGCTCCTTTATGAAAAAGACAAGGTTAATTATTAACCATAACCTATATTTTTGTCTGTTCTGTTCCTCATTCAAGAATGCTTTTTCTCTTCCTTTAAAATCCTTGCCCCTATCAGCAATATATCCATAGCAACTCCACGTAGTCCTTTCACATAGCCACTTTACCTCACTCTAACTTTTATGTCACCAATAAATATGGATGGCTGTGGGTGTTCAGGGTCTTTGCTTGCTATGCAGTTG
This sequence comes from Heterocephalus glaber, assembly GCF_053883595.1. Lineage (NCBI taxonomy): Eukaryota > Metazoa > Chordata > Mammalia > Rodentia > Bathyergidae > Heterocephalus > Heterocephalus glaber. The sequence continues at coordinate 42,636,661 of NW_028258308.1, forward strand.
ACTGCTCAAGCATTGAACATCCTGGCTCCCCTTATCTGTCTCTTTGACTTTGTCCCTGTGTTTTTTTCTCACCTTGTGCAGTAGCACTGAGTGGAAGATTGGAACCCACTTCAGGGGTCTCTGGTAACCTAACACAACTCCTTTACTGCATCCTATGGACTAGAATGTTATAGCTAACTTTAAGAAGCCATATACCAAGGAATTATTCTTGAAGTGCTTCCAGATGGTCTCAGACACAGACTTAACCCTTAAAGAGTTCTGGAAGGAGCATGACAACAACTTTTCCTGTGTGGAGTTAATTGAGAAATCCTGGGCCATTGTCTCTCTAAGGACCTTGAGATCTGCCTGGAAGAAAATGTGGCCTAAAATTATACAAGAAAAAGACTTTGAAGGCTGTGTAGAGGAGCCTGAGCCTTCAATTGACCCTGTGGTTGATGATAACATCACTATAGCAGAGTCCATAGGCTTGCAGGTACACAGTAGTGATGTTGAGGAACTGGTGGAGGAACACTCAGGGGAACGGTCTACAGAGAAACTTCAGCAACTTCTGGCTGAGCAAAAGAGAATGGCAGCTGAGGAGCTTTCTGAAGAGGAGGGGCAGTATCAACAATTAGTGCAGCAAGGTTCTTCTGAAATAAAGGAAATCCTGAAAAATGGACAGAGCTATACACATTTGCAGAGAATTCCCACCTAGATAGAGAAAAAGGCAATTGTTGCATTTACTTGCTTAATGACAATGGCACATCATACTACAGAACAGTTTTAAAGAAAAGACAGAAACAGGCCTTAGGCCAGTTTTTAGTTCTGAAAAGATTTAGATCTAGTGAGCTAGGTCCTAGTGGGCTACAGACTTTCCCAAGGAGAGAAAGGACACCAGAGAGCCAGATTCTTGATGTTCTTTTGGAAGGGGACTCTCCTTCCAAACAATAACCACCTTCCATTTCCTTCTCCCTTTCTGAAAGCCAAAGATGTCAACTTGAATGGTGAGTACAATATGAAATTGTTTCTGGTAAACTAGGGATATTTTATAACTTTGTGCTGAATACAGTAGGAAAATTATTAGTGTTTCTGGTAAATTATGCACACTATGCAACCCTTTTTTATTATGAGAAGGTTAGTTAAGGGATGCATTCAGAGGTTCAGAATGAATTATGGTATTTCCATTATTTCTAATGGGAAAAGTAGTCGACTTACAACCAATTTTAATTACAACCAGTCCTCACAAACAAATTGAGTTTATAAGTCAAGGGTCCACTCTATTATAAGTTAATATTGGCGAAGTTAGCAATTTTGATTGTTTTTCCTGGAAAGAAACTCACCCTTGGAGCTTTTGTACCATCTATCTTGGTATCAGCATACTTTTACCAGCATAGTTTGGGGCTCTGTACCATCTTCTTCCCACATCTACACCCCAGTCCTGCAGGATGCTACTCAAACTCATCTACTCACTGAGTCCTTGACAACCTAAACAAGAATGAGTTCTCCTTCTTTTGAGCTTATAAAGCATTTACTAACAGCATGAGTCATGTGGCATGTCTTAACACCACTCTGTAATCTTAGTTGTAACAATTTGTATTTGTTTGTGAAGCTATTTATAGTATGCATATGTAACCACTCAGTGTAAACATACATAGATATAGCAAAAGAATTATTAATAATTTGTAGTGCTGTCCCAGATCCACATAAGCATACTATATGACATATGCCTTATTGCATATCCAATATCCTAAAATAGCTCATTTTCAAAACGTCTTAAGCCAAGATGTTTGAAACAAAAGATCATAGATCTGGAACTTATTATGACCCACTAATAATCAGTTGCTACATGACAGCTTGACAAAACTAAAACAAATCAGCCTTCAAAATTTAATTTCTCACAATCACCTGATCCTGGAATACATCAGTATTCTTTCCTGTGTGTTGCACAAAGCTTTTCAGGGGCAGGTTCTCAACAGCTCTTACTGTTAGGCAAGGTTGGAAAGAATATGTGTCTCTGTTCTATAGTTTTTATGGCAAAATAAACATGGTTGTTTAAAGGACAAAAGTGTTTGTAGAGCTGGGTGTGCAGGTGTACACCTGTTATCCCAGCACTCAGAAGGCAGGAGGATTGCCATGAGTTCAAGGCCAGCCTGGGCTACATAGCTAGACCCAGTCCCCCAAAAACTAACCAAGCAAACAAAAAGTTTACAAAGTCCCCTGAATCTGTCCCTGTGAGAATGCTGCCTCACTCTGCAGTGTCACATTGGCTCTCCCTGGTGCCAGCAAGCATGCAGTGACAGACACACGGTGTTTATTCCATGATTTAGCTGAATGAATGAATGAATGAGCACTCCTCACATAATAAGTGAATAAAATCTTATAGCAGCAAAGAATTTTCTGGTTTCTTTTAAACTGTGACATTTAGACATGGGAAGCTCTGTGTCCTATTGTCATTATAAATACAAGCAAATGAGTGACAATATTGCAGTCCAGTGAAAACTACATTGTAAAGGGAAACATGCCAAAGTGGAGACACATGCTCCAGGGTCCTTTCTTCTTTTGGATTCAACTAGACATAATGAAAGTCTCTATTCTTTCAAACTTCTGCCTGTTTTCTGGGGTAGCCAGAATGTCCAAAACTTCCAGAGCACATAAAGCAGTGGTGGTGAACCTATGGCATGTGTGCCACAGTGTGCTGTTTATTATCACTGAAAGTTTTAAAATGGTTTGCTGTCACTGGTATGAAGCATGCACATCACTCTGGAAACAGCACTTTCAGACAGGAAGCTGGTTGCTGTGGTTTACCTATCCTGGATCCCAACCCTGTTTCTGGCTTCTGGTGTGGTACCCACCATCACAGGCTGGATCTGACTGAGAGGGTAAACAGGAAAATGTCCAAAGCCAACCATAATGAGGCTGGGGAGCAACCTGATTTCACATTACACTAGGGAAGCAGGTATTTGTGGCAAGCTTGGGAATAATTTTTCAGAGACTGGAGCAGCTATTTCAATAAGAGATGATCCACCACTAGAACACAACGCCTTGTTTATCAGATCAGAATGTGGTTGTCCTGAGCTGGAGAATCAGGAACTACAGTTAGCAATGGGATTCTCATCTATGGGCCCCCTTCCAAGGCCACAGGGGACGCCCAGCTCAGCACCACAGTGACAATCCCTGGCCTGGCACCCTCCCCTTCCCATTTCTCTACCTCTTTCACTCATTCTTAATGCTTTGTAGACTTTAGGAGGACAAAATGTAGCTTTTATGCCAAGGGTTTAGTGAGGTCTTGACATAGAGAAATAGAGCCAGGAGTTTACTCAATTTAAAGGATGTGTTTTTCTCACCTAAGGCATTCTTATCCATAATACTAATTTTCTCCAGCTGTATAATATCATACAGTTTATTCTATTATGTCTGTTCCGTGTATTTTCTTATTTTACTTGCCAAAAATATTGTACTTTGCCACTGGGGCAGTGTAAGGTCAGGGAATGAATCATTCAGCACAAGGTCCCTGACTAATAAGCAGGAAATGGCAAGGCCCCGCTCTTCTAATGGGAAGACCAGCACCATGTGTCATGTCAACTCTCTTCCAATGATGCCGAGGGAGCAACAGGCCAAAGAAACAGATTCAATGTAGAGTTCAATCACATTTCCTAGGTCTCAGTATCTGTTCTTAGTGGGGACTATTTAGAAATGTGCATTTTTTTTTTCTAAAAAGAAAACTCCGGGTCCCTGTTTTTGGGTGGATAAAGGCAGAACAAAGAAGCAGGGCTACATCCTGGAACAAGGCTGGCCAGGTGGGTTGGCTACACATGGTACCCCAACATATGGCTTGGGACCCGGACTCAGGACCCAGGCTTGGCTACATATGCAGACACTGAAGGCACTGGGAGAGTTAGTAATTTGTCCACAGCCACACAGTGGCAGAGCTGTGGTCAGAACAAAACACCCCAGACCCAGAGACTTGTCTGTCATATACCAGGCACAAGGGAATGTGTACTGTTTTTGTATACTGGTTGAATTAAGATCATGATTTGTGAAGTCATGGTTAGAGGACTAATTACCAGAAGCTTGCTTTAGCTGCATCCCACAAGTTTGCATATGTTGCCCCTCCCCCAGTGCAAGGAGGTGAGCCACTCCCAGGATCAAGGAGAAGGCTTCCAGGCCACCGTACCTCTCCCCCTCAGCACATAGGAGGTGAGCCGTTCTCAGCGCCCAGGAGGAGACTTCTGGCCCGCTGTACCACCTCACTCAGTGTACAGGAGGTGAGCCACTCCCAGCACCCAGGAAGAAGCTTCTGGGCTGCCATACCACCCCCCTCAGTGCACAGGAGGTGAGCTGCATAGGCGGCAGCAAACCCTCACCCCCTCAAAATGAGAAAACACATAAACAAGTCTCAAAACCAGACTTCCAGATCACCTAAAGCAACCCCAAATGGAAAAGAGATGGAACACTCTGATATACAACCACCTAGACTCCTGAACTGCCAAAAAAAAGAGAATCTGGAAAAAATAAAATCAGAAATAATTTCTCAAATAATAGCAGAGATTGTGCCCATAGTGCAAGACATGATTAATAAATCTAGAGAAGACACAGATAAAAAAAAATAGAGGAACTGAAGAACATGATGGAATCTCAGCATAGGAAACAAATGCAATCCATAAAACAGATAAAAACAGATTTCTAGGAGATTAAAAACTCCACTGAAAGCTTACACAGCAGAATGAGCTAATGTGAGGACAGAATTTCAGATATAGAAGACAAGATTGCAATTAGTGACCAGGAAAAGAAAAATTGCTTTAAAATAGTAAGGGACCCCAAGAAATCAATCCAGCAGCTGCTAGACAATGCAAAGAAGAATAACATAAGACTAATTGGAGTCAATGAAGAAACAGGAGAGAGTGCAGATGACATAAAAAGCTGTTCACAGAAGTGAAGACAGAAAACTTCCCAAGCAGGGGGAAAGAACTTGACATACAGATAAGTGAGGCATATAGGACTCCAAATAGCCTTGATCAAAAAAAAAATCTACACATAAGTATATTATTGTTAGGATCCCAAAAACCCAACAGAAGAACAAAATTCTACAAGCAGAGAAAATAAACAAATCACATACAAAGGAAAGCCCGTCAGAATCACAGTAGACTTCTCAATGCAAACCCTCAAGGCAAGAAGAGCTTGGAGTGATGTATTTCAAGCCCTAAAGGAAAACAGCCTCCAACCCAGATTGATGTACCCTGCAAAACTATCTCTCAAAATTGATGGGGAAATAAGACACTTTAATGACAAAGAGCACCTCAGGAACTTCATAAATACCAAACCAGCACTCCAAACCATTTTAGACAATATCCTAGGAAAAGACAACGAGGATCACAACCCTAGGAAGCCCAGCAGATTTAATCCACTGGGCGCTACAAGAAATTAAATGCAAAGGGGGAGAATCCAACAAAAAGAAAAAGTCATGACAATGATAAGTCAATACGGATCTTTACTGGCTATTTATCATCTTCTTGTGTCTACATTTTAGTTGGGTTGTCTATTAATGAGTGTAAGACTTCTTTATATGCTCTGGTCTTAGGTTACATGTATTATAAATATGGACTGTTTAAGGACTACTTTTCATTTTCTTAATGATGTCATTTAAATTTCTAAATTTTGATGGAATCTCATTTATCAATTTACTTCTTTTATACATCATGCGTTTTGTATCCGAGGAAATTCTTGCCTACCCTAAATTCATGAACATTTTCCCTTATAATTTCTTCTTAAAATTTTATAGTTTTAGTCCTATTTAGGTTCATAGATCCTTTCAAGTTATTTTTATGTATGGAAATAAAGGGTTGAGGTTAATTTTTTACATACGGACACCAGGTGTTCTAGTACCATTTGCTGAAAACACTATCTTTTCCTCTGGTTTTGAATTGAGTTTATGTTCTATAAAATGTTAATGTTAAATAATCTTTCAAAACTCAGTGGACCTTATATGCATGGTTTTATTTCTAAATTCTCTGTTTTATTCCATTCGTCTATATGTCTTTCCTTACCCCAACACTGCCTTGATTACTGTAGCTTTAGAGGAAGTCTGAAAATTAGTTAATAAGTGTCTTCCAACACTGTTTTTTTTTTTCTTTTTACTTTTCTAGGTCCTTTGTACTCCTACATAACTTTTAAATTGCAATATACAATTTTTCATTTATAGCAAGTATATATAGATCTGAATTTTTATATACACCTTGTGGTTTCTTTTTTCTTTCTTTCTTTTTTATTTTTTGGTACTGGGGATTGAACTTGGGACTTGGGACTTGGCACTTGTGCAGCAGGTGCCAGAACCATTGGGCTAAATCCCTGGCCCTATACCTTGTGTTTTCTAATCCTGCTAAATTCTAATACAAGTTCTAGGGACTCCTAGAGATTTCTTACTATTTTCTCTGTAGTTGATCGTATCATCTACATATAAATATTTTACTTCTACCTTGTCAATCCTATCCTAATTGTGTCATTTTATTGCCAGACTATTTTTGTTTGGGCCTGCGTTTCAAAGTTTAATGGACAGATCTCCGACCTTAGGGAGAAAGCATTGTGTCTTTTCCATTCATATAAGGCGTTTTTTCTGGAAATATGGAGTACATGGCTTATCTGTTGAAAAGCTTCTGTTCTACTTCTAGTATCCTGATAGCTTTTACCATGAACAGCTGTAGAATTTAGTCCAATACTTTTTCTGCAACCAATGACAGGATCATATGGCTTTTTCCTTTCCTCTGTTAAAATGATAACTTATGGGAGTGGATCTTCCAATGCTGAGCCAACACTGCCATCCCTATAAAACCACTTTCTACATCCTGCCAGATCTGACTTCTAATAGTTTGTTTTGTTAAACAAATTTTTATCTATGTTCATACTTTTTCCTTCTATTATCTTTATCCAGTTTTAGTATTACCACAATATTGATTTCCTAAAATGAGGGGAGAAGTGTTCCTTCTTTCTTCTGCTTTAAATGTTTGCTATAATTTATCATTTAAAATGTATATGAGCCTGTTGTTGTCATATAGGTAGGTTTTCAAGCTAGGAATATGCTTTCTTTAATAGGTGTTATTCAAATTTAATATTTCCTTCAGAGTCAGTTTCATTAATTTGTCTCCAAGGTACTTCTTAGAGGTTGTCAAATTTATTTCAAAAAAGATTTTTTTAATATGCTTTCTATATCATTTTAAATTCTGTAAAATCTGTGGTAATGTCCTCTAAATTTTGATATTGTAATTTAAAAAATGTGTAATTGATATTGTGTAATAGTAAGAAAAGGTCTAAAGAAGCAGGGGAAGTGGGAGGGGTAGGGGAAAGGAAGGAAAAGAAAGAATAGGAAAAAAGTGGAAACAAAGTCTTTGCAAATAGGGAAGGGTGGAGAGGATGAAGGGAGGGCAGGGGAAGGGGAAAAAAATAAGAACCAAGATATGTCATGTAATGGTACAAGATCCAAATGATGAGTGTAACTGTATTTTATACCTAAAATGCACCAATAAACTTAATGGAAAAAAAAAGAAAAGAAAACTCTGCTTTCCAGTCCCTATGATGAACTGCCCCCCCCCTTTTTCCTCATTTTTCTATCTTAAATCAAATTAATGACTGTAGTAATTATTCAATAAGTATGACTGTGCTTAACAAATGCACCCAGGTTACTCCAGGCCTGGCTGTGGGGCAGCTGCGGGGGCAGAGCCACAGCTCCCCCACCAGACAGTTCAGCCCTGTGGGTCAGTGCCTGAGCTAGATGTGAAGGGCAGAGCCAGGGCAACTATCCACACTGCGGGCACCTCTCCTGAAGGTACCAGATGCTCAAAGGACAAGGGATGGACACACAAAGGACAGCACCAGGAACTCTCACAAACTGTCAACGTGAGGAATGTTATGTTTTAGTAAGAATCTTTTAATAGTTAAATGTCACTTCTTTGATTGTTTTGACAAATTTATCTAATGGGGTTAAAACTCAAGTTAGACTCATCATAGGTGATAGCTTAAATAAACTGTGGGTATCTGTCTCCCAAAATGTCATGCAACAATGAAAAAGGATAAAACATGTTTTAGAAAAATATTTAATGATCTGGGGAAATGTTCAATAACAAACTAAAAGAATGTGGTTTACATATAGAGTATAAACCAAATTACTTATTAATTATGTGTGTACACACAAACATACTTACATTAATATATAAGGACTTAGAAGGCTTGTTGGGAGCAATGCTACATAATTCTAGGGAAAAATCATTTGAGTGGGCCTAGTTCTCCTGCCTACAGGCCAGCTATGACATTCCAGACATATTGGCATTTTGGCCTTGGGTCACAACTGAGACCTCAGTGATCCCCCGTTGCTGTAATGCTCCAGGACAGAACCACGCCTGCAGAGATTCCTCCAGGGAGGAATCAAATCTTCATCTGCATAGTTGCTCATTGTTCTTAGATTTCCACTGCCCCCTAGTCTTTTGTTACACCTTGTTTATCCCAATGTGAAGTACTGAACTCTGCATTTCACTTGTTACATTTGTTTCCTCTTGTACTGAATAAAAGGTGCTGCAAGTTAGGTGGCTTTTGTTTTTGCTGCCCAGAGCAGCACTGATCAGACCTAAGGCTCAGCTTTTCCTCAGTCTCATTTTTCTACCTTTCCTGTAATTCGCCATGTGCTGCCATGGCTCACAGGAGACTAGGACTTACTGCAGAGGTTCTGGAAACATCCCCTGTCCCCTTCCCCTGTTCCCTACAAAGGCTATAAATAAAAATCTCAGCAATGGTTGTTTCTGTTGTGGAGTATAAATAATTTTTTATACTCATGGATATATAATACTTGATGCAGAGGCAAAACATTTTTATTTCTTCAATTTCTACAGAGGCCACATTTCATGCTAACTTGTTTTAGTGCAAAGTCTGGGAAATCCTGCTTAGAGGACTTGTGGTTCCACAATGAGGTCTTAAATTAAATCTCAGAAGATTTTATTTGCAATGATTTATTTATTAATTTATTGTTGATTTTCCAGGGAATGGGATGGAGAAAGCTGGCTCAGCGAGAATACCATGCTGACATCAATTCCCCTACTTTTCCTAAAGATCCAGAGAAAAGCAGTTTTCCAAGTTTTTAAAGGTTCAAAAATGACTGTTTAGATTAAATAGAATACTTTTTTCCCTTCTCATACCATAGGTTTGAAAGTGAATTCTGCTACCCAAGACAAGGAGATAGAAAAAATCCACATGCTGTTTCTCCTAATACCATGAAGAAAGTGAAAGAACATTATAACATATCCAATACCATTTTGAATTTCCTGAGAATAAACAAAGATGAGGATGACTTAACTGAACCGTCATTCCAACTCAATTATGTATCAACATTCCTCATCTAATCAACTTATTAATAAGACTGCTGGCTCACCCATCCTGCATTTAGAGATCATCAGTCTTCATTAAGACAATATTCATAGACGATTGATTTTCATTAACATACAATAATTCCCTGTAGTTTCAGTCACTGATTAGCCTCTAAATATCTTAAGTATTATGCTTGTTTTTTGCAGAATTCCAATCTTTGAAGACAAGCCATTGCATAGAACTTTAGAGAGATAAAAGTCCTTTTATAATTTTCTTGTGTTGCTAGACAAAAGAATCTAAAAGTTAGGAGACTGCATTCTTCGATGCATGGAAAAGAACAGGCTAGAAGGTAAATTCTACCAGGACAAGGATCGTTCCCTAATTTGTTCACAGATCTATCTCTGTTATCCAGAAGTGGGGCTGGCACATAGTAGGTATGTGATCTATGTAAGAGAAGAAATGATGGCTTTAGCTTAGGATATTCTTCCTGTTTGATGTAATGATTAATACAGAAATCAGTGATCACATCCTCTTTGTCCAGACTGATCTTACAAACAGCTGCTTCTCTGTAGATACAATTATGAGACCTGAGTAACTCCATTTTAAAATTTGGCCCCATCTTAGAATAAGGTGGCCTAGACATAAATTCTAGTTCCAAAAAAAACCACAAGATGTACTTTGGCCACCTGCCTGTGATAATGTTCAACAGTCCCCTAACAACTAGCCTAACAACAGCTAATCAGTAGCTGCCTCAATGTCCCAGATGCTCTTCTCATGGCCTACGACAACTAATCAATAGTTACCCCAATACCCCAATATCCCAGATGTTCTTTTCGATGACTTAAACAGCCGTTTACAGTTCAACACACAAGACACAGCCAATCAGGTTTAAACTTTCAAAACTTGCTAAATGCTAGCCAATCGTGCGATTTATGTGTGATTTAAAACCCCACACCTTTTCAAAAACCCCACGCCTTACTATAACCTCTATAAAAACCCCTGGTGTTTTAGAGTCAAAACTCTCAATCTTGACCCACTACGTCAATGACAGTTAAAAGTCCCTACTCAAACTTAAATAAACGATCCTCATATACTTACATCAAAAACGGCTTCCTAGTGGTCTTTAAGACTTCACAATCTAGACACAACACAATGTACTCACAATACTCAATTTTCAAATCCTGTTCAGTTACGAGGTTTCTCCCTCTGCATTCAGCACCAAAATCTTTCAGTTTGGCCACAGTTCCCAAACTTTGGGCAGAGGTAGCCTAGGACAATGCAGTGAACCCAAAGAAATCCACAGTGTGTTTTAGAATTCTGAGGATAAGCAGCATCTGCTGGATGCCATAGGAACATAGCTCAAGGTAGTTAGTTCACAGCTTCATGAACCTGGATCTTTGGATACTTTGTCAATCCATCTAACCAATCACCGAGGACCAGGAAATCAATGTGTCAATGTCCAGTCTAATTTCAGGGTTAGAAAAGATTTCATTAGTTAATGTGGCTACATAAAAATAAAATGAAAATATTATTTTCTTTAAGTTGATATGAATTATTTTTTTCAGATGGCTACTGAGTTATTTGGATACATTCATTAAATTGTTTGAATCTGCAGACACAATGAAAAGAATGCAGAGATACTTGATTGCTGTACAATTTCAGAGACCCCAAGAGTCAGGGCACCATCTTCCTGGCAGTCACCTCTTATCTATGGGAGATACCTTTCAAGGCCCAATGTGAATCTTTTAAACTTCAGATGGTATTGAACATTACATATAGTATGTTTCTTCCTATTCACTCTTACCATACATTTTAGCCACCTCAGCATACAGTTTTTTATTTTTTACTAAATTGAGAACTTTGACTTTCTCACGTGGAGGAATCACTTTATGGCTTTTCTTTGGCATATCAGAATTGTGAACACTGTTACTCTTATACAAGCACTGTGATACAGCGACAGTCAATCTGATAACCAACTGACTAACAGGTAGGTAGCATATACAGGTAGGCCAAGGGATGATTTACATCTTGAGTGGACAGAGACAGGCAGTGTGAAATTTCATCACTCAGAAGAATGTATAATTTAAAACTTATGAATTGTTTATTACTGGAATTTCCATTT